>NC_067403.1:45440125-45797000 GCF_016432865.1 Antechinus flavipes
GTGATCTCTCATTCTAAATAATACATAATTGAAATTCTCTTTTATCTGGATATTTTCTAATCTGATACAACTTGTAAGAAATCATTAAAACTCCATTCCAGTGGCTAAGAATGTTTTGAAAAACTACCTTTCAGACTGACCTCTGCCTATTTAAGTTATTAAGAAACTTCCATGAAGTATCATCATTGATTGCTTAATTAGATTTCCCTTGCAAGCCAATTTCTTGATTAAAATGGCTCAAATATTTTTTATTCTAGGGCAAAAACTAGGGAATTCATTGGAAAAAAATTTAATGGAATGGAATGGCATATAACCATTATTTCTGTTTACATATTGGAATGTGAAATTGCTATCCATGTTTTAGATGTGAAATAATATTATTGATATTTAATTATGGATATTTATTTTTTTTTGCCAGTGGGGTTTGTTTGCCTTTGTAGCATTCCTTAGATCTCTAGGATATGTTCAAGAATTGATTTAAAAATTCTTGTGATTGGTTTGTTGTCCCTACTGGGACTGTCTGGAACGATTCTAAATTGATTTCTCCCTTATCTCTCTGAGCACTTGGCAATAGTTTCTTAGGAAAGATTTATTTCAGAGTCACTTGCCTTGTTTCCCAATTTCAGATATTTACCATTTTAATAACAGACCTATTTCAGTGTTATTTGGGAAGCTTTTAAGGATTTCAGTATTATTTAAGATTAGATGAATAAAATGTTATGAAATTAATTTCTTAACAGACCAAAAGGTTTTAAGAATATTGTATTAATTGAGAATTTCTTTTCTTGTGATACATTGTGATGGTAATTTATTATATTTCATATTATTGCTTTGAGTTTTGATGTGTTGTTTTTAAAAATATTTTGACATGATTAAAATGCCTTATCATCTTCAAACTATTTTCAGATTTAAGATGTTTGTTAACTATTATTGCCTTAGGGCTCTATTTAAAACAGTATTTTAGGATGCTGAGCAATAAAAGCCTAACCTGATCAAATTATTTTTCTTTATTTTCCTTTGTTATCTATCACATTTTCACAATGAAATATGATTTACTGAGGGCACACATATTCATGTTTCTGTATGAAGTATAAAATAATTTGTTAAGAGGGGAAGTTCAGAAGCTCATATGTAGATAGATATAGAAAATTTTACTATAATATAAACAGAGTGAGGGGGAGGTGATTATAGCTAATAAAATCATTAGTGCAAGTTCCTTATAATATATTTATCTTTAGTAATGTCACCGCCTGCAAATTATCCAGGCTTAAATAATGTTAAAATCTTCAGTTAAATATCTAGAGTTTTCATATGTTAATATTTACAAAGTAATTTTTAAAAGATTAACTCATTTGATCTTTGCACCAAGGTCTTAGGAGTTTGGAGCTATTATTATCATCTCTATTTTACCAATGGAGAACTTGAGTCACAGAAAGATTATGTTGAGTTGACCAGAATCACACAGGTATTAATCATGATCCTGACGAAGTCATTATTGTTCTTGTTTGTCCTTTGTTCTGCAGAGGACCATGATATCAGGGAGGTGATACCATCACATGCAGGTGAATTGGATTTAAGTGAGGGAGGGCTGTGCTCGAAACTGGTATCTGTATGAACCAATTGTCTAATACTTTTAAAAGGATACTTAAATGTGTGTGTGTGTGTGTGTGTGTGTGAGAGAGAGAGAGATGAATCCCCCATCAATGTCTGCTAAAGGCTGTGTTAGATGTACAAAGTTTTATTACAATAATGATTTTAAATGTAGAAAATAAAATACATATATATATGTGTGTGTGTGTGTATCTATATCTATGTAATCTATATGTATACATACATACATAAACTCAATTGAAATAAAAATATAATCATTTCCCTAACTTTGCATACCTGATGAAATGTTTCCTGAAATGTGTCTGTAGTTCTGAGATTAAGAACTCTTGTTTTGCAAAGTCTTTGACAAATTTTGTTTACATAGAAGAAGGTATTTTTCTTTTCTTTTTTTAATTTAGGAAACCATTTTTGGAGAATTTCTGAAGATACCTGGGATGTGAGATGTAGTGAAAACATTGAGAATTATGCAGTTTTTTAGGCAAGCTTGTTCAGTCACTTCAAATCAGATGGTATATCATATCTCTATTCACATTTTTAAAAATCTATTTTATTTAATTTTATTATTATTAATTATTATTAAAAATATATGATTGAGGGAAAATACAATTGAGAAAATAAATTTGAAAACCTATAGAGTTTATAAGTGTAATATACATACTATAGAAAATGCTATTTAACATTAATCATCCAAAATATAGTTTTTCTATTCTGCCTTCTGCTGTTACCCTGAGATTATGTTACAGATAACACGTACATCCTATGTCTACATTAAAACCCAAAGCAAGGAAATCCTTAATATTCTAATATTATTAATTGTGATGGAGAATTTATAGGAAACCAAAGAGTTAAGGGATTATTATCAAGGGATAGACTTAAAACTTGGGCTCTTGTTGTCTCGTATAGACGAAGAAATGAGAACATTGCACTTACGGGGAAACTTAAGAGTCAGCCAAAGGTCAAGTGGAAAGATAAATTATCGAGGGTGGGTATGAGTTCTGTGGAAGAGAACAGAAGCCCTGATCACTTAAAAGGAAGTCATTCGCACGTAAAAACAATGAATAGTTTTTCCAGTAGTGATCATGTGTGTCTGCTAAGCTGTCCACATATTCTTTATTGGCTCCTTTCATGACCAATGCACTGAATTGTCAAGGGAGTAACTCATCATCCTGGTGAGGAAGAGAATCTCTTTGGTGAGAAGAGTATATAAAAATAAAACTAAAAAGAAAGAGCACTGGAGATGAAAGGCTTCATTCTTCCTTGGGATGTTCACAGTAGTCTAAGAACCCATGAAAACGCTTCCCTCTAACTGTGAAAGATCACTTTGTTCAACTTACACCAGTCCTCCGAGCTCGTTCTTTCTGTAGCCCTCCCTCAGACTGTGGATGGCTTTTTAGTAGCACCTACATTCACTTTCCTGATTATGTGGGAAGAACTTTTAATTTGCAAAAGCTCACTAATGCAGATACTACAGTCTCCCAGTCTGCCTTTTATGTCTTAGACTGTATAGTACTTGGGATTGGAAGGAAAAAAAAGAAGTGGGGTGACTTATGAATTTTGCCATTTGGAATACTAGAAAACAATTTACAATCAGTCATGAATCTTTTAAATAAGCTGAAAATCAGCCACTTAATTTAATTCTCTTCAAGGAAAAAATAGGATGACCCTCTACCATCTTTCTTTAATCTCTAGTGGAGCAGCTAGGAGGCACAGTGGATAGAATATTGAATGGGTTAAGGATGACTCAAGTTTTATGCTGCCTCAGATTCTTATTAACTATAAAAATCTATGTAAGTCACTTATTTCTTATGCTCAGGTAATGCTTTTTATCTCAGCGATGTTGCATGGATTAAATGAGATACTATACGTAGAAGTATTTTGCAATCCCTAAAGTACCATATAAGTAGTTGCTATTAATATTATCATTTTATGATTGCCATTTTAATTGGAATGGTAAAGTTGTGTTTTACTCCCATATTCAACTTTTATAAGTTTAACTCTGGTAGATTATATACTTATAATTATCTAGTTTGTGAAATAAATATATTCTAACTCAATCTTAACTTTTTTATCCTCCTAGTGTTTACTTATAGATGAGCTTTATAATTTTCAGCAAGACCCTTCTTTGTTTTCCCTTGTTCCTATTCAGTATTGACCCAATACCCAGACTCATTAATAATGTGTTATTTTAATGTGTTATCCTTAAATTCTTTGTCCTCTTGACATTACAACTTTTTTCACTATGCTTATGCTAAACCCTGGGTATTTCCCACCTTTTATTTCTGTGACACTTACCACTGAACTGTCAAACACAGAGAAAAATAACAAAATTGAGCTAAATGGGTTCACTGAAAATTTATATTATTTAACTTCAATTGAACTTCTGCACACGACCAATTCTTTTGTTAATATATCTTCTCATTTTAACTCTGACAATAACTGTTCTAAAACTCTTCCAATTTCTTTTCCCCAGCCCAATGTATATATATATATATTTTTTTTTTTTCCCGTACTCTTAGCAGATGCCTAGGCCTGCCACTCTATATAGATTTAGACCTTCTGTGAGTTCATTCAAATGCTTCCTTTAGTTTTTTTACTCTCTCTCACTATCTTCATTTTTTCCCCCTTCTATCTAATCTTAGAGAATGAGATGGCTTCTTTACAAAAGGTAGTCTTACCACTTGTATCTATAATCTCATATTTTTTTCCCCAATTCTACATGACCGTTTTTTATTAATCATAGAATTCCTTAAAATAATTTCACTGTCTCCCACTTTTGAACTTCTTTTCCCTTATCCTAGAAACTTGATCAGATCTTTCCTATTCAGGGAAAAAAAAAACCTTCCTCAAGGTCATCCTATCTTATTTTCCCCTTTCACTAGTTTAAAGACAAAAGGTACTCATTATATTTAGACTTCCCCTTTTTTGCCATCTCTCATTCCTCACTTTCTTGCAGTCATGGTTTTTGTGCAACCATTTTACAGAAACAGTTCTCTCCAAGATCTCTGATAATCCTTCTTACTGTCAAGTTCAATAGCTTCTTTCCTTTTTACTATTTTCCTTGACTTCTCTGTGACTTCTAACATAGCACTCTCTCTTTTATATCTTCTCTCTTGGTTAGATTCCTATTACATTCTAAGAGAAATTCTCTTAGTTCTTTAACTGAACTTTGTACATTCATAGCTAGCTTCTAAAACTTAAATCTTATTGTTCTTCCAGGTTTTATCTTTGGCCCTCTTTTTTCCTATTCATTTGGTCTTTTTATCCATTCCTATGGTTTACTTGAATGAAATTGTGATATTTAGTCCAAAAATGGGAAGATACAATCTAGAAGTGCAAGCTTTTTTCAAGTTCAAGTACTTGAAGTTCAGTCTAATGGAAGAGATATTGGAATATTTTTCCTTTGATTTCTTTGATCACAAAGGCAGAACTAGGATTAAAGGGTAAAAATTGCAAAGCAGCAAATTCAGTTTTAATATCGGGGGAAATATCTAACAGTTTGAGCAACTCAAACCTAGAATGAGTTGTAGTGATCTCATTCACATCGGATATCTTCAGTAAGATGAGTACCTGCCAGATGTGTAAAAATTAAGATCTAAGGTCACCTAGATGTCTCTAGAATTTACTGACAAGCCACAAATTCTGGTGTATGATTCTTCCTTCTTTATCTCCTATATCCAAATATTTCTCAGTTATTTTTTATTCTCTTTTATCAGTATCTGAGTAGTCAGCCCTTCTCAACTTATTCAACTCAAAGGTGTAAGCACTCTTGGTCAGGCCTTCATCTCTTCTCATTAAAATAATTTTATAGTCTCCTAGCCAATCCTTTTTTTTTTTTTTTACTTTATTCTATCTATCCTAAATACTTCTGTTCAAATAATGATGCTAATGTACAGTACTTCTAATCATGTCTCTTTTCTAAAACCTCTTGGAGATTGTCATTGCCTAGTGAAAAACAGTACTAAACTCCTGATTCTTTCTAGCTTTTATCTTCAACAGTACTCTACATTATAATGAAAATGAGACTTTGATGATTGCTCTATTTTACCCTTTTTCATTTGAACCAAGATACTTTAATACCAGTCAGTATTTTTTTTTGACTGTGAAATTTTAAACTGCAGTATATATGATATGACTGCAGGTCATATCAAGATTTGAAATTTTATCAGAATGCAAAATTATAAAAAAATTAATATAGTAAAATGCAGTAATTAGTCCAGTATTACCTATATTTGCTAGGTGAAGATTTTAAATTTATCTATACCTTTTGGACATAAAACATATAAACCAGTTGATCACCATATGTCTCTTGTGCTTTTAATATTTCCATTAGTTCTTTCCAGAATCTAATAAATAATAGTCTTCTCCAATAATTAAATGTCTATAATTGAAAGATAAACTAGTGCTTAAGGGTTTATAGACTAAAAAGTATTAGAGGCAACCAGCATTGGTAAACCCATTTTCTTTACTACTGAGAAATGTTGAATTATAGTTTAATCAAAGAATGTATGCCATTAGGCAAAACATTGAGTTCCAAAGCAGTCAGCTAAATTCAGCTGATTATTTTTTGTGAAATAAGAAATTTCTTAAATTTCATTTGACTATGATTTGACTTAGATTATATTTCTTATAGTCACTTGTCCCTGCTTGTGTCACACAAATGACACATGATATCCGTTGTTGCCCAGTAGCTTTGCCATGAGTAATTAGGGATGGATAAATTATTCATCCTAACTCTAGTGGCACAAAATAATCAATGCAGGATTCACAAAGGAAAGGCCATAGGTTATAATCATGGGTGTACTGATAAATGGCTAACAACCAGATCTTCAGGAAGGAAAGAAATGTAAATAGCATACACTTTTAAGTTTAATCCATACACTTAATATTTTTTCTCCACTACTTTCTTAAGCCTAGACAGTGAACACAATAATTAATCAGTCCCTTATTTGTAGCTATTTGCCAAGGTATAAATTCTCATATTGATAATTTAACAATCAGTTCAAGATGGCTCTAGTACCCTCTTGGGTATAATTTTTTTTGAATATGTGTGTGATTATATAGGCTTATGGATTTAGAGTTGGGAGGGATCTTAGAAATTATCTGGCTCAATTCCTTCCCTTTATAGACTAGCAAACTGAAACTCAAGAGAAGTTAACTTGTCTGAAGTCTCAAGGTTTGTATGAAGCAGAACTTGAATTTCAACCCAGATTTTCTGACTATAAATTCAGATGTTTTTCCTACTCTTACCATATTGTTTCTTAGTTCTGTTCTCAGGACATCCCTAATTGCATCCATCTTTGTCATCTGGTATGATCGCAGAGTTTGGATAGGTGAGGACAAATTTATCACCACTACTGAAGAAACAATCAGAAAGACTGAATAATTGAAAAGGTCATACCTTACTGATAACAAGTTAGGAACTGATAACAAGTTAGGAAGCTCATTTTTATATGTGAAGGATGGTACTTTTTTTAAAGCTGGACTTCATGTAAATTAAAGATAGACCATGAGAAAATTAGCTTAAATGGTAGGAGAGATTTAGATTAAATAAAAAGAAATTTGTGTCCCCTTGTTCACAAATGGAAGAAATTATTCAGGGAAGCTTTAGAGCCTCTTTTCTCCTGAGGTAATTTAGTAGGTCAGGCATTTTGACCCTTATATTTGGGAGTATGATGGGACCATGATTTGATTCATTTGAATCTTCCTCTACCTTCCCTACCTTCTTATCCTCTGTAGTTCTTGTTCATGTTTCAATGTAAAATAAGCCCTGTAAATAAAATCCACCCAACATTGTAAAATCCTTTTTTGTTCCTTTGTTCTCTCTCATGTTGACTTTCTATTAAGACTGTTCTAATTCTTGCATAAAGTATTCTTTCATTTTTCATATTTTCTTAGTTTTTTATTCATCTTTTCTACATTGTTCGTGTTAATGTATTTACTTATGTTTGTATATGTGGTTTTTCATAGAAGAATATACACTCTTGGACAGTAAGGATTATCTTTATTTTCTCCTTGTATCCCCAGAGCTTATCCTATTCTAGTTGCTTTATAAATGCCAGCTGGTTACTTGATTGTCATAATTTGTGTACAAAGAAGAGACCTTCTAAGAGGTCATATGTTTCTAGAGAACCATAACCTCTCAGGGACTTAGCTTCTGCATCTATAAAATGAAGGATTTGAAAGAAATGATCTTTAAGGTTCTTTCCAACTAGTTGACTATCTGTTTAGCTGATAGAGCAAAGCTTCTTACTTTGTGGGTGATGTAACTGAATGTGGGGATCACAAAAAATGGATAGCAATAAAACATTTCTGAATTAATTCAAAATCAAATATGTAATGAATTTGAGATGTTATTGGCAATATGTTTCATCCTACAACTTCACTGCAGTCTTGGTTCTGAACACATAATGTTTGCATTGTGCACTGTGCATAAAAGAACACTGCCAGCAACAGCTTCACTCAGATTTGAGATGCGTAAAAATTTCATGGGCAAAAAGAGGTCATAGTGGAAAAAGTTTTAAAATCTCTGAGATGGAGTACTTGGAGTGATGAAAATATAAATTCTTTCTCTGCCTCAGTCTTACTAGCTCTGTGATCAAGTCACTTAACTTTCTCCTGCTTCAGTTTCCTCCTTTATAAAATAAATATAATAATAACACCTACTTTCCAGGACTATTTGAATTGATATTCCCTATTTTTTTCCTTGCAAAAAAGATTATCAGTGAATTTACCTCATTTAATCCTCACAACCACCGAGAGAGATACATGCTGTTATAATCCACCTTTACAGTTAAGACAACTGAGGCAGATAGTGATTAATTGACTTGCCTTTCATTTGAAGGCTGGAATATTGAATTAGAATTAAAAAATAAGGTTTTGGTTAGTCCTGGGAGATATTGTTTCCAGTTTGAATGTAACCTTGCTGGATTGGAAGGAAATAACAGTAAATTGCCTTCATCCCAATGCAGCTTCTGATTTGCTGGGGTTACCTAATTAACAGTCCAAAGCCTTTCTCTAAAAGTTGGCTGTCAGAATACTGTCTTATGCCTATCTTAGCAATTCTATGAAAGATGTTTTGAAGCTCCTTTTAAAAGTCCCTAACGAGTTGGTAATTGTTTTTATGGCTTTCCAATGAAGTGTGAAGTGCTCCCAATAGCTGTGTCAAAGAGAGTAAGTTAACACCACTTACTGTTGCTTGGTGGTCTTTATTTGTTGGTTCTAAACACAGTTTTGAACAAACTCCAGAGGAAGGAGGAAGTGGAAGGGAGAAATAGCATTTTATTCTTTTATACCTAGAAGAAACCTTAGAAATCATTTGGTTCTTTCCTTACATTTATAGATTTAAAAAATGGAGGCCTAAAGAACTCAAGTGATTTGAAAACAACCACACAATTTGTAAGCTTCAGAGGTGGGACTAAACCTCACATTTCCTAGTGTCCACTGTGCTATTTTCTGCTATCTTACACAAAATTTCACTGGGATTTTTAAAAGTATTTTTATCATCATGTACAAAAACCTATATCTCTCAAAGTATAATTTTAAGTCAGAAACATGATTTTGAAAGTTCACTTAATTATCTTTGTAAAAGAAATTCTTACCAATTCAATTGAATTTCTAAATTGTTGGACAAATAAAATTATTTCAAATTAACTATCTAATTAACATTTGCCATGGTAAGCATTTTTTTTTTTGTTAGTCGGGTTTGTAATAGAATGCGCAATTCAGGTATGCAGTTATTCTATAACTCATGAGCTGAGATCCTAATTTTACTATTCAGGAGAGTTATGGGGTTTTTAACTTTTTTGTCTCTTTCTTTTATGATACCTCATTAGTCACCATTATAATTTATTTGATGTAGAATTCTTAGACGTACACTTTCCAATTAAACATTATTTTTAGAGGACAATAGAATCTGTTTTATGATCATCTGTTTTAGGATACAATTTCCAGGAATGCATTGTGACAAAAAAAAGTATAAATTGTCTAGAAAAATCCTTCTGTCTGAAGTAGCATAATGAGAGGAAACTATTATTCAATCATATACTCATGTTCAACTCTGCCTTACTCTGTGGACTATCCGGTCTAGGGGCTTTTCTTGGCAAGAATATTGGAGTAGTTTGTCATTTCCTTCTCCAGTGAATTAAGGCAAAGAGAGATTAAGTGATATGTTCACCAATGGAGGTTAGGATGAAAATACAGATATTGAAGTTGTCCACACTTTAAAGGAGACGATTGAAGTCAGGAAGAGGGTGGGTTTAAACTCCTTCAGAGAGATAGTAGAATAGAAGAAATAGGATAACTGAGTATTGAACTTTGAGAGAAAAGGACATGGATAGAGAAGATAGAAAAGGAACATAGGCATGTAGGATAATCAAAAGAGAGAAGTCATAGAAGATATAGTTCAAAAGAAAGTGATTAATAATAGTGTAAAACAGCATGGAGACAGAAAAAACCCATTGAGGTTTGCAAATTAAAAGATTGACTTAGATTTTAAAATGGATTGAACTTTAAAGGTCATCTATTCTTATCTCCTCACTTCATAGATTAGGCAATTCAGACCCAAAGAGGTAAGTGACTTGACCAGGATCATATGGGTAGCAAATTATAGAGCTGGGAATCACTTTATTTTCTACCAATGACCTTAAAGATAATAGAATTCAGTACAGAAAAACAAAAGTCAAATTACTTGGGAGTAAGTAGTCACAGAGGGTGATGAGGAAAACAGAAATAATAGCTATAGACTAGTTGTCAGGAACACAGAAATGATTGTTATAGACTAATAGATAAAAATTAACAAAAAAAGAGGATTATAACTAAAGGGGACAATTGGTCCAAGTATAATAGGAGACCTGTGCGTGTTGGTAGGAATACTAAAACTGTTTTAGCTTGGTGTTTAAAGCATATTGTATTGCCATACAGGTTTAAAAGATTACGGTTTATTTTAATTATTTCTATATATGACATCTTCTCAAATGATACCCTTGAGATACAAAGAATAAATAGTAGGTAACCAATAGCCTTACTAATTATAAAAAGTTTTTTTTTCAATAATTTCTTTACCGTACTGAAATATTTGTTTTCTTTGTAGCATTGAGCAGTAAACTAAATATAATACCTCTCTTAATAGAATTAACATTTTGGTGGATAGAAAAAATTTATAATAGTAAACATTTAACTGAAATAAACAATAGAAAAAAAATTAAGGAATGCTTTGTATTATATTTCATCATCTTTCCCCCACCCCTCTATTTCTTTCTGGTCTGTTGCATGATACAGACTATCTTAGAAGAACCTTAATATATTACCTTCATCTGCAGGCATGATAGATTTTATTAATGAGGGCAATCATACAGATATCAAGGCATGAGCAATAAAAAATGACCAAATTTTCTAGGACCTATGGGATAAATATATCTCACTTGAACTCCATTATCTTCCACCTATTTATCCAAATGTAGTATACCTCCTCCAAAGATAGATCATGTCATTTTTCTCCCCACAAGATTGGGAAGTTGCTTGTTAAACTCATATAAATTACTGTCTAAGACTCCCATTAAATCACTACTTGGCCAATCAGACAAAGTTATATTTTAAATTCTACATGATAAATTTCCCTTTATGATTCCCACAAAAAAATGTCTGCACCTCATAAAAATCAAATTAAAATGTTTTAAAAAGACAGAAGGAAAATGTGAAATAAATATCCTCTCTCTGTACCACTTACTTGAATGTTGAAATCCAAGTTTCCCAAAGCAAGAATCAGCTTGAGGTTCCTTTGTATACCACCGCTTAGGTTTGTAGTATTTATTACAGGTTGCATGCTATATGATAACTTTATTCTGTTTCACTAAAACTGTGTTTGAATCATGAGATTTTAAGCACAGATCATTAGCACAGAAAAAAGATAAAATAAATTGGAAGAACCATTAACAATAGTGATTAAAATTTATCACAGCAGTACTATAATTGTCACTTCAGTTGAGAGTGAAGAAGAAAAGTAATCCAAGCTGGTTGTAATAAGAGTTCATTTCTGAAAGCCTGACAGAGATATATGGTTTCTTTTCTATAAGTCCCATTTAGTCCCCAAGACAGTACATCACCCTTGATGTACCTAAGAAATGGGTGGTGTTAATGGCGAGACATTTTCTATAAAGAAGGCAGTTAGAAGTTGAATTTGGAAAATGTTATCAAGCTCCTCTAACTACTTTCTTGGAACAGTGATAAATTAAGTCTAGCAAGTATATATCTCAATTGATACTCATTATTTTTTTTTACATTTTCCTTACTATGTCAAAATACTTGCCAAATCTCATGTTAACTCATATGATTATACAGATTTCTTTGGTACCCTGATAACAGTCTAAGAATTTAAACTTCAAATAGGATTAGAATATTAAAATAAGGGAGATGAAATATTCACATTCTATTACTCCAAAAATATTACTAAGAAGTTGGTTTGGGTGCTAAAACTACATAATGTGATCTTTGTTATTACATAGTAAATTGAGGTTGCATGGCTGATTAAAAAACAAAAACAAAAAAACAAAGGTTAAGTAATTCCTTCAGTATATACAAATCCTCTTGCTAATCATGTATAACATTTTTGTATTTTAAAGATAGACAGCAGTATTGTAGAAGTTATAATTAAACATTTGATTTTTGTGCATTTTTTTCATTCTGTCTTTTTGAATCCTAAGAAATTAAGGGTTTCTCCCTATAGATATGGGATAACATATCTACTACATAGTTAAATCAGAGTTTTCACTTGAGCCATATACCAAAGAACCTGACATTTTTTTCTGAGTCCATACTTTTTTCTTCTCTAGTTATTCATTCATATTATATATTAAGTTTTTTTCCTATATATCAGTTATATATTCTCTTGTCCTTGTGTTTTCTTAATATAGAAGCAAAATAAATGAAACTGAATCATCTGGAAATACTGAAAAAGTTAACAAAAATTTTGAAATCATGAAGAAATGTGCTTTCTATAGAGGGGGAATAAGAACAAGAGTGTTGGGTTTGACTCATTATTTATAGTTAAGAAAGTTTTTATCTTCGTAGCATTTCATTGGTAGGTAGAAGTTAATTGTCTCCTAGTTATCTAGGAACAATTACATGTTGTTTGACAGAAGAACTGAATAAACTTAAATAGGGCAAAAAAGACTTAAGATAGAAGGAAATTGTGAAAAGAATGATCAAATACTATGCTAGAATCATAAGGAAAAAAGCAATAGATGAAGTGGCAATGGGCTTATGCTCCCCAATCCATCATTATCTGTCTTCAGTGTCAATGAGTGAATTAGTCTGTGGTTATTAAAATCAGCTAGATTGGTGAGCCTACTATGAATTTGTTGTTTTACTTGGAAAGATTCATACACTGACTCTGACTCTACCACTCTATATCCTGGCACGAGATTGTGATATTCTTTTGCGTATTATTATCATACGGTATTCATCACAATCCATTATTTCAGAAATCTAAATGCTGGCCTCCAAATGTTTAGCCTAGTTTCATATGCCCCATATTTTAAATTGTCTTAAGATTTTAAAATATGTAATTTATTTAAAACAGATAAAGTTAGTAGAAGTCGCTCTTTAATTTTTTTCCATGATACTATTTCATTTTGAATAAATAGTAATTCAAGGAATCAAGTAAAAACATTCATCTACATTCTAGATAAATTTTGTTCTATTGTTTTGAAATGAACTTTACCAAAGGTCTAAATAGTATGAATTAATTTAAACTTCATGTAAGATTTACAAAGGAAATTACACATATTACTTCCCGATGACCCTCTGAGGTAAGTGCTACTATCATAGTCATTTTACAGAAGAAGAAATAGAATTATTGAGAGGTTAAGTGATTTATCACTTGTCACACAATTGTTGTTATGTGATGAGATTAAAACCTTAGTTTTAATGACTAGAAGTCCAGCATGCTATACTGTAGAATACATTGCCTCTTCCTTCCTTTTACAATTAAACCTCTTCATTTCTGAGACATAAACAATCCCATTGAAATACTTATTTATTTGTGTAAAAGCATCTTCAATGATGTCAGGATAATTCTGGGAATAGTTTTAGTGGAACTTTGCTTTCTTGGCTGGAGCAATATGCATCAACAAAGCAGAAGAGGTTAAAAAAAAGGCATGGCAGGGTCACGTCTGAGTGTAGCTAATGGATGCTTTTGGTTTAATGATGTCTGAAATGTATTTTTTAATGCTGTATAGAACAAAGAAACTTTTCCATTACATTAACTGTTTTAATCACTAGAAACACTGACATTTTTCAGACTGACCATCACATTTCTTTTTGACCTATGTATATGTATTCACATCCATATCTCCAAAGATTGGGAGAATTCAATATTGGAGTATTTGGTATTTTCTATTTGAGACAAAGCAGGAAAGCAAGATCTAATTCTTGGATCTGAGTATTGGAGATGTTTCTGAATTTGATGTTTACTGGCAGTGCTTGGTAGATCTACTATTAATTGTTGACGTGTAGAGATGGGTCTATTCTGTTTCATAAAAGTTTGTTAGAACAGGGCTTAGAAACCTATTGAACCAGCTCTGAAAAATACACCTGGTCAGAATGAAAGATTATCTTGCAAAAGAATGGAAGAAATGTCTGTTCTACCTCCCTACTTCCCTTGCAATCACAGATAACTAACTACGATACCACTTGATATCCCTTTCTCCACTTGAAGCGCCATATTCTTACATGTGGACGTTCTGTCTGTAAGAATATAAATTTGTTTGCTTATATTTAAGTTATTTCTAAAAGCTGAAAAAATTTACTTTTTGTCTTATATATTTTCATTTGAATTTCTTGAAATATAACTGTGAAAAAACAGGCTTTAAAAAATGATTTTTAAAAGAGTCCAGTGATTCTCTGGACAAGCCCATTGTGTTTCAAATGGAACTACTTGACTTAATGATTCTGGCTTTCATTGAATGACCAAAACTAACCCTAGTCCAAGTCTCTATGACTCACAGTTTTATTTCAGTGGCTTATATTTAGAGAGAGGTAGATGTAGATATAGATATAATAAAATAATAGACATATACACACATATATCCAGACTTCAGACTAAGATAAAATCTATTATAAGGCTCACTCAAAAAAGATTTTGAAGTAATATTTCTAATACTTTGCCACCAGGGTTATCTTATGGTTACTAGATTAGAGCATTCAGAGAAGATCTCTTTGATTGTGGGGGATGGGGAGCGTGAGTGGGGAAGTTTTTGTTAAATTTATTTAGTCTGACTAAATTTTATCTTGGTACTTTCATTGCAAGATAAAAAGGGAGTTGAAGCTTACTGGTTTCAGAATTGTTCAATATACTGAATTTATCATTTAAGATGTGCTCAATAAATGTTTATGGTTTGATTGATCTACAGTAGAAGAAACACCCACATTCATTGGCAAGGTTTTCTAGGAGAGGACTTCTTAAATTGCTCAAGTATGTGTGTGTGTGTGTGTGTGTGTGTGTGTGTGTGTGTGTGTGTGTGTGTGAAAGAGAGAGAGAGAGAAGAAAAAACATGGATTATGAATTCATTTGGAAGTCTCGTGAAGGCTATAGTCCTCTTTCAAAAATAGCATTTTGAAATGCATAAAATAAAATATGTAGGATCACAAAGGAAACCTATTATGTTTAAATATTGTTATCTTAATACTTTAAAACTGAGTTAATGGACTTTCTATTAAGAGCCCTTGCTTTAGAGCTACAGAGCTAATGAAAATAATCAAAACGGAATTGTGAAGCAATATTTATCATTGATGGCCCTCACTTCCCTTTCTGAATCCTTCAGGTGGCCAAAACATTCACCATTGGCCCTCTTTCTGTTCACTCTCCTTTTTTTGAACTATCAGAGAATTTTTTTTTTCTTAATGAACTTTTACCTTTGAACTATGGTATTTTTTTGGAGTATATGTTTTATATGCCTTCCTAGACTATGGAATTCTTCCAAGTAAGGACTTTCTATCTTTTCTTTTTTCAGTCCCGACAACACAGTGTTTTGCATATAATAGAAATACAGTAAATATTTATTGAATCAATTAGTTACAAAGCAGATCTGATAAACCATTAAATATAAATTGATTTAATAAGTTATGTTTTCAGGAGGATTTTTGAAAATACTTTGGGAAAAGAAAGGATATGAGCCTGTTATTTCACTGAAGCAGGAACTTCCATGAGAGAAATATCCCTCCTCCAGCCTTCTTTGTCATCTTTCCTGGAAACTTAGAGGTAGAGTTGTCTAGAATGCTGGAAGTTTACATGATTTAACCATAATCATAACTTGAATCCAGGTCTTTCTTCTTTTGAAGGTAGTTCTCTCTCCAGTATGGTATGCTGCACCTCAGTCAATAAAACAAAAGGAATACTACTCTAATGATGAAATTTAACAATGTAACATATGAGTGAGGGAGGATTGAATTCACACCATATGAGTGACCAACTTATTCTGTTTGCCTTTAAGAATTATCCTGCTAAAAACAAACTGTGCATTTCTGAATATTTATATTAGTGTGAAGTAATAAATGTAAATAAATAAATACCACAAAGTCTAAAATTGGTAACATAATTTATAGTAGTAGGGGATGAGTTTTTTGTCATAGTTCTTTTCGTTAAATTTACATCAATGCTTTTAAAAATATTGATCATATTTTCCACAGTGTTACAATATACTATACACTATCAATAGGTTATTATAAGATCATATGTTTTTATCCCAAAGATTCGGGATTCACATTTCTAACATATTTGGAAAGTCCAGATCGCTAAAGATATTTCTAGATCATAGAGTTTTTATAAAATTAAAATATATGTAACAAATTTCTATCCTGAATAGTGGTGAATAATTAATTATTCAAACAGTTGTAGGATAGGACAGATAGTATAGTGGATGGGCTACAGTTCTGGAGTTACGAAGAACTGAGTAAAATCTAGCGTCAGATATTTATTAGCTGTTTGATTGTGGGAAGTCACTTAATCCTGTTTGCCTCAATTTCTTCATCTGTAAAATGTTTTGGAGAATGAAATGGCATACCAGTTATCAAGAAAACCACACATGGGATCATGAAGCAGTAGACACAACTGAAATAACTGAACTATAACAAAAGATATGAGATGAACATAAAAGATAGTAGTGGTGATGATAAAATGAAACATAGCCAATTTATTCATTTCTACATGCTAAATGAAATGAAGGCAGCAAATTTGCACTACTGATAAATATGCATCATCATGGTATAATGAAAGTAGTGAATCAAAAATCTAGATGTAAACCTATCTTTAATCTTGATTTATCTGATAAATTTAAGCTAATCATTTAAATTCTTCTAGCCTTATTATTCTTATCAGAAAATTGTGAAATTTGAATTATATCCTTTAGAGCTATGAATTTCCAGTGTTTCTTCCAGGTTCAAATTTTTGTTCTTTTTAAACACAAAATACAAGTAAATGGGATAAGCATTTATTAAGCACCTACCAAAGTGCATACAAAGTATCATTGCAGGCATTAAGGATTCAAAATAAAAACAAAACAAATTCAAGAATAGCCAGGTGAAAGTATCATTCAAAGATACTTCTGTTTATTAAACTCTATAGGAAAACTAGTTAAAAATGGAAAGTAAAAGAAATGAGGAAGTTGTATTCAGAGATAATTATTTGGGTTGCTATTGGATATTATTGACATTACTCATATCTTAAATGTAGAATTAGATTGTAAGTACACCCTGAGAAAGTCTATTTTAACTTTAGTTTCTGATATGGAATTACCACTTCATTTGGAGTCACAGAAGAACTGGATTCAAAATAATGATAATTGTGACACCTTGAACAAGCCATAAACTCCCTGAAATCCAGCCTGCTCATTTTTTAAAATGGGCATAATACTTATAACTGTCTCCCTTAGGATTATTGTGATAAACAAAGTAGTGATGTTAGTTGTTGTTATTACGTATCCTCTAAAGTTATGTGCATCAAATTAAATAATCTTTTGAAATATCTTAGCCAAAAAAATACTTTATTGATGATGGCTATAATTATTCTCTCTGTGTCTCTGTCTCTCACCCTCTCCTTCCTGCTTTCTCTCTCCCCTCCCCCCCTCTCTCCTTCCTTCTCTCTCTACCCCTCCCTCTCTCCCGCTCTCTCTCCCTCTCTCCCTCCCCCCTCCCTTTCTTCCCATCTCCCTGCCCTGCCCCCCTCTTTCTGTCTCTGTCTCTCTCTCTGCTGTCTCTCTATTTTTGTGTCTCTCTCTCTCTCTCTCTCTGTCTGTCTGTATCTCTCTCTCTGTGTGTCTTTATCTGTCTCTCTGTCTGTCTGTCTCTCTCTCTCTGCCTTTATCTCTGTCTCTGTCTCTCTCTCTCTCTCCCCCTCTGTCTCTGTCTTTCTCCTTCATATATACACATATCTCTTTTTAAGAACAAGCAGAGCACAAAATCCATGACAGATAAGAAGTAAAATATACTGTAAAGTAATGAGAAATGATATTTTATCAAATCCTTACATTCTTGTTGGAATTTTTTTTTTAATTTTCCAATTGTGGCCAACTACACAGTTATGGCTACAGTATCTTCCTAGAACTCCCCTACTTTTTTTTCCCTCTTCTACATGGAGTGAGATTGGTGGAATTAACCTAAAGAGTCTTTGACCTTTTTTTTTCTTGACCTTCGGCCAAATCCTTAGATTCCTGAGAAATGTTACCAAGTCTAAAAGCCACAAGAAAAAAAAGTTAGTTGTCCTCAGCCCACATACTCCCCAAATCTGGTCTTTCAGGAAAATGGCTGAGGAGGAGTGTGTAACCTTATCTCTGTAGCTCTTTGGATTTTATAATCCATGACTTACATCAAAGTTCTGTTTTCTAGCCTTTTAATAACTGTTGCTGAGTAGGAAGACATGAAATAGGTTGACATTCCCCTCCATCCTAATCCACAGATCCAAGGGAAGAAGTGTGTTCCATAGCCTCTCATTATTTCCTTACTTAAGGGTTTATCTTAAAAATTTTTTTCCATCTGCTGTATTTCTTTGGTGGCTCTTTGCCATTACTTTATTTTCCTTTTCTGTTCATTCTTGATGCCTTCTAGCCCCTCTCTGAGAATGTCAGAATCACAGAATTTCATAATTCAGAGTCTTTAGTAGATAATCATATCTAATCTATATCCCCCCCAAAGCTTCTCCTCTGTAGCATACTTGACAAATGGTTGTTTATTTTTGGCTTTGAAGACCCTTAGTGAGATAGCAGCTAGAGCATTGGACTCCAGTCCAATACCTGGCTTCAGACATCTCCCCAGACCCAGATTAGCTGTGTGACCCTGACACTGGGGGATAAGAAGTATGGAGATCATAAAATATACTGACTAGTATTCTCTGTCTTCAATATAATAAATCATATTTCCCAAGAGTTCAGGTTGACCTTATTGCTCTTTAACCTATAAAAATGAATTTCTGACCTTTCCTTTATAATCTTCAGAGAAAGAGAGAGAAACCCCTCAGTCACATATCAGTGTTTCACATTGGTATATTATCCATTATTCATAAAATCAGCATTAAACTTTTTTTAATGTGAGGTAAAGTTGGATATTTGGCTGTGCTTTTAAATGTCTAAAAGGAAAAAGGAACTGGTAATGTGAGTGTGTGTTTAAACTTCAGTAATTTATCAGGCATTGATTGCCAGATGCAAAAGTAGACAGCTCTGGATGCAAACCAAAACCCAAACAAACAACAACAAAAATTGAACAATTGACTGGCTCTGTAAAAAGGGAATATTTCTGGCTTGTCTGAAGGCTGAATTTGTCAGTAATAACTCAGAGAAGCATATTTTAGGAAATATAATCCTCTTTGAATAAAATAAAATAAAATAAAATAAGAATGTTTTCTCTAAAGTATTTGAAATTTAGTTTTCAATTTGAGGAATTATTTGTTTTGATTATTTTTATTTGGCATCACTGTAAAAGGAATCAAGAGAACATTTAGGTGAAATGTTGGGTAAAAAGGGATGAGATATCACATTTACAGTAATCTGTTAGCTCAGTTGCATTTGATGGATTTTCCATCACAGTCAATCTGTGTTCCCTTGCTCTATTCCTAGCTGGAGCCAAGTGCTAAACAATGACACTATATATCTTTCTGCACAATTTGCCAATTTTGGTTACTTTAGAACATTGGTGCTTCTGAATTGTCCATGTGAATCATCACTGTCATAAGAAGAGCAGGACCAAAGAAGTGATTTATTCAATAAAACATTAGTATTTTTTTGAAACAATGTAGCACACACAAAAAAACTAAAGGATGTAATTTGTTAAGCCCCCCAAAGCAAGTTTTATAGTTTTGGTGATTATTACTCATTAGATATTCTGATAATCAAGAAAATATCATTTGGATAAAAACAGATGTTTTCAATCTTAGATCTACTTATCATATATATCTTTTATTTTTTGAAATATGTGTCCTTTCTCATTCTTTTTTCCTCCATTTCAATTTATTTCTCTTTTTTTAATCTCTGTGAATAAATATAATTTAGAAATGTTGCCATTTCTCCTGTGTTTCCATTAAGCATCCCATGAAGTTAATTGTATTTATTTTCTACTAAGAATAAGGGAATTAATTTCTGGGTTACTCTAAGTATTATTTGAAATACTGCAGAGAATAGGAGGTATCTTATGTAAGACAAGAGAAGACTAAATGTCTGCATTTTCACAACAGGAAATATGATGGTGTCTGCCAACCACAGGCCAGATGGACTTTTTTCCTGGTAGAATTTCAGAGCAAATTATTAAGTGGTTAGTTAAGGGATGTATAGAAAATTAAATAATGATCTTTGAGTTAGTATGATGTCATCAAGAAAAGCTCACCCAAGATTAACCTCATTTTCTGTAAGGAGGTTCGGGGCAAGAAGTTAGTAGACTGATAGGGCATGTATTTTACCTTCATTGCATTAAAGTATTTGGCAAAAATTCCTGCTTTTCTGATGGACTAAATGAAAAAGTATGGTTATGTAATGACATAAGTAGGAGGATTTGGAAATGGTTTAATTAACATAGTCAAAGAAAAGTCATTAATGAATCATTTTCAAATTGGTGGGAGGTTTCTATATTTTCTTGGCTTTGTGCTGCTTGAAATTTTTATTAATTATTTTGACAAAGGCACAGATGACAATTTATTAGCTTTGCCTATGTGCAAATGTGAAAGAGAATGGATGATAAAGTCAAATTTCAAAAATATTGTGGAAGGTTAACATGTTAGGGTGAATCTAATAAGATGAAGTTTAATAAAAATCAATGTAAAGTCCTTCACTTAGATCCAAAAAACCCTCAAATAGACAAAAGGGAATATGAAAAAAATTCTAAGGCCTCAGTGGACAATAACTTCCATATGAGTCAATTATCAAGAACATGATAATTTCTGGAGATATGCTTTCTATAACATGGAGGGTGAAAATGACATAACTGTCAACAGATATATTTTGTATTCTTAAGAAAATTTCTGATTATTATATTTAAAGAAATTTTGACAGGTATAAAGACACACAGAGGAAGGTATCATGGGTAGTGAATATCTTAGAGACAATGTCACATATTAAATAGTTGAAAGGATTATACTACTTAGTTCAGACTTAGGCAACTAGTGTTTAATAAGCCTTTGTTTTGTGTCAGATACTACACTGAGCTTTAGAGATATAAAGAAAGAGCAAAACAAAATCCAAAAAAATATATGTTTCTAAGGAGCTCACAATCTACTGAGGAGACATGTAAGTAATTATGCAAAGACATACTCTATATAGGATAAATTAGTAGTAATTTCAAAATGAAGTCCCTTAGGTAAACAAAAATAGAAAGGGCTTCTTGAAGAAAGTGGAACTTTAGCTGAAACTTGAAGGAAGTCAAGGAAGATAAAAAAGCAGATGAAGAGGAAGAATTTTACTGGTGTGTAGGACAGTGAAAGTTTGCTACCAAAAAAGAGAATGGTAAATGGAACGTCAGGTGTGCCGTACAATAGGAAGGCTATATTGAAGAGTACATGAAGGACAGTAAGAAATAAAAATCCCGAAAGTCTAGGGAAGGGACCCTTTATTACTTTTAAAACCAACAGGGCATTTTATATTCATTCTTGGAGGTGATAGGGAGCACTAGGGATTATTGAATAAAGGATTACATATGATCAGATTTGCATTTCAGGAAGATAAATTTGACATTTGAGTGGAAAATGAAGTGGGAATATGGAAAGAAGAGATAGGAGAAGATTTCTGGGGAGATCATAATTATCTTCACATATTCAAAACACTGTTATGGAAAGAAGCCAATAGATCTGTGCTCATGAGCACCAAAAGGAATAAGAAGGAACAATGAATGAAAGTTATAGAAAATTTAGGCTCCATACAAAGAACAACAGAGCTTAATAATCAGTGCTCTCCCATAGTGCAAAAATGGACTGTCTTAGGAGGCAGGTTTGGGTTTTTTAGTGAGGGTAAATGAATTCTTGTTGAATATTCTAATAATTTCTTCTTTAGTAATCTAATTATTTAAATATCATGGGCAATTGTAGCTAGCACTTCCATCTTTGAATAATTGTATGACCGTACTACATTTAGTTCTCTTTATAATTTTAAGTATCTTTGTACTTCTTTCTTCTTCTCTGCCAATTTTTCACATAACTGATTTGGCCAATCTATTTGCCATTCCTTCTTGACTTAATTGAACAACTGGATTATGACTATTTTAAATAATGAAAGTTTTCATTATCTAGTGATGTATCAAATAAAAAACTATATTTGAACAATAAGCATTATAATACATTTTTTCTACGAAAGTGCATGAGCTTAACATCTATTTTAAGAAGTGAAAACAATTTTGTATAGACATGATTCCCATAAAAACATATAAAAAGATTTTTTTAAAAGAAAATGCAATATTGGACTCAAGTCTTTTTTCTAAAATATCACTGATGCCTCAGCTTGACATGAAGGTGATAATGGGTTCACAAAGGCTATGTTAGTGGAATATGGACCTGGCAGTAACTGCAGGCTTGGAAACTCTGAGGATGCCCTTGTATTTTTAAAATCCCAAAGGACTGAGATGAGCTTGTGAGGCTTAAAACCAGAAAGTTAGCCCTGGGGTGATGAATTATTTAGTTACTGCAACATATGAAGAAATGATATAAAATTAGTAGAAAGAATACTCACATTAATTGAATTATTGATCTTTTAAACTATTAGTGAAGTAATGAATAGTTAAAGTAGAGAACTGTATGACTTCATAGTATTAACTTGTAGTCATATGATGCTAAGCAGGCTAACAGAAATTATATTGATATTTAAAAATTCTAGTTGAAATGTTATTGTGTAAATAAATGGTTGTTGTCAAAGTCATCTGTGTTTATATATCCAGTTTTACGTATATATAGATATATATATAGATATAGATATAGATACACGTATATGTGTGTGTGTGTGTGTATATATATGTGTGTGTGTATCTATATATATATATATGTTTAGGAGCAAATGACTGGATGTAAAATTATGTGATACTCTAAGAATATTAACTGAAAATTTAATTAATAGCTATATAATTTATGCATGCAAATATAATTAATATAAACATTAATTATAATTATAATATTTAATATAAATTTGCAAAACTTGAATGGGAAAATTACAACAAAATATAGAGTCCTATATGAATACTTTGGAACTTGGGGTTATTTTAAATTTTATGGTGATGGTAATTCGTTATCTTAGAGTTTTTTTTTTAATGTATGACATATGGAAGAAAGAGGAAGAAAGGAGTAATATAAGATCATATTATGATCTTGCAGAAACAGTGTCAAGAATGCTAAAGCATAAACAAAGGCTGGCAAGGGAATATGAGGACAACAAAAAGGACCCCCCCCCACTGCTGTATAGAGTAAAGAGAGAATCAAAAAAGAACCTTTCCTATCTTTTTTTTTTTTTGGATAAAGTGATGACAATTGATAAAAGAGACAAGGCAGAATTGTTCTTTTCTGACTTTGATTCTATTTATTCTGACAAAGAAAAAGATATTTGCATTAGAAATGATAGGACAAAAATGATTACCTTGAATTTGTGCCCAAGATAAGTAAGTAGATTGTAAGAAAATCCTTAAGTACTCTTTCTGAATTTAAGTCATTTTGCACCACTAAATTACATCTCCAGATCCTGAGACAGTGGGCATTGACACCTGAAAAATCAAGGAAATGACAAAGATACTACAAGAATGAAGGACAAATATTATCATGATTTTGAAAAACAGGAAGGGAACTGTCTGTGGAGTCTGTCAGTAGGCTTGACTTTGCTTCCTGAGAGGTTTCTAGAATGGAGTCTCTAAGACATAGTCAATTAATGAAAAGAAAGGGGAGTAGCTTCCAGAAGATGGCATGGTTTTGTCAAAAACAAGTCACATATACTAATATTTCTCTTTATTATTTCTTTTTGATAGGATTTATAAACTAATCGATGAAGGGATTGTGTGGATATTTACTTAGTGTTTTATACTCTTCTTCTGTATAAAGTAGAGAGAGATGGAAGAGATGGAAATACAACTGGGTAAATGTGGAACTGGTTGGATGACCAGACTCTTGAGTAGTTGTTAATACAAAAAGTAGTCTCTGGTGGAGAAACACAAGGATCTGGACTAGTTAACATTTATATTGATGTCTTGGACAAAGACATAGATAGAAAGCTTGCAGATGAGAGAAATCTGGGAAAAGGCTAGCACAATGGAAAACAGAGTTGGGATCAACAACAACAACAAAAAAAATGTATCTGCTTAGAATATTGAACTGAAACTGATAAAATGAAATCCAGTAAGGATAAATGTAAAGTACTTGGGTAAAAAAATCAACTTCAAAAGCATAATGTGATTATATGACAGATGTTATGGAAGATGTGAGTGATTTTAATGGATTGCAAGCTCAGTATGAGTCAACAGTGTGAGGTGGCAGCTGAAAGTGCCAGTGCAATCATGGGTTCTATCAAATGAGAAATAGCTTCTAGGAATGGTAGGGGGTGATAGCCCCTCTGCTCTCTGTCTTTCTCTGATTTCATTTAGAATATGCTTACTTTTGACATTACAGAAGGTTTTTGATAAACTATAGAATGTACAGAGAACAATCTTAAATCCACATCTGCTTAGCTTAGAGAAGATAATGCCATCCATGATTTCTATCTTCAAGTATGTGGATGCATGGAAGAAAAAAGCTTTTACCCAATACTTATGTGCAAAACACTGGGCTAAATGCTGAGAATACAAATTTTTAAAAATAGAATAACATAAACTCTTAAAGAGCTCAAATTTTTATTATTTTGTGATAACATATAGCATAGCTCAGCTTTGAGTGATATATAATAAGGTCTTGTGGTTATTGAGTACAGTGGTAGATAATAGTACATTTTCTTAATATCAGTGCCATTCATAAAACCATACTGATTTCCAGATGTTGAAACATGTAATAGTGTATATGAGAAAGGAGAAAAAATATCTTTTTTCTGTGTCTTTAGAGGTTGTTAGCTGGTAAGGAGAGGATATAACACCTTCAGAGGAATTTATAGGGTAACATCTCCTCAAGGATTGTTTCCTCTTTGAGGAGGCTAGAAATATGATTAGTATTCAAGAAGGGCTGGCTCCTGTTCTTCAGACTTGCACTTCCCTGGTAGTTTGCCACTGATGGTTGATGGTTAGTATTGAAGATGGCAGTTCCTTTTCCACAAAGGCTGAATGGCATCAGTGGCTGAGCTAGAAGCAGAGCTGATGGTCTGGGAGAACTTTGGGATTTCTATAGCAATAATTTTAGGGGGGGGTTTCTTCAGGTGGTTTGACCTGTGTGGTACAAATAATCTCCCTGTTTCTCTCTAGGGGTGCCTTGCTTCTCCACCGAGTTTGGCTTGTCTACATCACCAATGGAACTTGGTTGGCAGGTGGTGATGGTGGGAATGATGGGACTCTTCACCACAAGAGATATTTTCCTTGATGATTGATCAAAAGGGTCAGTTTAGAAGCAGAGCAGTGGTATGAGGGTCACGGATGTTCTGACACTTCTAGCTGCACCTGCTTGTATTCTTTGGCTTCAGAGGGCAAGACTAAAAGCAATAGGGGTGAATTGTTGAGAATCCAACTTAGGCTTGATGTCAGGAAAAGCTTAAATCAGGGGTCCTCAAACTACGGCCTGCGGGCCAGATGCAGCAGCTGAGGACATTTATCCCCCTCACCCAGGACTATGAAGTTTCTTTATTTAAAGGCCCATAAAACAAAGTTTTTGTTTTAACTATAGTCTGGCCCTCCAACAGTCTGAGGGACAGTGAACTGGCCCCCTATTTTAAAAGTTTGAGGACCCCTGGCTTAAATATTTAGAACTGGTCAAAAGCGGAACAGCTTTCCTTAAGAGAAGATTTCAAGTTAAGTTATATGGGCACCTATCAGTTAGATTACAGTGGGGATTCTTTTGGTGTATGTCTTAGATTATATGTCTACTGATGTCCCTTCACTCTCAAATTTGGCTATTCTATCATAACAACCATAAAGGTGTATTTAGGTCCTGTAGTAAAGTCCCATTTCGATAAAGTTATAGAAGAAATATTGCATCATATCCTACAAGCTTAGAAACTCTCCCTTGGTAGCAGCCGCCTTTAATTCCCTTTAGGTATTTTAGGGATTGATACTCCATAATGGCCCATTAAAGTAGGTGTTTAATTTAAGACATATCCAGGTGCCCCCTACTGGGATGAGATAATTTCAAAACATAGTTATTTTCTTTCCTGCCTGGTTGGTACTGATAGTGCAATAATACAAAATGAAAAACACCTGAAAATTTTAGACTATTTTATAGCCATTAATTGATAACATGTTTCACTGAGATTTTTAAGTGCAATTGTAGAAGCATGTTTTGTAACAAAACTGGCAAATGATTTTTTTTTTTTAGATTTCTGACTTAAAAATCATTTGTTATTTTCTATTTTCTTTGTGTGAATGTATTTGTGTGGGGTGATGGAATTGATGTAGCCCTTACCATTGTCTGTTATTTTAAATACTTTTTTTTAATTTTAAAATATTTAAAATACTTTTTAATTTAATACTAAATAATTTTAAATACAAATGTCATTTTAAATGCTTTTTAAAAAGTAAAAAAAAATTAAAATGCTAAAATGGTATGATTATCCAATTCTGATACTAAAGTAAATTTTCCTTGAAAATCTTATTTGTGAGTAAATTATTTTATTGAAAGATTTAATGTCAGTTTGAACTACTTTGCTATGCTTCTAGTAGATTGGTGTTAGAATGTATTCTACAATATCCATGTTGGAATTCTCCAAATTATGAATGAACTAGGTTCTAAAATTTTCATTTATAAGTTGGTTGCTTGAGAATTAGCATTTCCCCATCAAGACACTGTTTTAAGTGATGCTTACAGTAAGAGTTCAGTTCATGAAAGACTTCTTATCTCATAAGATAGACTGAAAATTACACATTCACAATAAGATTCATAAAATATATATTTTGATATTAGTAATATTTATATCTATCTATATCTATATTTATATCTATCCATATTTGTATCTACATATATATCATCTCTATCTACATATCTATCTATCTACAGAGAGAGAGAGAGAGAGAGAGAGAGAGAGAGAGAGAGAGAGAGACAGACATATTATTCTCCTGTATACACTGCACACTTAAGCCAGGCTGACCTATTTTGCTTTTTCCAAGCCTACCATTTCATCCTCTCAGTGTTTTTTGCATAGGATATTCCATATGCCTAAAGAGGCAGAGACAGATATAGAGAAAGAAACAGAAGAGAGAGACAGGAAAGAGAGAGAGAGAGAAAGAGAGAGAGAGAGAGAGAAATTGTGATTGCTTGTAATGGAATTATTTGAGGAACAAATGGTTTAAGAAAGAAGAAAATAGAAGAACATTGTGAGCATAATCTGCTGGGAATCAGGATGGATGAAGAAATGTTGTTCTACATGTATATGCAATTATGAACAGATACACAAGTATATACACACATAAAGTTCCTTAAATGTTAGTGAAGTTTTAAACTGTTAATGCTTAAAAGTTCAGTGATTTTTTTGAGATATTATGTATGCACAGATATATGCACATACACACATGCTCACAGGCATATGATCATACACAATTTGAGGTAAAAATACTGGTCTTCAAAAAAAAAAAAAAACTGGCCTAGCACAAGCGGGTTGCTGCCCACAATGACTTTTAGACAATGCAAGGAGCGAGAAATGTTGAGATTGATTCATTCTTTGCTGAACATTATCAGTTTCAATTCATGTAGCTCCATAAGGACCTCAACAATATGGTACCACTAATAATGTTAAACTGGTAGTGTTAGTACAATAATATTGATGATGTCATATTCTGTTCAAGAAAGGAAAAATACTGTTCAGAATTATAAATATGGGGCAGTTAGGTGGTGCAGTGGATAGAGCAACATCCCTGAAATTAGGAGGACCCAAGTTCAAATCTGGTTTCAGACACCTAATACTTATTGGCTGTGTGATCCTGGGCGAGTCACTTAGCCCCATTTGCTTCAGGGGGAAGAAGAAAGAAAAGGAAAGGAAAAAAGAACTACAAATATAATCTCATTCTCACATTACATACAATGGACAGAATTAAATGAAAAGAGCTGTACATATGCTAAGCTTATGAAAAGATAATTATTGAATTTTCCCCAGAGACTGTAATGTAAATGATAGGATGCTCTGTTTTTCCTTCCTTATTCTTGCTTCCAGTTTCTTCTCTAATTCATCCTCTGTATAGTTGCTTATTACAGAAAAAGTTTGACTTTATCATTCCCCTGCCTAAGACTCTTCTATGGTTCCCTATTGTCTTCAGGATGAAATACAAAATTCCAGGGGCTGATATTTAGAGCTCTCTCTAGTCAAACTCCATCTTAACTCCCCATATTATTCATATTATTCCCTTATGTACCTGGTATACTTAAGCCAGCCTGAACTATTTTTTTCCAAGCCTACCATTTCATCCTCTTTGTTAGTGTTTTTGTGGAGAATATTTAAAATGCTTGATATATTCTACCTCTTTGCCTTTAATGCTTAAATCCTTTAATTTTCAAGGTTCAATTCAGTTGTCATCTCTTGGGAAACCCTTTCTTTGGTTCCCTTTTCATTGGTGTTTTCCTCTTGTAGTGATCTTATATTTTATCAATAAATAGTATATCTTCCCAGTAGTCTAGTTTCCTTAAATATGTGATTTTTTAAAAATTTGCCCTCAGTATAGAATGGGTAATTTAATAAAAACTTGTGGAGTCATTATATTTGGAAAGTCCCTTTTAAAGTGACAGTATTGTTCAATCATTCCGTTGTGTCTAGCTGTTCTTGATCATGTGGACTACAATACAACAATACTCTCCATGGGATTTTCTTGGTAAGGATACTGGAATGGTTTGTAATTTCATTCTCTTGTGAATTATGTCGACTTGCCCAGGGTCACACAACTAGTAAATGTTAGCTCTCTGAGGTGGAATTTGAACTTAGGTTCTCCTGACTTCAGGCCAGTGTTTTTTCCACTGTGCCATCCCACAAGGAGAGCTATTTATCCACTGAATCACCTAGATGCCTCTCTAAAGTAGTTACTTATCAACAAAAAATTCTGATGGTGAAAGATTGCTTGAGACAGTTCTTTCCATTTTACCACTTTCTCTTCCTTGTAGGTTCTTTGTACAATGCTACATTGCATATTAAGAATTTCTTGACCCTCTCCTATAAAATATGGATCCTTTGTCCCTCAAATTTGTCATAGAGTTTTTGTTGGTTTCCCTTATACTTACTTGTGGTAACCTCACTTCATTTCCTTACACCAATCCAATTGTTAACACAATAATTTTCACAAAACAAGCAAATTGATTCTTTAATAAATTTGATTGAGCTTATTTAGAGAATCTAGATCTTCTCTTTCATTCTGATTAATCATCTAACACTTCACTTCTTGCTTAATCATATGTCATATTCTTTGCGTTTTAAGATAATTCTTTTGAAGAGATAAGATGAAAGAAAAATATCATTTTTCATGTTATCTGTTAATTTACTGCCCTTAATTCCAAGCTCTGGTCTTATCCCTTCCCCTCTACAGTTCTTAAACGAGAAGTTTTTTTGTTTGTTCATTTGTTTGTATTTATTTTGTTTTTAAACCCTTTTGTTGTTTAAAAAATTTTTTTAAATAAAAATCAGCTCATTTTGTGGTTTAGTTATTCTGCACCATCTTAATACATCCTTGCCTTTCTTTTATAGTTCATAGATATCTCACTTCCAATTTTTATGTGTGTCCTTTGAAAACATGAGCTTATCAGAGAATTCTCTTTGATGGCTCCTTAAGATAGTCCTTTGTTGTATTCCTTACTTTTAAGTGCTTTTTATTGTTCTAAAATCACACTTCTTTTAAGAAAACCAAGCATAGGATTAACATGCTTCTATTTTGTTGGACCTTTGTGAAATCTACTTTCTTCCCAGTTAATGTTGTATGTCAAGTTATCTCTAGAATGTTTCTTCTTTAGCTATATCCAACTGTAAAATAACAATATTACTTTCTCTCTCCCTCCTTATTACTGTTTCTTCTATTTCACGATTCAGTTTTTCACTGTTGGTCAATGTAAGGCTCTCACTTCTGTCTTCTGAAAGATAAAATTGGTAGTAAGTCAGGCCAAGCATTAGTCAGTTGGTTTTTTGCTTTTAGTATAATGAGTATTCCAGAAGAAGCCTGGGGAGTTGAAGTCCCTGATGAATATAGCATTTTGCTTTCTTGCCAATTTTGTCATCTACACAAGGAATTCATCTTCTATTTCCTCTTGAAATAACCAAACAAGAAGAAAATAATTCTCCTATAATTCTATTTTAAAAAGGTATTAAAATTCATTTAAATATTGGTAAAGTATCCTCTCTAAGTAAGAAGATACTTTTAATTATTTTAATATGTTAGGATAATAGCCATGATGAGAATAATCTAGGGCTATTGTTTACTTTGGAAAAGAGTAATACTTTTCAATTGTAGGTAGACAATTTATTTGTGTAAGTGGTTCTTCTTCTTTGCAATAACTTTGTCCTCACAAAGTTAAGGGGCTATTTTTTAGTTATTCCGATAACTCGCTAAGTACTTTATAGATATACATTTTTCTTCCAGTTCTTCAGGAATCATTTTGGAGTTTTGTTTTTTTTGTTATTTGTTTAAGTATTCATATATTCATATGTAAGGAACCCAGCTTGGGATGTACCCCTGTAATCAGGTTAGCAGCTAAAGAAAAAGAACCAACTAAAGGTGGGTTGTGACATGATTTAAGATCAGATAGTTGTGTAAAAGGCAACCAGACATTCATTTTTTTATAAAATGAATGTGACCTCAGGAGACATAGCAGGAATACATTTCTGACATTTTCTCCAAATACTTTTTTTTATCTGGTAACTTACAGCCTTCCCCATACCTTGCTGAGGAAAGAGTCTCAAAAATCAACATTTTTCAGGCTTCTAATTCTGATAATGATATTCCTTTATGAACTAAATCTGAAACAAACCTGTATCATAAAAGGATGATGTAATATATTTCTCATGGTCATATGATCTCATTAATTCAGTGTTTCTCTCTACTAATATAGATCATATTCTGTCTCTTCCTGTCTATCTTGTGCAATTTTCATTCATATCTTCCTAATAGTTTGCCACAGGGGTCTACCCAAACTCATACTTGGGTAAGAGTTTGATGCAGATTCAGTATGGTCTATTCATATATAAAAGAAAAAGAAAATGTAGTCATAGAGAAGGATAGATTATGAGAATGAATTAGTAGATTGATGAGTTCAACATAAAAATACTTGTGTCTCAATCTACTCATATTAGTTGTAAAATTTAAGCTTTCATTGTTAATAAAGCTTCTTAATTCACTGTTGAGGGCTCACAGAGGAATAGGTTAGCATCAGATTTTGAGGATCTGAGCTGTCATCTGGTAATAGGGAAAACATGTATTAAAATAAAGAAAGTATGCAGGATTCAAAGTCAGAGACATAATTTAAATTTTATCTCTGTTAGGATCTAGGTAGTACTGGGAAATTATTCTCTCTGTGCCTCAGTTTCCTTATATACAAAATAAAGTGTTTTTCCTGAATGATCTTCAAGGATTTAGTGCTAATGTCTATGATCTTAAATATGGTTTTTCCACGTCAATTTTTATATATCTTAAAACAAATGCATGGCAATATAAAGAAATTGATAAAACATTATAAATGTTCTGTGAAAAAAAAATTGGATTATTTGTATTATAGTTGTGTTCATTTGGGTGTATTTTTCCAAAGTTATTTTGTGTAAAAGAGGTTACAGCAAGGAAGAATTTTTTTTTTAATTAGCTCTGGAATAGTAGTTCCTGCTTAAGTCCTAAAAGTTATTTCCAGATAAAAATAACAATGTTTATTTAAACCTATCTTTCTTTCAAATATTAATAATCATGCTTTACATTAGAACACTTATGTAAGATAAAATAACTTTGTTAGATGTCATTTTTCATAAAAAATATTATCTGCTTACTTTTATTCACATTCTAATTTACCAATATGTTATTTTACTCTGTTGACTATATTCTAATAATTTGACTATAAATGTGTGTATATTTGTTTTTTTAATATGTTTTGCCTCAAGTTAAAATTGTTTTTCAAATAATTAGGAGTCATAAAATATTTTTACTTTCAAAAAATAAATTGTTCAAAATAATTCAGAGTTAATTTTCCAGGTTTCTTAGTTCAAAAAAATATAAATATTTCAAGTTCTAAATTTTAAGCCTCAGGGAATAGAGGAAGGAAATGCAGGTATTTCAAAGAATAAAGACACTTTTCCTGAAAATCATTAGACTAGAGTAGATATTGTCTCTGATACTGTCTCCCTGCATTTACTATGTATCTCACATTTTTTTCTCATCAAACCTACTTTCCTGTGTTTTTTCTCTCCCTATTTTCTTTCTTTCTATTGCTTAAAGAACACCAAGAATTCTTAAAAGTGATTTAAAGTGAGCCTTTTGAAGAATTAGTTTTGAATGTTGTCTAAGACAATCAAGTAGCATTTAATAAGTGTTTACTATATGCCCAGCATAAGTCTAAAGATTCGAGTTACAAATATAAGTCCGAAGAAAAGCAGCTGCTACCCTAAAAAGCTTTCATTTTAATGGAGGAAAAGAATATATGTAAGGGGAACTGTAAGAGTGGGAGGTTCCCAAGTGGAGGCATATATTTTAGTATAGAGATTCTTTTGTAGCTTAATTCATGTTTAGAATTCTTAAAAAAAATAAAAATAAAAAGTCCTATTGAATGAATTATGCTGTTATAATGCTATTTGAGAGATGCTGATCTAATTGAAGGTCTGCTTTGTAGTTTAGTGTTTGCCTTTTTTCTTGCCTAGTTTCAGAATTCTTTTCATCTCCCAGAAGTTTGATAACTTAAAGAGACACACAAACTTGTGTGATTAATTTTAATAGCATTTGAAAAAATTACCTAAGTGTATTTCATACTTATTCATTTTTTATAACATCAATTCACAATACTGGTAATTTTTCTGTGACCTCCTTCTATTAACCTTATCTCCTGTACTTTCCAAGTTTAAAGTCACTTTGAATTAAATGCCAATGAAGCAGGCAGGTGAATATGTCCAACAGTTGTCCAATGGGTTTGGAAACTTCTTCCTTGAAAGTAATTAGGGGAGGGAATGACTTTGATCTTTTAAAAATTCCTAGAGGTAGCAAACATTATTGAATGGTTTTATACAGTACTATAAAATAATGCTTAATAGCCACTTCTCTTCTATAACTCTTGTCACTAAATTTGCTCTCCAGTTAAGCATTACCATAGGACTAGCATAAGAAAATATAGATCCTCTTGGACATCATAAATAGTGAAATATGTACAAGGTCATTCTTCCCTTCCCTTCACTGTAGTTTTGGTTTATTATGCAAGATCAAACATATCAAATTGAGTGAAATTACTAAATAGTACATCTCATTCCTGTACTGTAGAAATATGGTAGAGGGGATGGGGGGAAAGATGCCCCTGAGTGTATTCTGCTCATATAAATCATAGTTGGAGTGGGGAAAATGATATTTATATACTTCAAACACCTTTTAAAAATGAATTTTGCTTCCATCCTTATGAACATCATAGAGAGAAGATTGTGCATTAAAATTCTATAGAATGATGATCAGGATGTTATGGTACACTCAGCTGATTTTTAATCTTGCTTCCCATCTCTTTGAAACTAATCAAGTTATAGAGTTCTCATTGACTTCAGAAGGGAACTATGCAGATTCTCTCTTTGAAGGCTGTGTATGTGTGTGAGAGAAAGTAACCTCCTTCTCTTTATAGGACATGCACTATAAAGCATTGCTGTATGTGAGCTGAAGGTTGTGGGGGTGTGAACCATTATTCAGTAAATCATGCAAATATTACAAATGTACTTACGAGTGATGAATGTTGAATGGTTTCCTATAATGTATACATGCATAATTAAATTTTGAAGCTGAAATATCATCTCCAACCTTATTAATTTAATGTATTTTTGAAAATGCTGGGCTATCTATCTTTGGTTACTATTGATTGGGCTTATATGTAAGTGTAGTGATCTGTGAGCACACAACTCAAGATTATCTAGATGCACTGGTATGATATAAATATTTGCTTTGCCTGTTGAAGAAGTGATGAAAGATTAAATGAAATAAATAGCTTAATATTTGGTGGAAGTTTGTTATTTTTTCCTTAAGCCAATCATCTGTGAAAATCTCTATCATCAAAATTGCAATTTACACAGGTGTCTTGTGTGATACTGTATTTGGTTTGCTAATGAAAGTAATTCTGAGTTGTTTAAACTGCTAACCATGGAGGAATGCAGATAACATTTCACCAATATCTCTCAAGCAACCTCAAAATGAGATTTGCTAACAGATTCCCATAATTTTATTAAATGTATTTTTAAAATGTCTAAAAGTAAACTGTCACTTTGTAATTAGTATTGGATTTATAAGAATACATTCAAAACAATTATGTAGAATTGTTCCATTTTATATATTTGAATTATGTGATAACAAGAACAACATTAGGGAGTCAAATAAAAGACTCTAAAGGTATGTCAAATAATAGAATCCTTGGGCATTCCACTACTTTAAGGATTGCAATTTCATCTGTGGATACCCTCTCCCTGCATTTCTCATTTAACTTCTCCTTATCTGTGTTGGTGCTGATTGTTGAGAGTTTACTACAAATAACCACTGTGTTAAGTGGCTAAGTCATCCCATTCAGACATCTCCAATGCTCCCCCATCCCAGTTGCTTCTTGAAAGAGCTTATCTTTCATTATTGATTTCCTTTGGCCCTATTCAAAATTCCTTTGATTTAATCCTTCTCTCCCACCATTCCTATTTATTTATTTTTTTCTCCCCTTCTTGAAATTAAAGCACCTTTACCTAGGAATTCGTTAGCTTTTATGTTTAAATTTCCAGAACTTAACATATTGACTGGCATCAAGTAAACACTTAAAAATACTTTTTCATTTGTTAGTAGATAATCTTTTTGGTTTTTAAAGGTTTCTTTTTATTTTCAAAACATATGCATAGATGGTTTTCAACATTCACCTTTGCAAAATCTTGTGTTTCAAATTTTTTTCTCCCTCCCTCCCTCCTTCCTTCTTCCCTAGACAGCAATCTAATGTAGGTTAAGCATGTGCAATACTTCCATATTTGCACAAATATCATGCTTCACGACAAAAATCAGATCAGAAAAACTGTTAGTTTTTGATCCAGTAGTGTTTCTACTGGACTTATATCTCAGAGATCTTAAAGGAGGGAAAGGGACCCGCATGTGCAAAATTGTTTGTGGCAGCCTTCTTGTAGTGGCCAGAAACTGGAAACTGAGCAGATGCCCATCAACTGGAGAATGGCTGAATAAGTTTTGGTATATGAATGTTATGGAATATTATTGTTCTGTAAGAAATGACCAGCAGGATGATGTCAGAAAGGCCTGAAGAGACCGAATTGATGCTGAGTGAAATGAACAGAATCCAGGAGATCGTTGTACATGGCAACAACAACACTATACAGTGATCAATTCTGATGGAAGTGATTCTTCTCAGCAATGAGATGATTCAGGCCAGTTCTAATTGTTGAGTGATGGAGAGAGCCATCTACACCCAGAAATAGGACTGTGAAAACTGAGTATGGACCACAATATAGCATTTTTACTCTTTCTATTGTTGTTTGCTTGCAATTTATTTTGCTTCTTTTTTAACTGGTTTGATTGGATTTTTCTTGTGCAGCACAATGATTGTATAAATATGTATGCATATATTGGATTTAACATATATTTCTACTATGTTTAACATATATTGAAATACTTGTCATCTAGGGGGAGGTATGGGGGAAGGGGAGAAAATTGGAACACAAGGTTTTGTAAAGGCTAATATTGAAGAAATATTCATGCATATGTTTTGAAAAATAAAAGGCTTTAATTTAAAAAAATCAGATCAGAAAGGAAAAAAAGAAAAAAGAAAACAAAATGCAAACAGTAAAACAAGTGAAAATACTATGTTGTTATCTATATTCAATCCCCATAGTCCTTGTTCTGGGTAAAAATAGTTCTCTTCATCACAAGAACTTTGGAACTGGCCTGAATTGTTAAAAAGAACCATGTCCATCGGTATTGGTCATTACATAATCTTGTTACTGTGTACAATGTTCTCCTGGTTCATTAGTAGATAATCTTGATGAATTTTCATCCTGAGTGTGTGTGCATATCTGCCTCTCTGTATGTCTCTGTCTCTTTCTTCTTCTCTCTCCTTTCTCTCCTTACCTCTCTCTCCCTCTCTCCTTCCTTCCCCGCCTCCCTTTCTGTGGCCTTTTCTCCCCCTCCCTCTCTCCATCTGTCTCTCTCCCACACTCTCTTTCTGTTTGTTTCTCTCACATTCACTCTCTTGTCTCTCGGTCTTTCTCTTTGTTTATGTACACATATGTATGCATGTGTGTGCATGCATGTGTGTGTGTGTATATATATATACATATATACCCATACATACATATGTACATATACGTATACACACACACATACACACACATGTGCAGACTTAAAATCACTTCCTAATGTTTAGGCAATTCCCTGCAATTAGGTAAGTTAAACTCATAGAACAAATATGGGATCTCTTCTTGGGTCCAGCCTCAAAGCTTTTTCCAGCTTGGCAGAATCAGCAGGTTGCTTTTTCTAAGCTGTCACAGACTTTGAGGTCCCAGCATTAGCCTCCACTTGCACTAAGATATCAGGTTATGGATTTAGTAAAGATAGCAATTTAGAGAAGTTTAAAGGCTGACCGAATCATTCCGCTCCCACGTCCATAGGTTGTCACAGTACTCGAATTCAATTGAACCAGATCACTTGAAGTCATTGAATTTTGCTAGAATTTCTCTTACCTTGAATTATAAATTGGGTTTTAAACTTTTTTTTGTTCTATACTCTCCAGTTGGCGATTAGTCATTTTCCTATAGAGAGAAGAAGCCATTTCATTTATATCAAGAATTCCTGGGTGAGAAAAACTATCCCTGTTGCCCTTTGGCACCTTCTATATAATTTATTCTCTCAGAACATTGCCTCCAATGTCAAGAGATGGTGACTTGCCCAGGATCACACTACTATTATGTGCCAAGAGTCTGGATTTGAATCCAGATCTTTCTGCCCCTGAGGCAGACTCATACATACCATGACTATATTACCTGTCATTACCAGAGGAAGAGGAGTCACTGGACCTGTGATTTTATTAAAATAAAGAGAAGAAACAGATGAAAATTAAGAGTAGACTGTTATTTCTTTTATCTTCTATTTCTGTTACTCCATCACTCATCTATCCCTTGCAACAAGCATAGGCTTTTTGTGGATTTATTGCCATCACTACCCCCACCAATGTAATCATGAGAAAAAGAACAGATGTCCTTTTTCATGCCTTTGACACGAAGGAACAAAAACTAAAAAAAACCCAAACATGTAAATCATACAGAAAATTCTGTTTATCAGGATTATTTTTGTCTGGAGGATTTGCATAAGTAACATATTATTGGATTGATTTTTCATACTATCCTACTTACAATGTAAAGTTATAAAAATGAGAATTTAAAATTCTAAAAGGCACATATTTTTACATGGCCTTATTCATTAAATTGCATCTCTGTTATGCCTTTTAAGAAAATAATAAATGATTTGTTGGTAGTTTTGTCTACTTGCTTTTGAACCTTCAACCCACTTTAAATGTAGAAAATGAAGTCCATTCAAACCATGGTTTTGTTAACGTGCTTTGAGAAAGAGAGACCTTATACAAATAGTAAAGCTATCTCTATCCGAGGAAAGGACACTTTTCCAAACTCTCTCTATATATACTAGTACCTAGTATAGTGCTCTATGTGGTATTCATTTAAACATTTTTAATGGAAACTAAGATTCTAAAAGTTCTCAATTATTCCATACTTTACAAGCCAGAATATGGCAAAAGATACTGCTGTTGTTTGTCTCAAGTCTCTATACATAGCCTTGACCTTGAATACTTGATAACATATCCATAAATGTAAGGAAAATAATGAAGTAGATATCCTAGAACTAGTTCAAACAGAATTGGGAGTAAGGAATTATATATAACGAAGATATGGTGATATTTTCAAGGCTGGAGAATCTGATAGTAGAAAGAGGGAAAAAATAGAACATATAACATTCTTATTGGTCATTGTATTGTTTGAAGTTAATTTAAAATTGAAGAGGCTAGACAAAGCTAAGAGACTTAAGGGCACTTAATCCTTCTTGCATCTATAAAGGCAGACTTGAGAATGGACTTCAGAAAAAAAATTGCTCCCACTGCTGGCTAGATCTTGGAGAATTTTAAATGGTCCATAAGAGTCTTGGCTTTGACTTTGATTGGAATCTGAAGTTCTGGTTTAGACTTTTTTATTTCAAGAAGTGCTCCTCCTCCTGTTGCTTCTTTCTGCCTTTTTTATTTCCTGCCTATCCAGAAGTTTCAAACCACCAGGAATGATGCAAGAGTACACCAAAAAACAGTGTTTTTAGTACTATTTTCCTTTCCTCTGCAAGATGATGCTTGGTTTTTGACCATTATTTTTTAATATATGTATTTTTTTTTACCTTTAGCCCCATCTTTACTCTTTCTGTGTCTCTTATTTTCTAAGTTTCTCACAAAAAATACTTATTATGTTTAAGCTAATTTATTATTGGTGAATGTTGATTTATATATTTGATTTCAAAATAAAATGTCTCCAAAAGAAAAACAGTAAAATGTTGAAGAGAAAGACAACTCAATAAGATTAGGGTCCCTTTTGCTCAGTATCATGGGTTTGGTGAAATAATTTGCCCACTCAGTCTCTAAGTTAAGGGACAAAGATTTATTATGCTGCTTGACAGCAGGCTAAACTTTCAAAGGGATTTACAAAAAAGCAGAAGCAAAAAGAAATTACACTGTTGCTTGACAGTGGGCTAATTTCAGGGGAATCTAGAAGAGTCAGAATCAAGGAAATAATTTTGATACCAAGGGAGTCTAGGGAAATCTAGGGAAAGAGAAACAAAGGTTAGGGTGGTGTGCTAATTATTACAGTTTAGAGGTATAATTGAGGAAGGGTAGGAGTGGGATAGTTTCCATCATTGAGTTCTACAACTTACAGAACAACAGAATCAGTATTGGATTACTGCTATTGGCCAACATTATTTGTGGCACTCTAGGTCACTTAAGGCTTTGTAGGCAACCAGCATTGTTTGTTCTACTCCTAAGGCTGGGTTATTAGGGTTTCTCAGGAATTACTACTTTCTGACACTTCATCAGTACTATAATTCTGTATACCAAAACATCAATTTTACTTGTCTATTAAAAACATATATTTTTGAACAAATTATTCACTTCTTAACTATTCTTTATGAACAAAAAGGCATAGTTGAGCAATATAAACCAACATATTGGCCATATTTAACAATGTATGTTTTATTTTACACTTATCAACTTTTCTGTCAAGGGGCAGGAAGCACACTTGCTATTAATCTTTGTGATTAATAATTTTGGGGGAAATGTAAGGAAAAATATTTCTTGTAATCAATAGGAATGGTCAAACAAAACAATTTTCCTCATTAGCTATATTAAAAAAAATCTTACTGTGAATCCTAAATCAAGCATCTCTCCATCACTTCTTTAAAAAAAATTGGTCACCCTGTTAAGTAAAATTTGCTAATATGCTATGTTATTGTCAATATTAAGAGATCCTAAATTTATAAAATTATGTTTTGAAATACGCCTAATATTTGAAGTGGGTTCAGTTATACTACCTTCCACTTAAAGTAATGAAAAGATCACTTGAATTGTTGGGGTATTCAGTCCCCTGCCCAGAGTTTCATAATCCTTGAAGAATCTTTTCAAGTTTTTTTTAATATACACTCACGTATGTGTGTATATTCATATTTAAGTGAATCACCAATAGTTGATAGTTTAGATACTTCTTTTTGTTGTTGTTGAATATCTCTAATTTTTCTATAAAATATTTTTATTTCTCCACAATTAAAGATATTTTAACATCTTTTCAAATAAATTTGAATTCTAAACTCTGTCCCCCTCTCTCTCTTCATCCTTCCCTGAAATATTAGACAATTTGATATAGATTATACATGTACAATCATACAAAATGTATTTCCAATTTAATCATTTTGTGAGAGAAGACACAGATTACAAAAGAAAAAATAAACATGAAACAAGTAAAAAAATATTATGTTTCATTCTGTATCAAGACTTCATTACTTCTTTTTCTGGAGATGGATAGTATTGTTCATCATAGATCTTTGGAATACTCTTGAATTATTATATTGCAGAGAATAGGTAAGTCATTCACAACTGATTGTCATATAATATTGCACTTGCTATCTGCAATATTCTGGTTCTCATTCTACTTTATATAAGTTTTTATTAATATTTTCAGATTTTTCTGAAATCTGCCTGCTCATTTTTTCTGATAACATGACAATATTTCATTCTAATCATATATCACAACTTATTTAGTCATTCCTCAATTTATGGGTGTCCCTCATTTTTGATTTTTGCCACCTCAAAAAAAGAGCTGCTCTATTTTTTTCTACAAATACCCTTCTAATTTCTCTAAAATCTCTTTAGGATATAGACCTAGTAGGGGTATTGGTGGTTCAAAGAGTGTGTAGTTTGATATCCCTTTGGACATAGTCCCAAATTGCTCTCTAGAATGGTTGGATCAGTTCACAAGTCCATGCACTATGACTTGCATCCCACTTTTTCCATATCCCTTCCAATATTCATCATTTTCCTTTTCTATCATATTAGCAAATCTTATAGATGTGAATTGGTACCTCAGAATTATTTATTTTACATTTCTCTATAAATTAGATACTGTTAAAAAGGATCTTTATCTCATAAAATGATAGGATCATAGATCTTGACTTTGAACAGAACTCAGACTAGATAACTGAATTTAATCATTTTACAGGTAAGTAAACTGAGGCCATGGAAGCAAGATTGCATAGGTCTTGGGCATGACCAATTGGATTTGCACCAGTACTTCTGAATTTAGCACCAGTTCCTTTTCCTCTGTATTATGCTTTATTCCAAGAAAAACTATGCTTTCCAATTACCCAGTTCATGTCACCATACTGTTCAACAAGTAACTGGCCATCTTTTGTTGGGCTCTTAAGCAGAATCTGGGACTTTTTGAAACTTGTGGATGATCCTTTATATTCAAAAGACCATAGAAAATGGTTACTTTCTTCAAAAGTCCTGAGATGTCCCTTGTGATAAGAGACTTATGTCTTTTATATATCAGTAAATTCAGAAATTCTTTTTCTTCTCTTTCTATTGTATTCCCCTGTTCTGGCTTGATCCATTAGAATGCGAGTTCCTTGAAAATAGGGATTATATTCTTACTTTTTTAAATCTCCAATGTTTAGATCAATGCCTAATTTGCTTTACTTCTGGATTATTTTTTCCATCTTTCTAAGAAAACAAGTCATCTCCTTTAATAAAGCAGATTATGAAGCCTTTCTTTCTTTCATACTCTTGTCTAGAGATAGTATTTCTAGAATTTGGCATATGCTAAAATGTAAAATGTTTCCGGAAGAAACAAAAACATCACTCAATGGTTCTAGGTCATTGATACTGTTCTTCAGTTTTCACATTGTTTGGAAGCAAATCTTGTGCCCTCAGTGACTTCAACGGGCAAAGTTAACAGGTTAACTTTTTAGTTGTCACTCTGGGACTTGCCAAAATGTGTTCACTTCTAATCTGCTCTTCTCCCCTGGTAATACCTAATTGCCCCTAGTTGTAGCTTCAGTCAGCAAATGTCTTCTCTCTTTTAATATCTGTTTTCCACCCCACTTCCAATCCTTAGGTGTCTCAATGTTTATAACCTGTCAAAGCCTTTTTTTTTAACAATTATTTTCCTAATTTATAGTTTCTCAATTATAAATGATGTTTTAAACAAAGGAACGTTGTTTAAAATAATAAAAAATAGTTTGAAAGCTGATATTATTTGAATCAACTCACTTGTTATTAATATGGATTAATTAATACAATTAATATAAGAAATAGAAGAAAGAATAGAATTAATAGAATTAATTAATAGAAAAATCTAAGTGAGCCAAAAACATTTTATTCATTTGTTTTTCCTCTGATGTCATGGTAGATGTACGGCTCAACGTTTAATTGTAAAGTGTCCCAATTAATGATGAATACCTTCAGAGGTTCCTGCTTGTGGATGACTGTCCATCAAAGTATAAGAACCAAAATGGCAATGTGCTTTTTTTGGAGTAAGTGAGATGTCTCATTGGAGGTGAGGCATTAATAAACCAAATTTGTTAAGTGTTTTCAAGAAAGAATTCTTGTTAAAATAATAAATGGACTAATGCCTTTGAAGATACCTTCCAACTTTTATATGCTATAATATTATTATTCTATAACATAAACAGTATTAAATGCTTCGAATATTACAAGAAAGGAGAGAGCAAACATTATTTTTAATTGTTTATTTCATTAAAATTTCTCAATTACATGCAAAAAATTACCAGTGTTTTAAAAATGTGAATTCAAAATACTCTTCATCCCTCCTACCAACTGCACTATTTTAGAAGGCATGCAAATTTAATACTAATTATACATCTGAAGTTATATAAAACATATTTCTATATTAGCTATGATACAAATAAAATAAAACAACAAAAATAAAGTTTTAAAAAGCTCCTCATTCTGCACTCATGTCTTTATTTCTCTCTCTGAAGGTTTATGTTTTTATTATGGATTCTTTGATGTTGCCTTAAATTATCCTTTGTATTTTTATTTTCCCCAATTACACATTAAAAATAACATTTTTTGATTATACATATACATTCTTTTTTTACACATTATGAATCATGGTGGGAGAGAAAAATCAGAACAAAAGAAAAAACCACAAGAGGAAAAAAAACAAAAAACAAAAAAGGGAACATGACATAGTTGATTTACATTCAGTCTTCATAGTTCTTTCTCTGGAAGTATATGCATTTTCCATTCAAAGTTTATTGACATTCCTTTAGATTACTGAATCGCTGATAAGAACTACTTTTTTCATAGTTGATCATTGCACATTCTTGCTATTATAGTGTACCATGTTTTCCTGGTTCTGCTTGTTTCACTCAGCATCAGTTCATGTAAATCTTTTCAGGCTTTCTAAAATCAGTTTTTATAGAACAATAAAACTCCACTGCTTTCATATACTATAACTTATTCAGCCATTCCCCACCTGATATGCATCTACTCATTTTTTAATTCTTTGCCAACATAAAAGGCTGTTAAAAACATTTTTTGCACATTTGGGTCTTTTCCTGTCTTTTATAATTTTTTGGGTACAGACTCAGTAATGCCATTGCTGGATCAAAGGGCATTCACAGGTTTATAGGCCTTTCTTTAGGCATAGTTCCAAATTACTCTCCAGAACAGTTAGATCATTTTACAGTTGTCTTAGATGGTTTTGATCGAAGCAGTTGAGTCTTTTGCAATTGATCATCCTGATGATATTGCTATTACCTTGTAAAATATTCTCCTGGTTCTGCTTATTTTATTTTACATTGGTTTGTATCAGTCTTGGTAGGTTTTTCTGAAATCATCTTGCACCTATTTCTTATAGCACAGTAGAATTTGACAATCATACCAGAACTTCTTCGACTATTTTTCAATTATTGGGCATTTCTTTGATTTCCTTATTTGTCTTATTTGACACCATAAAAAGGTACTATAAATATAATTGTACAAGTAGGTACTTTTCCCTTGTCTTTGATCTATTTGGGATATATAGATATAGTAGTATTACTGGATCAATGGATATACATAATTTTATAGCACTCTGGGCATAGTTCCAAATTGTTCTATTCCACTGATGTACCATTTTATTTCTTAGCCAAAATTATATTGTTTTTATTATTATCATTTTGTAATATAATTTGAAACCTGGAACTGATAGATCATCTTCCTTCACAATTTTTTGGTAGATTCTCTTGATATTATTGATCTTTTCTTCCAAATGAATTTTAGTACCATTTTTGGTAGCTTTATAAAGTAATTCTTTGGAAGTTTGATTGGTATGGCACTGAATAAATTAACTTAGATCGAAATGTCACTTTTATTATATTGGCTTTGACTATTTATTACTCATTAATAATTCTCTAGTTGCTTAGTCATAGGTCTATTTGTGTGAGAAGTATTTAATTGTGTTCACATAGTGCTTGAGTTCATCTGGGTAAATAGATTCCCATGTATTTCATAATGTCTGCCTTTATTTTAAATGGAATTTCTCTTTCTATATATTATATAGAAATGCTGTGGATTTATTTTACATTCTTCAACTTTGCTGAAGTTATTAGTTCAATTAGTTTTTAATTGATTCTATAGCGTTCATTGTAAGCATACCATCATATCTTCTGCAAAGAGATAATTTTGTTTTCTTATTGCTTAATTTTATTCCTAATACATTTCTTTTTTCTTATTGCCATAGCTAGAATTTCCAGGGCAATATTGAATAATAGTGGTGATAATAAACATCACTGCTTCGTTCCTGATCTTACTGGAAGGCTTTGATTTATCCTCATTACAGATGATGCTTGCTCTTTTAGATAGATACTAATTACCATTTTAAAAAATTTCCCTTGCTTCCTATGCTTTGTAATATATTTAATAGGAATGTGTTGTATTTTGTCAAAGGTTTTTCTGTACAGTTTGATAAAATACTGTTATTATCTCAAGATATGGTTGTTTTTGTTATTGATATGCTTAGTTATGCTAATCTCTTTTCTAATATTGAACCAGAACTTCATCTTTGGTATAAATCTCACTTGGTCATAGTGATATATTGTAATTTACTTGCTAGTGTTTTATCACAAGTATCTGTATAGTTTTAAAACCACATTAGTGTATACTTTTATGATTCTCCATTGTTGGGTTGTAAGAGTTTTGAAAAGACAAGAATAATTATTTTAGACATAAACCCAACTATTTGTAGAGTTATACACCTTGATTTTCAGCAGTTGAGCTGTGAATAGGTTGGCTTCAAAATTCCCTTCATAAAGAGTTATGTGAAGATAACTAAAGTAATTGATCTATATGTCCCAGTTACAAAAAATTTAAAGTTGGGAACTGGAGGATTCATGGAGAGATAGTGTTATTTTGTTTGAACTCCATCACAGAATGGTCATGACTAATGGAAAATCATTGTTATTCTTATTTGAGGGGGGCAACAACCCCCAATTTATTATGGATGGATGTTTATGTAAACATAGTCACCAAAATTAGAGTATGTTTTTTAAATGAGCATACAACTTAGGTTATGTTTATTAAGAAAATTCCAAGCATGTCTAAGTAAAATCCTTTATTTATTTCCAGTTAAAGGACTGTGTAGAGGGCAAAATGACAAAAATGAAAAGGATAAGGTCTTAGTCATCACCTTGCCCCCATCCCGCTTCATTCTGTCAGATTGTAAAGTTGACAGAGTGAAAGGAGAAAAATTAGGAGACAACTTTATTCATATATATATATATATATATATATTATATATGTATACATACATGCACATCTGCAAACACATACATACATATATACATACACATATATATATATATTTATACACACACACACACACACACACACACACACACACACTACTGTCATGACCATTTGTTCTTTTTGACAGTAGATGGCCCTTGAGGATCTTTCTGACCCAAGAAGCTATCAGTTTTTGAGGTTTTGGCATTTTACTTCCTTGTATAAATAATAATTATTGAAGTGTTTTTAATAATAACTATTATTTATGTAGTACTTTAAAGGTTTGAAAAGTGCTTTATATTTGTTATCTCATTTGTTCCCAAAATAACCATATGATATGAGTATAATTTTATAGATGAGGAAAAAGAGTGAGAGGGGTTAAGGTCACATATAAGTCTGCAATCAAATTTAGGTTTTCCTGATTCCAGGTCCATCCAGCCCCATATCCCACCACCTACCTTCCTGTTTGGTAAATTTATGTTATAGATAATGATTAGGAAAATTAAATTTCATTGAAAAATTAAAGTGGGAACTCAAGGAAATATCTAATTCTGAGATCTTGCTGTAAATATTACTTATCTCTATTTGCTTCTGACCGTTTTTATGGTTTCTTTTTTCATTTTAGGTCTTGGACTCTGGATATTTGTGTTATTATTTTTAAACATTTTTGAGGGAGACTTTTTTTTTCTTTTATCATTTTTTATTTTTTTTTAAATTCTCCTCCCTTAAAGTAGAGCCATCTACTTCTTGGAGTAAAGAAGAGGGAACCGAAGGACACATTTCATTTCACTATTGAAGCACTCATTGCTGAGCAATCTACAAGTCACAGTACACAGCCATGTGGTCATCACAGCTGCTATTCTTCATGACGCTCTTTGCACCAATTATTCATGGTAAGGATATAATGAAGATATATATGGAATGGATCTCTTCTGCTCACTTAGTCATAAAAGATTCTTTTTCAAGTCAGCAAGCTAAGATTCAGCAGGTTGACATCTGCTGTACATTAATTCCAGGTAGGCTTGAATCAAGGCCGAGTATTTATACTCTTAAATTGCAAACACAAAATGACTTCAAGATATATTTCCTGAAGTGCACATTGAAATATATATACCCATAATGTATATACAGTTGTATTTGTCTTATGAATATATGTATACTATTCAGAAGTTTATCATTAGTACTCCTTGCTTAATGAATTGCATTTTATGAGAAAATTTTGTTTTTAATGATTGGTTATTTTGCATTTACATTGGATAAGAACCCAGTTATACATTTAATTAATTTTTACTTCAATGATCTGTGATTCTGTACCTGTCAATGATCCTTCCACCAATGAAAATTATGTTCTTTCTAAAACTTGATAATCATTGAGAGTTTCTATGACCACTACCTTCCTACTTCTCCCCCAAAAAACCACCACCACCAACAACAAAAACAACAAAAACAACCTGTAGGAAACCAGAAATAGCTAGTTAGGTTAGTCTGCTGTTGACAGACATTGTTGATCCTAAAATGGAAATTTTTTCAATTTGGTAGGATCTGAATGAGATTGAATTCCACCAATACAACTGTTGAGAGTCATGAGTTATTTGCAGAAAAGAATGAGGCATCAACTTACAACTTTATTGTAAATTCTATAAAAAAGAATCACCCACAACTCTATGATTGAAAAACCAAGTAAATTTTAAAATTCTGAGATGATTGTTTTGTATTCCTCTTAAAAAAAAAAAAACAAATTTAAAGGTACTGTTGCTAACAAAAGCTCTCTGGTTGTTATGTTTAGAATTAATAAGAGTAATTTGCCTTTATTATTCAAAAACTTAGTGAAATAGTCTCATTGGGAAAATACACCTCTACCCTCTTGAACACTTTTCTCAATTTCTTTAGTCAGCATCCTTTTTTTTAACACCACAAATTTGCTAAAAAGAGATAACTTTAAAAAGCATCTCTTAATAAGAAAACATTTAAATGAGGCCAAATTTTACTATAAAATTCTGATTTTTCTAAACCTGTGAGGTGAAGGATGTTTTACTATAAAATTCAGCAAACCACAGCTTTTTGTCAAACTCTAGAGATATTTCCAAAATTAAAAATGTTTTACAGTAGAGTACAACTGGGATGGCACGGTAAGTAACATAGCTTATATATCTCACATAATTGAGGTTAATTTTAGTAATATGGAAAGGTGGACACTTGTATTTTCCATTTGCTGACAGAATACCAGAGAAGAATCGATGGATGAAGTGAATTTCTTGTCAGTTCAGCTCATCTTTGTTTTCCATTGTTTATAAAAATCCTATTTTAACAAGATTGTACCTAAAAATATATTTCCTGTTTTCAAAAATCTATTCTGTTCTAATGAAATATTAGAAATTCTAAACAGTAACACTAGCCTCAGCTATGTCTGGTTAACATGTATTATCCTACCATTAGAGCAGTCATTCAAAATTGGATTTTTCTTCCAAAAGGTGTCTCTTAAGCATATAATGTATCAAAACTTTACAAGATGCCTTAAAAGATGTAATGCCCTAAATAACTTTCTTTGAACTTCTAGTTATTAATTTCTGGCATGGCATAAAGGAGGAAAATTTATACTTTCTACTGTAATTGAACAGATCCTGGGTTATATCCAAGTTAAAAATGGATTCCTAGTAGATGGTGAAGCCCTTCATATGTTCCAATTTGTAGATGACATTGTTCTAATTGCACTGAGGTGTGTAACATTGCAAAGCCTTTTAAATAAGAGCCATAAGTACTCAAAAGACTATGGTCTAATCATCCACTTAGGAAAAATAAATTGAACAAATTGGGTGAAAAATACCTGTGTTCCCCATGATGACATCAAGTTGGATTACCTGTGGATAATCTAGTGATTTTATGTTAGTATATTTGTGTATATGTATGGATGTGTGTGTAAAGTTATTTTGGACTCAGAATTAAGTACAAGAAGTGGAAGAAGAATTGCCTTCAGGAAATTGCAATCTTCATTTAATGACACTAAACTTCATTTATAAAGAAAAGCTCATCTTCTTAATTCCCATATTCTAGTAGCCCTATATGTACATGTCATGGAACATTAAAGTTTCTAGAGAATTAAAAATGAATTATCATTCAAGGAACAATATAAAGCTTCATGGCAAATGGGATTAGACTATTACACATTACTAATAAGAAGTTATACAAAAGAGAATTGAAATAAAGGATGCTATTAAACAAATGTAATACCAAAAAATAAAATTGAGTTGGTCCCATGTCAAGCAAGAAGGATAAGCATTAGATGTTCCTTGTAATTCATTGAACATCCTTTTGATGTCAAGAGGAATTAGAAAAATGAGTGGATGCCTTCACTCCAAATTCAGAGAGAGAGAGCAATGGACAAGAGTTATATCCTAGAGGGAGACATGAAAAGATTTGAAGTCTGAATGGAAGGGACTATCATTGAAATGTTAGATCTCATTTGAGAACTGGAATATTTTAATTTCTTGAAAGTCTATATAAATAAACAGCAATGTACCTGGTACAGGAAGGAACCCTACTTGAGTCACCAGTAATAATATAGTAATATATTTGTTAGAAGAAATTATAACTTTTATTTAAAATTGAGAAATGGAATTTGAAAGACATATATACTTGCTCAAGTAAGACCATTTGATATTTGATGAAGGATTCAGATGATTGCAATTAATAAAGTTGTTCTAAGAGCAACTAAGTGGATAGAGTGCTAGGCTTGTAATCAGGAATACCTAAATTCAAACCTGGTCTCAGATACTTACTAGTTCTGTCACCCTGGGTAAAGAAGTTAACCTCTGTTTTTGTTTTTTTGTTTGTTTGTTTTGGTTCTTGTTTCCTCATTTTCAAAATGTGATAAGTCTCCCATAGTTATTGTTGAGAATACTTGTAAAGCATTTAACACATAGTTTAGCACAGATCAAACATTATATAAATATAAATTTTAAAAGTGTTACATAATAATAATAAGTATTATCATTGTTATGTTGTTACTGAAAAGCAACCTGAATCAGTTGTAGTATGAGTATTTAGATTTTTTTTTGTCATGCTATTTTGAAACTAGCTTCAACATTCATTCTAAAATATTTAAATGTGAAAACCCATAAAATATAAGCTTGCCATACTGTATGTTGGGAAGTTGCAAACAAAAAAAGACTATTGCTATTTTAATCTAGATAAGGTTTAGACTGGGAGTTGAGGGAGTAGTGCACAGCTTAGGGGTAGAACATATGATTATTGCTGATGGAGAGGTCTTTGCTTCCTATCCAGGTGCCCTCTACCAGCTGCCTATTATGGTCGTATAACTTAAGCTTCTTGCAAAATGAATTAATTTCCTCAGAACATTGCCTGAATGAAATCTCCTGTTGGCTGCTCATTCATTGTGCATAATGCAGAAAGGAGAAGACAGCCAGCAAGAGCATTCTCCTGACAGTGTTTTTAGTGCATTTAAAGAAAAAAAATCTAGATTTCCTGTTCTGATGGTAGTTGTCTGGATTATGTGAAACTGATATTGAAATTCAAAAGTTGCTAAATAAATGAAAATATAGAGTCTTTGAATTTCAGAAGCTTGCAGGGCATTGTTCACACCCCTTTTGTTTTCATAGATTCCCAAACATATACAACTTGATCTAAACAGATCCAATGTAAAATGGACTAGAGAACTCCAAATAAAATAAGAGTTCAGATGGGAAAGTTTAATATAAAGTAACTATAATATTTATAAAAGATCAGTTTTGTCCTGAAGTGATATGTGAATAGAGAGAGTAGCCCTGGCAGGCACAGATTGTAGAGAGTGGTTCTTGAGTGCATTAAAAAAAAAATTTCCCCCTATATAGTAGGTCTGTCTTTTGTCTCACAGAAGCTTTATTTGAAAATTATTATTTTGACTTTTTCATCCTGAGTATAAAATTATTTATGTCAGTGATTTTAATTTTCACTAGATTGTTTAGAGCAAAAGAGTATGTGAATATTCATCTACTTTTGTAGTTTGGAGAAATATATCTAGCATATCTAGTAACTTTATGTTTTGAGATTTTTTTTTATGCATCAAAGCAAATATAGAACTTTTCCCAGTGGTAAACATTTTATACTATTAGCATTCATAATTATATTACAATTATATTCCAACATTATTATCTAACCAAAATTGATTAAGCCTTTTTCAAGTAAATGGATAACTAAATATTTATATATACAAGTATGTTTGTGTATAATTGCTTATATATAATCTACATAGAAATTTTTCATATGTGGTTTATACTCAGTAATACCTATATATTGTCTGTCAACCCCTTTCTACCTCTCTATATATTTATTACTACATATAGTTTGATATCAGCATAGATCTGATCAGTTTAATTTAATTTTTATTTAATTTATCAATTTGATATTATATTTCAATATATGATCATATTATCTTATAATATATAATATATTACAATAATTCTATTTAGAAATTGTCATATTTTATGATATAATTGTGATTTTATATAATATAATAAATAAAATAAAATATTTAATATTTAATTTAATTATGTTTTAAAATTTAATTTGATAATCATATTATCACAGAAGATTTAACTAATGTGCAACATTGCATATAATGACAACACCTTCTTCACTACCACGTGTATCTATTTCTCTCTGTGTGTGCATTTTCCTTCTTCAGTGTGCTTTTTTCTCCTTAACTTATTATTCATTAGTTGTACATCATTCCCCTGGATGCAACGAGAACCTTGCTATCCCAGCTTACATTCTGCACATATCTGATTTCTTCACTGTCTTAAAAAAATAACCATAGTGATTTATGTCTGCGGTATACTGCTTAGTCAGGAACATTTAGAATTTCCTGAATTCTTGGATTTGTATTATGTAGGTGCTGTCATTTTCATTTGAACTCCATGGGTTTCTTTTGTGTTATGTCTCAAAGTCTTATGGCTGACTGAAAAGAGAAAAACAATGGCCATATATCTTTGAGTTTGTTCCTATTCAACTGCCTATGGATTGTTTTGCTGATAGAATACCAGGGAAAAACAATTAAAATTTTAAGAAATACAAGGTATCCCAAAAGTCTTGATGACATTTTAAGTTTTATAGTGTTCCGAAAGTCTAAGACAGTTTTAAGCTTTGTTAGTGTGTATATATATATACACCCACATATGTATTCAGGTATGCATTAGACAATATAGTATCATAGAATGAGAATTGGTCTGAGATCTCTGATGACCTATGTGTTAAATTCCAGTCCTTGTCATATATTGATTATATAATGTTGGGAAAGTCACTAAAACTCTCTGTACTTTATGTACCTTTTTAAAAGTTGCCAAGAAAATTGTTGCCCTGAATTGGTAAGGGGAATTTCATGACTCAAAAGTGCTTAAATTAAGGAAATCACATGTTTAATCCCTATCGCTAACACATATAAATAACAGAGATAAATGTATTTGTATACAAACATATATAAATCTCCTTAAGAGAAACTACTTACCTTGGTTCTCTATTTTTTTCTCACAAATTTTTCCCCTGAAAGTGTATTTTTTTTTATTGAAGATTCTCTTAGCACCCTTGGCCTTCACAGAATATTTTGATTTCATATATAAAGTCAATCTCTTTGGTTCATCTGAATATATCAAGAAACTTGGAACGTATTTATCATTATGGATATAAGTATCAAGAAATTGCCTTTAACTGATAATTTTAGTTGTAACAGAGTAGACTTCACTCATGTTGAATGAAAAAACTTTATACACAAACACCTATCTATAACTATATATTTTTACTCCAGCTATGTATAAATATAGACAAAGTAGATGGAACACATAACATAATTATATATATTATCAAAGTAATTTTTCATTTCTGCATATGATTTAATAAAAACTGATGATTTGAAATCATTTGGGGTTCATTTTATACTTCAGGTAAAATTATATTAGTGAGAGAAGGTTGCTTTAATGCATTTTCCTTCATTACCTTTTTCCATATGATTCACAGAATATATGTTTTATTCATAGTGAAATAGGGTCTTGTGATGTAGGCTCTATTTAACATTGTTGTTTTAAGAGATTAGATACTCTTTAAAATATCCAATGTTTGCTAGGCTAAGTAATTGGTATTGCATACAGTATCTCCGTTTTTATGATCTTAAAGAATTTTTTTTTTTAACCTGGTAATAACACACAAGGTTATTGTGGGCAGACACTACTGAATTTTCATTAGATGCACTGTACTGCTGGATCTTGGGGAAATATCCAGTCATTGAATTGATTATACAAACTAAAAGGATGTGTATGATATTATTTTCTACTGCCCTCTGCAAGGCTTTATTTAAATGTTTTTGCTATATAAACATGTTAAATAAAAAGAATAAAAAGCTATCTATGAATCTTATTGTAAACAGTCTGAGAAGACATAAGCAGGGAGTCATGTACTTTCATTTCAGTTATGTATATATAGGCAAAATGGATGCAACATATAACATGTAATTACATATTTATTATCAGTTTTTTTTATTTCTGCATGTGATTTAATAAAAACTGATGATATAGATAAAAACTGATGAAATCACTTTGGTTTATTTTACACTTCAGGTAAGGTTATATTAGTGAGGGAAGGTTGCTTTATTGAATTTTCTTTCTTTACACTTTTCCATTTGATTCACAGAATACTCTGTATCTCTAATTCTGATCCTGTGACATTTTAGGTTATACAAATGTGATAGAATGTAAGCAATCCTTACCTACAACACTAGAGTGTTTGGGAATGAGGAAGTATTTATAATATACACTAATTTTACATTTGATTATAAATATTAAAATTTTCTGCCACTGTCTCCTCATTTACTTCTACACTATAAAAAAGTCTTCCTTATTTGCTTTTTCTACATGAGACATTTTTCCCATTCTTCTTTTTTTTGGTGAATCCCTCTTTATTTTATTTTCAGTAGGATTTTTTTCATCTGTTTCTCTTTTACCAAATTGACTCTTTTCATAGTTTTAGTGCATAGCTCTTATTTCTTTCCCCAGGTTTTATTCTACCTTCTTATTTGATTAAAAAAAAAAAATAAACTTTTCTGAGTTCTTCTAGGAATTCTTATTCAGCTTATCTCCAATTCACATTTTTCTCTGAAGCTCTGTTTGTGTCTATTTTGACATCAATCCCTCTTTCTTATGTCTTTATCTTCCCTATTACCATATCTCTGTCACCATAGTATCTTTTTATATTCAGGTTTCCCCCAATTTATTTCTTGATGTTTAACTATATGTTAAAATTGGGCTTTGTTAGTTTGATATCATCAGATTAGTTCTGGGGCTCTATATGCTTTCAGTGCTTCCAAAATTGAATAAATCAAGTAGAAATGTGGTCACTTCTCATGAATTAAAATAATTGATATAATTGACTCGAAATGAAGAAACATTAGAACATTTGGCATTCCTAGTAAGAAGTAAACAGAAACATCTCATTTCCCTACATTATTTGATGTAGTTCTAAAAGTATTAACTAAACAATGAAACAAGTATTATTGAGCCTCTTAAACTATTAATTTTGTAATTCATTTCAGAGTACTTGATTTATGTGTTTTTTTTCCATTTCTTATTATTTGTATGAGAATGTGATATTGATTCTTAGAATTGTAAACTTTATTCTAAAAGAATAACCCAAGAGTCTCCTGACAATTACTACCTAATTTAAATGGCAAACCTCTGTGGGAAGGAAGGTTCATGTCCATATCAGTTGGCTGGTACACTTTAAGAATTGATTGATCATTCTTTTTTTCTTTCATCCCTAAAGTCACCCGTGAATATCTTTCCTTCCTTTCTAAGTAATGATTTAATAGGTAAGCAAATAGGTAGGCCCATGTCACCACACCTGCCATCTTATAAAAAATCCTTTAGTTAACTCACTTTTATCTCTATGAGCCAATTAGGAAGTCCTAGGGTTTCATAGTATTCAAACAGTTACTGTGCTTAAAAATGCCAAAGAACAGATTTTTGAAGGAGAAGCAATATAAAATATCTATTTATCCATTTAACCCCATTCTGGAACCCTAAAAACTTAAGGAACATTTCTTTAAAATATTAAAGATAGAATTTTACTTATACAAAAAGAATAGGGAGAAAATAAGCTTTGGAATTTCAATATCAGCTCAATATGGCATAAAAATGTAAAAGCCCAAAATACCCCATTCCTATCTTGATATTTCAAATACCTATACTTAGTTGGTATTGAAAAATTGTTTATTGAATGAAGTGGAATCATCTAGTCCAGAGGTCAACTAATAATTGATCTTGGTTAAAATCTGGTCACCACTTTTTTATTACCTTAGAAGTTAGAATTTTTGTTCATATTTTAAAATAAAGTTTTATTGTATCTAAAAATTTTAAACTATTTATTTTAAAAGCCCACTTAAAAAGAAAGAGGGCAAGATAGACTGAATTTGCCTAATTGTCTTTTGCCTGCCCTCTTCACTTTAATTTTTTTTTAATTCAGAGAGTCCTCTTTCTAATTCTTATAGTCAGTGATTTCAATTTTGCAAGAGAACAAAATCAAAGGTATAAACACTGAACAAAATATGACAAAATTGTTCCTGTTTGTAGATGACTTTTTGCTGCCCCTAGAATACTTCAAATAAATATCAAGGTAACTAATTGTTATTATTAATCACTTTAGTGAAGGGAAGAGAATATAATCCACAGAAAACACTGATTATACTAGCAGAACCCGGGCAGAGGTAATAATTGGATAAATTCCATTCAAATACATATGATATCTGTAAGGTGATTTACCAACACACACATATTCACACACAAATAATAGATAATATAAATTTTACAGAAATTTTTACAGAAATAAACATAGAGAGAATCAGATTACTTTACTTGATTTTAGAGAGAAAAACTTCATCTTTATTCTTTTTTTTTTCTTCTGAGAAAATTGGGTTTTAAGTGACTTGCCCAAGGTTAAGTGTCTGAGATCAGATTTGAACTCACATTCTCCTGACTGCAGGGCTGATGCTCTATCCACTGTGCCACTTAGCTGCCCCTCTTTATTCTTTTTTTTTAATAAGAATAGCTTTTTATTTTTCAAAATCCATGCAAGATAGTTTTCAACATTCACCCTTGCAAAAGCTTGCATTCCAAAAATTTTCCCTCCCTTCCCACCTACTCCCACCTGTAGATTGCAAGCAACTTAATATATTTTAAACATATACAATTCTTCTAAACATATTTCCACATTTATCATGATGTATAAGAAAAATCAGATCAAAAAAGGAAAAAAAATGAGAGAAAAACAAGCAAATAACAACAAAAAAGTTTTGTGAATTTTTAGTTTTTTAGTTAGATATTTTAGTTACCTTTTTATGAATTTTGTCTTTATTTCTGAGCAGTTTATGTAATCGGTATAATTTTAGTCATCTTTTATGTTTAAACAACATATTTTAGAAGGTAGAACTTAGAAATGAGTATATGAGGCACCAACAAAAAATGAAAATGCTATGTTGTGATCCACATCCAGTCCCTACAGTCTTTTCTCTGGATTCAGACAGCTCTCTCCATCACAGGTCTATTGGAAATGGCCTGAATTACCTCACTGTTGAAAACAGCCAGATCCATTACAGTTGATCATCACGTATCTTGTTAAAACTGTTCAAGTTTTGAATTGAACATGGGCTGGCTGTGTGATCCTGGGCAAGTCATTTAATCTCTAAATGTTCTCTGCAATTCTCTGACTTGAAATTGAAGAATAGTGTGTGCCAATCTGCATTGGTTCAGGGAATGGCTCAGCAGGAACTACTTAACACAAATGAAATTCCAGGTCCAATACAAAATAAATTATAGAAGACAATTAATTTAAAAGAGATTTTAGTCATTCCTCATGGCTAGACCAAGTCAATATAATAAATATGATGAAAGTACCTTAACTAATATGTAGATTTATTGCTATAACAATTAAATTACTAAGGAAATACTTAGCAAATTAGACAAAATAATTATATTTAAGAAGAAAAGATGTTCTTAAATCTCAATGGAAAATGGAAAACATAAATATGAAGACAGCATATATTACAAGACCACAAAAATAAACTATTACAAAACTATAGTGGTCTAAACCAATTATTAAAAAGCAAAAAAAATTACTGAGACAGACCAAATAAATAAGAAACAGAAGTTATCAAAACAAACATCCCACTATTTTATATACTAATGGATGTGAACAGCTATCCTTTTTTTCCCTCAACAAGACCTTCTGAAGAACTACAAAGAAATCGAGAAGAAATTATGTTTAAAGTAATATCTTATACCATCTATCACAATAAAATCAAATATATACCACAAATATAAGAAGTCACACTTTTCAAAATGAAATTGGAGGAGAATGAAATCAGGCATATTTTAAGTGGTAGTGATAATAGAGAGATCATTACTTACATGTTTGATGTAGCTTCTATATTTTAAAAATTCCTTTACTTAAGAGTTTGGAGCAGATGGCTTGGATGTTCCTTCCCTGGACTCACAGGATTCTGTTGAATTTAGTTTGGAGACATGATGATGAATGTCTTTATTTCTCTGCAGTTTATTGAATCAGTATAATTTTAGTCATCATTTATGTTTAAACAACATATTTTAGAAGGTAAAACTGAGAAATGAGTATAGAGACACCAACAGAAAATGCATTATTATTAGGAAAGAGAGTATACTTAACAAGTGATTTTTTTGGATCCAGTTCATAAGCCCAAAGTATCTCTTATAGTAATTGAGGGCCTGTGAAAGAAGAGAAACTTCAAGTTCTAACAGGACATTTATGATGCTGTAAAAATGTAGAAGGTGAGAGGCCCTTTCAAATTTTTAGTGAAGCTAAATTTTAAAACGTTGCTATTTTTACCATCAGAGATGAGGGTTAGTTTTATCTTTTAATAAACTTCTTTCCTATTGAACTGATTTTAAGAAATAATTTTATTAAAGATGATAATGTTCCTTAGTGTATAAATCACTATTTATCCTAAGATTTTTAAGTACAACTTTTGAAAAAATAAGCATACAGTATGAAAGAAACAAAACTAGAAATAAATGTAGTGTATGCAGAGAAAATATAAGACAAAACTAAAAATTCATATATTACTTGCTTTCTAAACAAGGTGTTTTTGTCCACTTCCCATGTGGTAATATCTTTGAATAGATATGTAGACATTAATGCATAAATCAAGAAGCCTATGATTATTAGTGTCTTATGCCAGTCTGCTGCAAGAAATGTATGTGTATATGTGTGTGTGTTTAGACACGCACATATATGCAAGTTGCCACTGACAGTGACAGATTCCCTTTTTCCATTGAATTGTTAATTGATGGAAGAGTTATGAAGAGACAAATAATCACTTCTTTAGTCCAACTAGGGACTCCGTAGGATCTTTTAAGGTATGTGTTTTCTTCTTTCCAACTTGGCTCTTACCTATCAGTGTACGTGTTCTGTCCCTTAAGACAATAAAATCTTTGTAATCTTAACATCTAGGATTCAGCATTGCACATAAATGTTTGTTGAGTAGATTTGAATATGTCCATACTCATCCTTACAAACCTGAATTCAGGATTTTGTTTGATTTTTCCGTAGTGGCTAAGTCTTAAGATATTCTCTAGTAAATCATTATAGCTCAGCATTCGAATTAAATATTGGATTCATAGTCAGGAAAATCTTTTGTTTGCTATCTCTACCTAACTAAATTAAAAAAAAAAAAAAAAAAAGAAAGCACATTCTATTCCCTTATTCTAAGATTCTATCTTGGAAGAAATGGATTAATACTCTGGAAAATGATGCTTCTTTTAGCATATTTGATTTGGTTCCACTTTTAAAGGTAAATGTAAGCATAAGTTTAATATGCCAGAATCAAGGACCTGTTTGTTTTGGACTAAATACAAAAAAGCTATCTATCTCTGAACTATTTTTCATCTATCTAATCCATTTTTCCCTGTCTATCTATCTATCCATCCATCCATCCATCCATCCATCATCTTTTTTCTATCTATCTCTCTATTATTTATCTATCCAATTTTCTTCCATATCTTTTTTAACTCAGTTTCAAAACAGATTACTATGCTTGTTTCTTTGGAGCACAGAGGGGTAAGGGATTGAGATCCAAACAAAATTACATCATTCTAGAAGGGGGAGAGATGAATTTACAGAAGGAATCCTGCCAGCTTAATACACTGATGCTCAAAATAAAATGATCGGATATTCCACAAAATTAGTAATCGTATATACTACTTTAATTAGCTTTAGTTACAGATCAACAATAGTTTCACAGACAACTTGAAACCAGTCATGCTGCAGTAATTGTTATTTAGCCATAATCTTTATTATAGTTCCTTTAATTGTAAAATTTGGGAAACAGTAAAATGCACAGGCACAGATTATGCACAAATTTCAGTACCACAATCTGGGATGATCTTTCTCTCTGGGGACCACTACACATTTGCTTAGCACTAAACTTTTAGGTGAGTTACCAGTAGCCCAGGACACCCAACTGAGCACTCAGGTACTCTGTAAGTCACAGGTTATTGTTATGAGACTAGCTCTGCAGACACATGAAAACACTGTGTTGTTATAAAAGGTAGATGGTCATTTCTAAGCAGATTGTATATAGCACAGCTATCAAATATTTGATCACTGAGCTTGTTCACTGGATAAGTTGGGAAAAACATTTAAACATTAAGTAAAAATTCCTCTTAGAAAAAGCCCTGATACTTTGCCAGGGATTCACATGCACATTTACAGTACACCTCAGGCAGGAAGATCATACAACTAACAAAAGACACTTGGGTCCAAATAGATTTACCTGATTTTGCTCACATATACATTTTAAACATTATTGACAGCTTGAGAAAAAAAAATTTTTATCATTTTTGAGTAAGATTCAATTTCACACATTGCTCTTTATCCTTCACTATGGAGTTGAGCAGAGTAAATTTAATGTTCATTCCAAAAGAAAAGTCTTCAGATCCTTCAAGATCATAATTATGTCCCTCATCTGCCAAAGTCTTTCTTTATCAGCTGTACCACAAACATCAGGAACTGAAGTCCCTCTGGGTCTTTGAAAGTAAATAATGACTTTCAAACCAGAACATTAAGGATACTATAATGGGGAAGAGAAAAGTAGGAATAACTGAATATTTCAGGGATTTATGTCACTGAGAAATGAAATCTGGTCTGTGATTACAATTTTCAATTCACAGGCCTGTTTAATTAAAAACTATACTGTATGTTATCACTCTCAGGAATGTTTTTGAATGAGAAATCTAATAATGGTTTGTTGTTTTACTTAATTTGATTAGGAAAAAAAAAAAGAACTCAGTCTTTGGTCAGAAGCCAAAATGATAATGCTTTCCTATCACTAGGTAACCCCTTAGTGTCTGCTGCAACTTTTTTATTGCAAGTGATCAGGATTCAGAATAATAGTAGATAATTTAAAAAAATTAAATAGATGTGTTGATTTTGGGACCAAGAAAATGGGCAAAAAGGTTATCCAATGAAAAATAATCTTAATAAAGTTTATTTTAAAAACCACATATCATTTTCATAGTCCTACAAATTCTTTGCATTTCTCAAGAACACTGTTCTCAACATTTTTTATACTGCTTTAACATTGTTATCCAACAAATGATGGTTTTAACTATTGTGGATTTATTACTCTTTAAGAATAAAAGTGAATAAGCTGATATGAAAGAGAAAACTATCTACATAAGACATGCCAGATAACACTCCCAGAATACAATTGAAACCAGTTAAATAATCAGCTGAGTTAAACTGAACATTTAACAATTTGTTGCAACAAAGCAGTTCCCTTAGCACACCCAGTATTTCAGCAACTCTGTATTGGTTCCTGCTAGAACCATATGCATCTTATGGTGGTACAAAGAAAGCCAGGGAAAGTAAGAGGTAAAGGTAAGCAGAAATAAGACTGTAGGGCAAAAGGGCAACCTGTCCAAACCACCGCAGCTGGAAAGCAAATATTCTGAGCACAGGGAGTGAAGGATAGAGTGCATGATAGAAAACCAGAAAAGTAGGAAGGATCCAGATTCTGAAGTTGTTTAGATGCTAAAGAGATTATTTAATATTTGATCCTAGTACAGAGAAATATTGGGTCTTTTAAAATAGGGAATAGGAGGTAATAATGGTCAGACTTTGTTTTAGGAAAAAAAAATAGAAATTCAAGTAAACAGTGGATTAGAGTAGAGACACACTAATACAGGGAAACAAAATGGAAAGGGCAATTAGGTGGCCACTGGGTCTAGAGTCAAGTAGACTTTTTTTGAGTTCAAATCCTGCCTGAGGCAAGTCCCATAACCCTTGTCTGGCTCCCTTACTTCATCTGGAAAATGAGCTAGAGAACAAAATAGCAAACCATTTCTATATCTACAAAGAGAGATAACTCAAATATGACTGAACAACATCAATACATTTTAATAGTCAATGAGAAGTTTTGAAAGCCTGTAGTAAAGTGGAGTCTGTGTGAGCAGAGAGAAATATGTAGGATGAGTGGGAGTGAACAAATCAACCATGAGCTGCCTAAAAATGACATTTTTTTACTTTAATCTGTTTGAAAAATAATTTTTTTAAAGAAACAATGTTTGTTTAACAAATCAATGCCAATCTTTCTTCTGTAAGCACAGTGGTATATACACCAAGGACTATTGTTATCTGTTAATATTTACTGTGAGTATTCAGTTGACAAATATAAAACAGACTCCTCTGATGCTGTTTTAACCTAGATACTTTTTTCTTTTTTATCTCCAAGATTTTTGTCTTGCCACTTGTTATTTGACTTGCTTGGGTTTTTGAAATGTTTAGGTAATCAGTCACACTGAAGTACAGTTAAAAGTCTTCCCACACTTTGGGAGACAGCATGACACCAAAGGGAAAGTTTAGTTTCTTGTACAATTGTTTATGTACAATTTATAATGTGCTCTCAATGAAAGAAAGCAAAATAAAGCCACATAACAAACAGAGTAGAATGCATTTATGGTAGAGATCTCAGAATTAGAAGTAGTTGGTGTTTGTCCTTTGTTCTTGAGGAGGACCTTAATATTAGGGAGGTGACATGTAAGCGAATTGGATTTCATTAAGGGCTGGCTGTGCACATCACTAGCCTCCCTTTCTCCTCAGGAGCTGAGTAAGATTTGGATCAGAATAACTGAAGATGGCCGTGGATGCCGTCAGAGATCTTGGAGTTTTTAGTTAGGGTCTTTACCAGATCTCGGTTTGACTGAGGCAACCCCTGTTTGATTAAAGTTAGATCCTGGACATTTTAGTTGTCATTAATAGTCTCAGTTTGACTGAGGCAACCACTCAGTGAGTAAGGATAGATCTTGGACTTTTTAGTTCTGGTCTTTAACAGATTTTAGTTTCACTTAGGCAACCATTCCTTTAAGGGCAGGTTAAAAAAAAAAAAAAAAAGAGGCAGAACATGACCTCTTTACTTAGTGAAGAAGGAAAAATAAAAAAATAAAGAAAAAACAAATGGAGAAAAAATACACACACACATACATATACACACACGTGTATGGCCAAAACAAAAACAACTACTATTTAGATTTACTGAGTCAATCAGTACCCAACAGGTTTGGCCTGGAACTTAGTCTTGATCAGTTTATGAGACCCTGAGTGATTTGGATTTAATGCCTTTAAACCACAAGATATCAGTGGTAGCTTTCACTGACCAAAATTTACATTCCTTTCAGCAGGGCACTTGCAGGTAAGAGTATGATATTTTGTGTGGACTGAGAGAAGGAAGGGAAAGAAGCAAAAAAAGAAAAATGTTGTTTTCCCCAGCTGGCCTGTTTCAGTTAGGCCCTCAGCTCTTATTCCTACTCAGAGAAATTGTCCTTCATTCTCAAAGAATACCCAAATACACACCAACTGAGCAAAAAAATGGTGGGTTTCCCAGTTATGAAAAATAATATCTTTATATATCAATAGTACTTAATACATAATGACTTGATATTGCTCTAAATCACCTTTCTTTCCAAGCATAGAACCTATGTCAGAATTTGAATCTTTCCTCAACTCAATATTTAGTAGCCACGATATGTCCTTAAATCAATGTCTGTTTGAAGAGAGAATGAATAAGGATTCTCGGATCATATATTATATCCTATGAAGCTCTATGTTCCAAGAATCCTTATTCATTCATTTATATAATAAATATATTCTCTCTCTCTCTCTCTCTCTCTCTCTCTGTCTGTCTGTCTGTCTGTCTATCTTTATTTGTCTCTCTCTCCCCTATATATCTAGAGAGAGAGAAATAGATATTTTCTTGTAAATTTGAGTTTATTTGTTTAAATAGTAAATTGTTTAAAGAGTAAATTTGTTTAAACTGCAGGCATGGTAGCTTTACCTATGTCTCACTTGGCTGAGGGACATGCTACTTAAAAAAAAAAAAAAAAAAAAAAAAACCTCATAGGAAGAATTTCCTTTCTTTAATGTTACTAGGGTCTTACAGGGAGGAAATGCCTATAATATATAAAAAGATACCCTTTAAATTTTTTTACATGAAAACACTCATTATTAGGTCCCACTGAATTTTCATTAATGAAGAATTGGTGTTTTCATTGAAGTTTGAAAGAACAGAACTTATTCCTGAAACAAAATGCTGTAAAGGGCAATTACAGAAAAAGCTTGATTTTTCACAACTTGGCTTGGCTTGTCACTTGTTTCCTTAATTTAGCACCTTTTTTTGTTCACACAGAATATCAAAATAGCACTCTAATTACCCTTTGACTAGAGAATTTAGTAATCATGTCTTGTAATGTGTTTAAATCAAAATGTTGTTTTAGTGTGAGATTTCAGATTGAATTTCAAAAGTTTTTAATTATAGACAATATATTTGACAGACTATTGGTTTTATTTTTTTCAAGTATTTATTTTCAAGTATATTTTTCAAGTAATTTTCAAGTATTTCAATTATTCACTTTGTGGTTTTGGGGGGCTTTATTTTTTATTGTTAATACATGCATCAAATAATGAATTAAAAACACCTGTAAAGTGATGTAAAAGACACACTTAATATATAAAATTTTATTTTCTTAATCATAATTGTAATCTATATGCTTTGCTAACCATCCTACTGCTAAATGTATGGTTACCCATTCTGAAATTTCAAAGAGAAGACATGTATACTTTTTTCCCTAGTTTATTCTTTGAGAAACAATCATATCCTCATTTTTTTTTGCTGTGTCTTCAGTATGTAGAATAGTGTCTGGCAAATATAAGATGCTTAATAAGTGTTTGTAGTAGGAGGGATTGAGCAGAACTATAAAGACAACAGGTTAGATTATGAAAACATGATATTTTTATATTGAACATTTTCTCCATTTTTGAACAAGTTGGTATAGTTCAAATTTCATAGTTGTCTGGCATTTTATTTTTTTAAAAAAAGTTAGTGGTGCTTAATATTTAAATTATTATTTAGTGGTATTTTAAAAATGTTATAGCATTGGCTACATACTTAGTTGTCAATTACATGCCATAGATTAATTTTTCACAGAAAAAATATTGCTCCTTTGGACAATGTTTAGTAAAAATGGTAAAAATAATAATAATAATAATAAAATAGGTATCTTTTCTTTACCACCATCTCAAATCTGTTATATTCCTCATTAGCTATATGTAATCATGTATTGTTATTTTTAAATTTGTTAGCTTCTGAAATTGTTATTATATATCATACATATAATGAACTCCAAAAAGACTTGAATTGAAATGCTATTTCTATTATTGATGTATATTGTGGATAAAGAAAAGTTAAGCTCTTTGTGGATTATTTTTCTTACCATCTCACCTCTAGACTAGACCTTTCTAATGGAGCTTTTAAAGAAATAATTAATGTGGACAAGTGAAAATAAAATTTTTTGTGAAAACCTACATGGACTTGGATATTGATAAACAATGTTTGAATGTTATAAAATGTAGTTTCTATTTATATTAATTATATTTTCATAATAATTAAGATAGATATAAAGTCTATAAAATTTCTCCTCCCAGCATCCCTGCTAAAATAGGTAGTACAGACATACTTTGTTTTATTATGCTTCACTTTGTTGCATTTTGCAAATATTGCATTTTTTAAAATCGAAAGTTGTTGGCAACCCTGCCTCAAGCAAATCTATCAGTGCTATTTTTTTCCTAGCACCATGTATTCACATAATGTCTGTGTCATATTTTTGTAATTCTCACAATTTTTCAAACTTTTTAATTATAATTGTATTTATTATGGTGATCTCTGATCAGTGATCTTTGATATTATTATTATAATCTTTGGGACCATCACAAACTACGTCCAGATGAGATAAAGTATGTGTTCTGACAGTCCACCCACTAGCCATTCCTGTCTCTCCTTCTCCCAGGGCCTCCCTGTATCCTGAGACAAAACAATATTGAAATTAGGCCAATTAATAACCCAATAATGGCCTCTAAGTGTTCAAGTGAAAGGAAGAGACAATCGATATGGCAGGTTTTACTGTTATCTTATTTTAAGAAATTGGCAGAGTTAGCTCAACATTCTGAATCCACCACCCTGAACAGTCAGCAGCCATCAACATAAAGGCAAAAGCCTCTACCAGCAAAAAAATTACATTTTATTGAAGTATTAGTTGGTATCTATCCGTTTTTTTATCAATAAAGTATTTTTTAAATTTATGTATGTATATTGTGCCTTAGACATACACTACATCCTTAATAAACTATAGTCTATTTTTATTTGTATTATAAAAACAAAAATTTATGTGACTTGCTTTAATTGCTGTAGCTTGTAATTGAAACTATAAGGTGAGGTATTCTTATCCAACTATTGTAGCCTCATTTTACAAATGTAGGAACTGAGGTTCAACAATGGTCCAATAGTGAACTTTTAGTTGTTATAAAGCAAGTAAGTATTAAAGTTAGAGGTAAAAATATGCCTTGAGAATTCAACTCTCTTGCAGCAGACTGCAAGAATTCTCAAATACTTTCAATCAGCCAATCATTGCCTCCAAAATAATATCAACATTTTGGGATGGAAATTAGTTGGTAATATATTTCATTTCTGAACTGTTTAGATTTCAAATTGCATGACCTAAATTCTGCATTAGGGCATAGACTCTAGTGCAGTTATGTTCTGAGTTTAAGAAAATTTTCCTGTAACATCACATCAAATTTTCTTGATGATTTTCTATTTCTATTTCTAATCCAAATTAGTTTTTGAAGAAAATTAGATTTTTATTATTAAAAATAAGAAAATTAGATACAACCATTCAAATTTTTCTCCTCTGCTTAATGCATGAACGAGATTTCTTCATCTTGCCAAAGGCAGAATTCCAGAATTTAGGCTCTGATTGTATGAATACCTGTCATAAGTATATGTATATGTGTGTGTGAGACACTCACACACATAAATATACAAATACACACACACACAGCAACTCTACGAGCCTATACCAGGAAAGTGAGCATATGAGTCACTTAAACTAGCACTGCCATGGACTACTTTTGCTCTCAACGTGAAGGAAAGTATATTCTCAAGCAGAATTCAAAATGATTTCCTATATCTTCTGCTTATTCTTTAGCCTTTGCTTTATACTGACCTAGTTGTTGATCATGAAAATATTAGGACTGAGCTTCACATGTGTTTTATAGAGGCTTTCTCTCAAACAGCGAAACAATTCTGAGTTCTGCTTTTGGCTGATATAAAATACAAATCTCTGGTGATCTCAGGACTCAGGGACATAGAGAAGAAAGCTGGATGAGGTAAGAAAGAAGACCTAAAGTGATTTTAATTTGTAAGAGTTATGAAAAAAACTATAGTTACAAAAAACAATAATAATAAAAAATAAAAAAGAAAGTTAAGAGAAAGTCCAGCGTTTCAAAAATTTTTAACAAGCATTTTCTTCCTTACAAGAAAGGAAAATCCTGGAGAAAGTAGTGATGGAATTGGTATTGGTCATCTTAAAGGTTATACTTTAGTAAAGTAATCTTGGACTGAACTAAATATTTGTATCAAACTGTCCTTCATTGGTAAAGAGAATGATTATTTATTGTTATGTAGTTATATGATGGGTGAAGTTGATAAGAGCTTAGGGTGGGAGAATTGCTTCTTCTTTAGGTCCAAGGTTTGGGGATAGAGACATATAAATGCCAAGATTTGTGCCTCAGGTTTTAGAAAGAAAAAAAAATGACTAAATAAGTATGTAACACCCCTAAATTCTGGAATTCTGCCTTTGGCAAGATGAAGAAATCTCGTTCATGCATTAAGCAGAGGAGAAAATTTTGAATGGTTGTATCTAATTTTCTTCAAAAACTAACTTGGAGTGGAAATAGAAATAGAATATTCAGCATATTTAATGAATATTTCGAACGGCTAGTATTTAGAGATAGAGAATATACTGTGTGGTCAAGTGGTACCAAGGAATAAAAATTAAAGAAAAATGAAGAAAAATCTTGCATTATCTTAGATTCTATTAATGATTAAAATCAAATGAATGCTGAAAAATATCATTGATAAAATTTTAGAAAAGATTCTTATATTTCCCTCTCCCAGTCTAAAGAAGAAAAATAATAAAAGTTAGTAAGACAGATTCAATAACGCATCTGTAAACATAGATAGTTAATTACTAACTTATTTTGTATTTTGGTCCTGTTGTCACTTTTAGGTGAGAGCAAAAATCTTTGATTAGAAATTGTTAAAGAGCTGTACTCAATTTTAGATCCTTTACACTTATTACTCATCAATTTAATGTAATTCCTGATAGAATAAGGACTAAAGACTCAATGTCGCAATCTAAATGTAAAGATTTAAAATTAGAACATTGAAATATAAAAAATAAAACTTGTTGAAAGAAAGAATATCTTATCAGCATTCAAAAGTTGAAGAGATTGCCCAGTTAATACCTAGACATAAAATCTTTCCCTAGTAGTACAGGGAATGTTAATGTGTTTATTATCATCCTCTTACCAGAGTTGGTTCTGATTGGCAGGTGGATACATATAAGGTTCATTAAGATGGTCGGCTAATAGCTCAGACTCTAGCCAAGCATATAGTGGACTAGTTCCTTAACAGCTTCCTTCTGGAATATAGCTAAAGTACCTCAAATCTGACCTGCAGTTGTCAGAGTCCTACCAAAAAAAGCTTAGCCTGCATTTTTACCATTCTTAAAACTTCTTTTGGCACAAAAGTCAAAATGCTTTTAGGAGAAGCCACTGCAATCTACACCTTTCTTCAAGGAAATTTCTGAAAGCCCAATTCCCTTGTAAAGTCTCTATTTTTGCATTCCTGGGATTCCTTAGAAGGAGAGTGATGTTGTGATAAGATTTGAGCCAGAAGAAATATTCATTCTTTTTTCTCCCCAAAAGCAAATTCAAGTTTTCTGGATTCCTTTTGCTTCTTTTTAAACATTTAATCTTGCATAATTAACTATTATTCATGTAACTGAAATCCCCACCTCCCAACCCTCCTTGAATGATGTTGTTGATAGATAGTAAGCTTATTATTTACTCTTTGTTTATTTATAGAAATCTTTTCAACTTCTAGGTTAACAAAATCAAACATACTTTAAATATGTTTCAAAAAGAAAATAAAAGCAACAAAAAGGAAGTTTGAAGTTTTGACCAAACTCATATTATTCTTGATTTTTAAAATTTAGAAAGTGCCTAATTAAGTGCAACAGATATGTTTTGTTCAAAGTGTCAATTGAGTTCAGAAATGCAAGAGTGGTTGCCAAGATTTTTATTCTGTCCTTATTTTTACAATTGTGACCAGCAGTGTTATGGCAGCAAGGAGAATAAAGTTTTCTAATTCCCCATATTTCTGAGGAAATTGCAATTATAATAGACATATTTTTCAGTTTCTTAAAACTGAACTGTTACCTCAAACAAAAGTTTAGAATATGGATCTACAGATCTACATTTTCTTATTCTGTCTTCTGTTCTTAAAAAACCACCTATGAGAAAATTTGGAAATTAGCAAGAGACTAATCTCAGTTACTCTCATTTGCTCTCATTAACACTTCACAAAGTACACACTTCAATAAAATAATAACAAAAAGGAACCTCTTTGTATTTTCTAAGAATGCTTCAGAAATGAACCTTCGTTTTTACTGTTCTTTTGCCTAATTAAAAACTAATTATTAAAACATGCAAATCCCTTAGGAAGACAGTGTTAAAGTGATGTTTTTTTTGCTAAGATAATGTTTGATATTCTCCTTGGTTAAGAGGCTAGAAAACAGAAATGCATCATCAAAAAATAAATCACATTTAAAATAAGTGATCCAAAGATAGAGTTGAAAAGTAAATATGAGTTTCCTTCAGACAATTACACAGAACTAGTCCTACTATTCTGGAGAACAATTTGAAATTATACCCAAAGAGCTATAAAAACTGTGAATGAATTTTGACCCAGAAATACCACCATTAGGTATGTATCCCAAAGAGATAAACAAAATCAATTTATACAATAGTATAATTTTTTGCCACCTTTTGCCCCCTTTGTAGTGGCAAAGAACTGGAAATTGAGGACATGTCTATGAGATGGGGAATGGCTAACCAAGTTTTGGCATATGATTGTGATGGAATACTATTATGGTAGAAGAAATGATGAGTAGGATGATTTCAGAAAAATTTGGGATAAGTGATACGAACAGACATAAAGGAAAGTGAACAGAAAGAAGAAATCAATGTATACAATAATAGCAATATTGTAACAACAATCAATTGTGACTTTGCTACTACTCGGATAGATATGGACATCCAAGACAAACTTTGATTGCAGATTGAATTTTTTTTTCACTCTATTTTTCTTGTTTTTTTTTTTTTTTTGCATGTTTATGGATTTTCTTTTGCAACATCCTAAAAAGGGAATATGCATAACTTCATAAGTATAATTGATATATTGTTTGCCTTCTCATGAGGTTAAAACTTAATTTTATGTATAATTAGAAAATATTTAACAAGTATATTAATTTTATTAAAATAGAAATTAAAAGCTAAAAAAGATATTGACATATGGTTTGTTGATGCTTAGGAGAACTAAAAGCATGTTTGTCCAATTGTCACAGCAAATGATTTGAGGAAAAACATAAAATAATTCTCCATGACTTACTGGTCTTATATTTTGATTGGCATTATGCAGAATCATAAAATTGAAGGAGCAAGACTAAGTAGAGGGAAAGTAAATTAATATTAGGGGGCACTTTTAATCTTTAATTTCCTTGAATGGTTCGTCCTTTATTAAATCAGATCTTAATTTTTAATTACATAGTAGATGATCTTTAAAAGTTCCTATTGCTAAAAAGTTCATTACTCTGTGGTCAGTTTAGTCATAAACCCTTCTGAATTTAGCTGGTTTTATTTGTAAGTAGCAGACCCATGGTCCATCACCGAGTCCATGACTAAGCCCATCATTGAATCCATCACTGAGTCCATTTCTGGTTTTTATAGAGTTGTAAAACCAGCTTTTAGAACCAGGATCATCTATGTGCCAGATTTGGGCATTAGACTAGAGCCTTAGAGGAAAATTGATTTCATCATATATATTTAAATATCAAGTTTGTACATAAGGACAAAACTGTTTATAATAAGAGGACAGAACATTTTTTCTCAGGAACCCTGTTGGGTTCTATAATAGCTCCTACTCTATCTATTCCTAGTTCTATTTTATAGGCCTCTAACAAATAGTCTACCATTTTTCTTGAATTTCCTTTTGGCATTTGCAGTTTTTACTTTATATGACTGATGATTTAAAAACCTGAGAGTTACTCACTTTACTCATTTTTCCAGTGATACTTTATTGAAAATAATGAGTTGCCTTTACCTGTACCTTCATAGATTATTATACTGTATATACTCATTTAAAACAATCTGATTCATATTTTGTTATGATTTTGCATTTACAAATTTTGCTACAGAGGCTTAGAACATATGGAGAGGTAAAGAAATGGAAAAGCCAGCAGCAGAAGTACAGAGATTAATGCTGTCACAACAAACCAAGGCTTCTCTGTTTTTACAAGCTCAGCCATTTGAATGCAGCTCAACTTGCAGCAGTATAATACAGTGTGGCCTTCAAAATGCTGCGCTAGCTTTCTTGTTTTATAGGACACCATAATATTATTTCAGATTAAGATCCCTGCTCATATTAATTTGGGGTTTTCCCATGTGAGTTAGTAGTTTAGACAGGTCATGTGGTTCAGCCTATATGCAAAATATATTGACTCCGCATTCCCTTTTTAGAGTTCTTTTATGCATCTTGGGTCATACTACTTTTTTTTTCTCCCCCCTCCCCCCACAGTGGTAAGAAGTTATGTGGAACCTGAGAAACAGGTTAGAAATTTAAGTTAAAAAATTGTTGGCCTTAGCATGGTTTCAGAGCAAGTCTTTAAACTTATATTCCTCTCCCAAAGTGAGCTAATATCAGCATTTTGTAACAAAAAAGACAGGTCCAGTTGATAGCAAATGTGTTAATGAGCTGAGTCTTCAAATATTTATGATGTAATTTGGTAAGATGCAGTTATAACTTATTGCCATTAGCTCAAATTACATGTTACTTCCCTCTCTAATCCTAAAAATACCTATAAGCAAGGATTTCAAATTTCTTCATAAGTTAAATGTGAACATGACTAATGGATTTTATTGTTAAAAGCAGCCTAACTGATGAAAGATAGATTTTGTAGTAATCTGTTCATAACAATATCGTCTGTATGGGCAGAAGAGAAAGGCATAATAGGATTTGGGGGTACATGGGATTTATGGAAGACTTCTCTGAGAACCTACAACTATAGGATCAAGAATCTAAACTTTATAGATGGCAGCAAATAGAAATTAAAAGAAAGTGTGTGTGTCTGTGTGTCTGTGTGTCTGTGTGTCTGTCTACCTACCTATCTATCTGTGTCGTCTGCCTTGCAGATGTGGAGATCCCAATTCACCAAGATCTTATTTTGGAAATTTTTATTTTGATTATGTATCATGGCAGATAAATGACCCAACTTCACAAGGAAGTGGATTATGTCAAATATGGTAGACTATCACAACAATAGCAAAATTTTATTTTATTTACTAAATTGACTCCTGAATAAAACAGCATTTGGATCTCTTTTAGCCATAATATGACCTAGTTATAAAGAATATTAAATTGAGATGGTGAAAAAAAATGAAGTCAATTGTGGTCATAAAATAATTTAATAGCTGCTTTTGGTATAAAAGGTTAATTTTTTTTTTAAAGTGAGAACATTAGATATTTACTCAAGGCAAAAGTTGTTAAATATGCAATTTTATTGGAAAGATTATCTTACTAAGATATGATTTATTCACTCAATTTCACATATGAAAGAAAAATATACTTTTGTTCATCTAATATTTATATCTTTTTTCATCTATGAAAGAATTAGAAAATGACATGATTATTCATAAAAGGCAAATGTTCCAACAGGATCATTTAAAATGGCCATTCTAGATTCTTCTTGTCATTTTGTTGTTAAATATTCTTTACTCTGGAGATGTGATTTGCTTCTTATATTGCACTAATTTGTTTTACAAATTCAAATAAACCATCAAGATTTGACATGGGATTGATAATAATGACTTCATTAGAGTCAGCTATTGCTTTCTTCCATTACTTGTCCATCTTTTGGTCTCCTGTGCCAATAGGGGACTATGCTTATTCACATAATATTGTTCATATGCATTTGGTAAACACATGTGTTGAATATGTATGTAACTAGAAAGAAATTGCATTACACTCTTAAACATACACTGATATAATTGCTCTAAATTCTGTTGTTCTCTTTAAAGAATCCTCATGGAATTTCTATGAGGTAGCATTTTGACCGATAATAATACCTGGAAATGATTATTAATTGAAAAATTTGAAAGCTTTTGGCTTGAAGAAAGTTAATATTAAATTTACCACCTGAAAAATAAGAGGAATTATTGACTTCAACATTTGGTTCTGAATGAGTAAATTAGCTAGATTCAAATTTGGAAAGTTATTTAGGTCAATCATCTATGTAAAGAAGGATAGCAAATATTTTAAGATACCTTCCAGCTCTTAAATCCTATATGGAAAATGTTGTTGTTGTTTTTATAAGGGATATTCCAATTATTTTTGCTTTGTTCCAGTAGGATCCTACATTTTAGAGGAAAGAACAGTTTTTAGGTCCTTGATGTAATTTGTGAATTTAATGAGCGGGAAAAAATGTCTATTAGAATTAATAAAATGGGAAGTTTATTTTCACTCTGGGGAATAATTAATTACTGATTGGTAGTTGTTTTGATTGTTCTTCTACATCTAGTTTTAACTCCAGCCAAGCTTAAATTCATGATAGTCAGTTCTTTCTCTCATCTTCCTCTTTCCAGTTCTGGAAACTTTTAGGAAGTGTGTGTCATTCTATTACCCACTAACCATTTATCACCCTGGTAATTTACCAAGCCAAAAGAAGCTACCATTTTTTCCTTATGTGTTGTCCCTCTGGTAGAATGTAAGCTCCTCGATCACAAATACTGTCTTTGACTTTGTATTTGTAGTTTTAGTATGCAGCATTCATTTTTGAAGACTCAAAAAATATTGGCAATGTTAATTATAAGTAGATATATTGATGTCAGAGTAAATAATGCATATATGTAAATTGGAATGGATTAGAAGAAAAATATACTGATTTTTAAAGTTAAATTTCAAAATAATATTTGTCAAAAAAATTCAAAATACATTTTTAAACTGACTAATCTTGAAATTATTTTGACACATATAAAATCATAAATTTGTTTTACTACTTTTAAAATATGGAGATGTCGTGGTTATGTAATTTAATGTTTAGAAGTCCTAAGTAATTTGCTTATGATTACTGCTTTAATTACAATTCAGAAGGAGATTGACTCAAATGAAGTACCTTGAACAGTGATTTCAGTAGTCTGTAAATCAGTTGGCTCTTTATGAATATTCTCTATATTCATGTTCCATTCATTTTGATTTCAATTTGGCAAACATTTAAGTGACTACCATATCGTGTTTGTTGAAATTTAAATTCTGAAGCAAAAGATTTTCATCTTAGGTAACAAGATGACAGCTAGACCTCTTGATTGTCTCTCTAAAACAGATATAATAAAATGCACAATATCTTGTGGCTTTTTATGGGACTTCAGTATTTCTTTTTTAATCCTAAATATGGTACATTCTAGAAATAGATTTAGTTCCATTATGCATGTACCAGCAAATATATTGAATCTTTCTATGCAGAAAGCTGTGAAAGATGCTCTGTGAAAAGCAAGAAATATAGGCCATTTTTTTGAGGAATTTTTGTTGTGGTTAGTATGTAATATTTTCTTCCAATTTGCTTTATACTATTAGTGAGGATTAACATAAACTATGTAGCAACCACATGGAAAATAATGTATCAGACTAAAATTGAACATGCATTGAGGTATATATAACAGTACTCATAGATGATTGGCTAAAGAAGGTCATTTAGAGACAGGATATAAGAAATATGGGTTGCTAAGAGTTGGGAAGCTAGGTAGTAGAGTGGATAGATTGTTGGGCTTGGGGTCACGGAGACTCATCTTCCTTAGTTTAAATTTGGTCTCAGACATTTTCTACCTATGTGACCCAGGACATATCACAATGCAATTTGATTTATTTTTTGCTCTATAAAAATGATCTACAGAAGGAAATGGCAAACCAATCCAGTATCTCAGCCATGAAAACTCCAGCCGGGGTCCAGGTTGGATATGATTGAAAAATGACTGAATAGCAACAGAAGTTAGCAATGGAGATATTTTACATGAAGGGACTGTCATTAGCAAAGTCTTGAACACAATATTACCTATTCTCAATAAGGAAATAATAGGGAGAGTACAAAAAAAAGAATTAAAATAATTTTCTTACAGTGGTAATAAAATATAGAACCATCAACTTTAAAGATGGAATAGACCTTCAAGGGCATCTATCCCAACTCTCTCAATTTCCAGCTGTAGACATTGAAATTCAGACAATTAAGTGGCTAGCTCAAAGTTACTCTATAGTAATTAGCAGACCCCCCCCCATTCCCACAAATGCAGCCAGCCCTTATATCTCAACATCCTGGGAGACATTTAGAGCACAGAGAAGGCTTCAAATTCTAGGCTGATTTATTAGTTTTATAAGGTAATCTGTAAAACAAAAAAAAAAGACCTTCTATATATGGTCTTTAACAAGAGAGTGATGTTTGAGAAAGATTGGCATAGTTCTGAATGAAACAGATTGAAAGAAGGAAACCAGAAGCAGTGGACCAAGTAGGAGACTGACATTTCAGACTTGAAATGCTGCAGACCTGTTAGGATGATCAGCCCTTGAAAATGAAAACGGATCTGAGGCATCCTTTTGGGGAAGAATGAGTTATACTTGGTGACTGATTGAATGTGGACAGGAAGGGGGAAAAAAGATTATTTTTTAAAGCACATACAGTTCTGGTGAAATAAAGAAATAGGAGAATAGTACTTCCATTGTTGGCAGTTGGGAAGCAGGGGAGGAAGAATGATTTTGCTATAGTAGGTGATGAGTTCTATTTTCAACATGTTAAGTGTCAGGTATCCTTCAGATAACACTAGGAATGATTCTGTGGACAGCTGCAGATATGGCGCTTGGAATCTGGGTGTCATCTGCATACAGGTGGTGGTTGAAATAATGGGAGTCCATGAATCCCCCAAGGGACTAACTGTTGAAGAGGGAGAAACATCAAGACAAGGATTGATGACATCTTACTTTTCAAAATTTGGCCTTAGGAGCTATCAATTCTTGAAGTAACTTGTTTTACAAAAGAAATACTGAATAATAACTTTGATTTTATTATCATTTTTAATGTTGCACTGCTATTTGAGACTTTTAACAGGTGAAAGTAATTTCATTAATAAGCCCCACTTGTTACATAACAGGCCCAAATCAGAGAAACTTTTCCCTCCTTTTTTTTTTTTTTTTTGGAACTTTGCCCTTGTATTATTATTCCAATTGCAAGATGGCAAAAGGAGGATAAGATACTTGTTTATTATTTATTTCTTCCTCTCTTTTTGTTTAATTTGATCTAATACTATTGAATACTAATTAATAGTACAATTGAAAATAAATAATTACCAACTTAATGTGATGTCATTTATTTTGAAAGCATCAGGATAAATGATTTGATTTTTGTTGGGCTTGAATAAGATTTTCCCTTATTTCTGTAGATGGACTGGGAAAGATGGTACAATGCAAATATCTTGAGGTGCTGTTGCTACTAGCCTTCTACCTAAAGACACAAACATGAACAAAAATAAATATAATAATATAGTACTTTTTCTTACCTGTTAGAATATTGATTATATTCTTCCTTGAATTAAAATTGTGTTTTGTATTCATTCTTCTTCTAGAATGTAAGTGCCTTGAGGAAAAGGAATGTTTTCCTTCTATTTGTATCCTTATCCTTACTGGGTACCTCATAGATGGTAGAATGGATACCATGTAGTATGATATATCGCATGATGGGGAAAATGAATGCTAGAATAGTATGGTGAAAAGAACATTGTCCATGGAATCCAGACCTAGATTTAAATCTTTCGCCCTGTGTATTCATGGGGAAATCCCGTCACCTCTTTGAGTTTCATTTTCCTCAACAATTAAATGAGGGAATTAGACTAGTTGGTCTCAGGTGCCTTCTACTTCTAAATTTGTGATCCTAGAATTTTCATTTATAAGGTAAAATGGAAAGTCAGACTGATTTATGATCATAGGTCTGCCATCCAGGAAAACACAGATTAATTTTATTTTTTCCCTTTCTTTTATACTAATAACATTACTATGTTATTATGTTATATTATGTTATATAATATGATAAAATATATACTACTAATATATAAATAGTATTAGAGAAGCAGACTGAAAAAGAAAATTTGACCAGCTCATCCTACTAGCTAAAATAATAGAAGCTGGATTAGTAGAACTTGGTTTGGGGGTGATAAATTGCATCTCTTCTTTTTACTATGATATGGGAAGTTAAACAAGCTATCTGGCCAGGAATGTGCTGTGCTAACACAAGGCAGTCTCATAGCTGCATTGTTTGTTTGTGGACTTTATGGAAGCAGCTCATCTGTCCTGCTGGGACCATGAAGAGGAGTAGGTGAGAGTGCTTTGCATCATCTCCCCTTAGCCCCAGAGATGGGAACAGCAACAACTAGCTGCAGAGCCAAAGCAAGGGAGACAGTGCAATTAAAGGGATATATGTCTGAGTGCCCCTCTATGTTCCTCATGCAACACAAATTTATGCACATGTACTGTGTGCAGTACACTTTAATAGGAATTGTGGAATGGAAGGCAGAGCAAATGGAGTGCTTGCCTTTAAAGAGACTGAAATCAGGTGGTAAAAGGGAATAATATGGGCAAAGGAAAACTAGGGAGTAAGAGATGATCATAATACATCCTCAATAGAAACTTGATTTGCCATATCTTTTTCTAACAGTAGATCTCCAAAATGCATTTTTAATAAGCTAAGACTGTTTATCATCAACCTTGAGCAAAGTGAACAATTCCTTTTATGCTCTAGTGCAGTAAGCCAGTGGATATACTATTCTTATTTTCCTAAAATCTAACTAGAAATTACCCGATAAACTTTTCCCCTTTGAAATGTGTGTGGGTGTGTCTACACTGTGCATTTTTAGCTCTCTGAGTAGATTGCTTATTTGGTTTCATTGCTCCTGGTTACTAATACAAAGTAGGTAACAAGCTGAAATAAAATATTTGGCAGAGTTGATGATCTCCTTCCTCAGGAGGCACTTGGAAGCGGAAGGCATGCCTCCTAATTTATATGAAGGTCACCAGTTTGTAATGTGTGTATGGGAGGTGGGGGGGAGGCAGAATGAGGACTCAGACATGCATCGCTGCATTGAGACAGGAAAGTCAAGTTGTGAATTTAACGGTGTAAGCAGTTCACTGCTTTATCTTAAAAACAGAGCAAAAGCTTGTATGACTTGGAGAGAGGAAAAAAAGTTTATCAGCAGGATCATTAATAACTCAGGACTCAGGTTTTCAAGTTACAATTAGCAGCTCAACAGCTGTGACCTTCAAGAGCTGCTCATTATTTGAGTCTGATAGTTCACTCCCACTCTATAGCTCTTTTTCAGAAATAGTTTCTCTGACATCATTGACCCCAGGGGTCAGAGTGAGAAATAAGTCTTCAAGCACTCATTTGTGAGTCTCGCTTCTGCAGGATGCCATTTTTTTGGGGGGGAAGGTATTGAAAATGCTGTAAATCGTTAATACGCTCATTGTAAATCCAGCTCTTTGGTCAGATCCCAATTAGGATGCTGCCTGCTGGATAAAGGGAAACTCCTGGGAGTATCTGAAGATTTAGTGGTCTCAAACACTTACAAATCTGCTGGTAACAGAGCCTCTGTTTTATTTAGATGTCTTAAAAAATGCCTTAACACATATGCCTGCCAAACCCCGTCATCCACTGTTCAGCACCCTACTACATCAGCAGGAATTTTTTAAACTATCTCTGTGTTTGGCGGAAATTCTGTTCCAAAGAGGAAGCATGGTTTTAAAATTTTAAAAAAAGAATAAAGTGCTAAAGTAGGAAATGAAAACCCAATTGTAGAAGGGAATTTACATCATATTTCAGGCCCTTTTCCTTAGGTACCTAGACTTGAGATATTAAGGAAATGTAATAGCATTTATTTGCCTCTCTAGGCAAGGAATGATGTGAAAGAGCTCCTGGTGCTCTGAAAGGGAACAAAAATACAGGATTACATAGCGTGATCAGGCAACAGGAAACATGCAGAAGCAGAGGCATAGATTTGGGAACTTGAAAAACCCTGTTTTATCTGGGTCCTGGGGGGAGGGGACAAAGATCTCAATTTGTACCACAAAATGACTCATTGGTATCCTCCATATGGTGCAGTTATTAAACATTCATATATGGCAGTTTCAAGATTGAGACTATAGATATTCAAAGGAAAGCCCATTTGTTAAAAAGGTTCATTCTAGAAAATCAATATTCCTAGATCTTCCATGGCTATTCCATAGGGAATTGTTACCTCTGGATCCCCTTCAGTTTGATTATAACCAGTACTAGTGACTCAAAGTTGGTAACATATGATATCCTGCATGAATGAACTTCTGTTGTTCCTTCTCAACCCTATTATTCTGTAGATCTTTGACAAATGTTAAGTGGTCTCCATGGAATGCATTTCTTATTTTCATCATTCTTCACTGTCAGCATGTTCAGGAGCCATATCTAATTTTATTTTTTCTAAAACATTGCTGGTACTCAAATGTCTGTTAATAATGTTCCATGGAAAAAGCCATGAATGATGGGATTAAAAACTTTGCTGAAAATTTAAACAAAAAGAATACAGCTTGATAGGCCTTAGAGATTGATCTTCTGATCATGAGTAGAGATTGTTATAAGAATTTATGAAATTCATTCTGCTTTTATGTCAAGATCTCTAATTATTTTATTAACTACACACAACTGAATTCTTTACATAAACAACATGAATGGATATACAATGATATCATGGATTAGAAAGTGAGAAAAACAATGATATTTATGTTGAATGCCACGTATTTGGTACAAAATGCTAACTTCCCAAATATAATATTTAGGTGCATTGAAATTTATTGTAAAAACCATAGTTTTGTTAGAAGGCATCTCTGAAATAATCTATTCCAAACTTCACCTGAAGCATGGATTACTTTTATCAATGTACATACACCCAGAGTGTCAGCTTTTACTTAATGTACTCCAATGTATAAGAACAAATCATATAACTGAATTTCAAAACAAAACAAATGGAGACATTTGAAAGTTAATGTGACATAAAGTAGAGTTTAATAACAACAGGTAGAAAGGGCTAGATTAAATTTGTTTAGAATTTCCAGGTGAATTTTAAGGTCAAGAATTGCTCTTGTGTGCATTTATAATCCCTAAAATAAACTCCTATACATAGTTAACTTAATACATGTTGATTATTCTTCTCCAACCATCAATAAGACAAAAAACAGGCTAAAAATAAAAAGGACAAATATAACACAAGAGCAAAAAGTAATCCCTTATTTTACAGGTGAGGAAATTGAGTCCCAGAAAAATTGAAGTCTGGCCCAAGATCCCATAACTAATTAATGTTAACTTGAAGTAGAGCCACAGGATCTGAAGCAATAGGGAAAAGACAGGGAGTATATAGTACATACATGGTTGCCTCTGGCAGCTAAATCAACTTGCTTGCATTCAGCACAGGGATCATAGGCTTTCACTTTGATGAGAGACACTTCTGTCAAAATTCCTTTCATATAGCAGGCAATTAAATATTGAACTGAATTATATTAATACTTCCTAATTACTTTTTTCAGCATCTCTAAATTTCCATAATTATCTTTTAAAAGAATTTTATAAAAATTTCCAAACAAAAACAATTTACATTCTTTTTTTAATTTAAAAATGCCTACCTTTCTGCATGTTTTATTTTAATTTTTTTCTTTGCTTTATTGGGGACTGAGCTATAAAACTACCTAAAGCTGCAAAAGCTATGATATTGCAATTCTAAAATTGAGAGATAATAGTCACAAATTTGACTCTGAAAAATCTAGTATTCTTATTCTTTCTTGGAGAAAGATGATTATTTTGAGTCTGGCCATGTTTACATTAGAATTTTCATTGCAGAATTGGTTATACTGTGGAAACTATTTTAAACTGCTAAATTCCTTCAACGATAATTAGATGTAGTGGTAAGTGGTTATTGTGAATGATGTGCATAATTTGGCTTACATTGGTAGGTTCTTATTTATTTAAGCAGGCTGACAAGAGCTTCTGTCCTTCCTATTCTTGAATATTTCAAGAAATATATGATTTTATTCACAAAGGTCTCTCCCATCACTGACCCCAATACAAATCACACTGGCACTAAGTCTCAGGAGCAAATTTGGGACAGTAATTTAGGCAGACCAGTGGATATTGTATATATGTGTGTGTGTGTTTTCTCTCTCTCTCTCTCTCTCTCTCTCTCTCTCTCTCTCTCTCTCTCTCTCCCCAAATATATATATATATATATATATATATATATATATATATATATTAATGAGGAAGACTAAATTTCTACTCTGAGGCCTTTTGATGTCTTGGAGTTGACTCTGAGGTCTATGAGAACAAAGAACAAACTATCAGGCCAGCAATTTTTCTAGTACAAGGTCACTGATGGATCAGTCTCAGAATCTGCCGGTTAAGTCAAGGGCAGTTCATCCCTAAAAGTCTGCTTACCAAATGATGAATGTTTATAGCCAAAGAAAATATGAAACTGTCAAATAATGATTATAATAGCTAGCTAGCCTTTATAATAGCTTCAGAGTAGAAATTTAATCTTCATCATTAATAAAAATTATCTGGGGCTCAAAGCTATTCTACACTCAGACCTTGTTCAATATTGGGATTTTCACTCTATGTCTCTCAGTCGGATTCATGGCTTTACCAAGTTTCCTCCAGGAATGTCAGCGTTTGACGTTTGGTTAGATTTTCATGATAACAATAGAGTGGAGGCGGGGAAAGCCCTGAGCTGTTCTGAAAACACTCAAGCTACCAAACATTGCAAGAACAAAAGGTTTTATTTTATCCAATAAAAAGAGATTCCCAACCAAAGTCATAAAAATCCTTCCAGTAACAAAGATCTGCAACTTTAGCCTTCTCTTCATCTTTTTTCATTCACCCCATATGTCTAATTAGTGACCTAATTTTAAATTTCTCTCTTCATAATATCTTTCTCTTTTCTCACACAGAAACTACCTTATTCAGGCATTCATCACTACTAACGTGAACTATTATAATAACTTATTAAATAATATTTTATTTTCCCAATTACAATTAAAATTCAATTTCTAACATTTATTTTTTTATATGAGGGTTCCAAAATTCCTCTGTCTCTTACCTTTCTCCTTTCTGAAACAGTAAGGAATTTGATATAGGTTACACATACACATTTATACACAATATATTTCCATACCAGTCCAAAAGAAAAGAAAAAGAAAAGGAAAGTGGAAATATGCTTTGATCTGTATGGAAACTATCAGTTCTTTCTCTGGATATGGATAGTGTTTTTCATCACATTGGTTCTTCATCATTTTTCATCATCATTGGTTCTTTGGAATTGTTTTGGATCACTGTGCAATCGCCTTCTAAATGGATTCTGTGGCTCACGTGTATCCTTCGTGTTTCAATCCATCCTTAACAGAGCTGCCAAAATGATTTCCTTAAGTTTTAGGTTTGATCATGTTACCTCCCTATTCAATAGATTTCAGTAGGATAAACTCCTTTAGGATTTAAAATGTTTCACCATGTGGATCTTTTGTATCTTTCTAGATTTCTTTTTAATTCATTGTTTCCCTTCATATATTGTGTACTCTAACCACATGGGGCTGCTTTCTATTTTTTAAACCTACTAGTATATCTCTCATATCAGTGCCTTTGCCCAAATATCCTTCCATCCCTCTGCTTGAAATGCTCTGTCTTCCAAAGTCCAGCCTCTTAGAATCCCTAGTTTTTTTAAAGATTAAAATTAGACACTGTTTGCTACAGAAGATCTTTATGGGATCCTAGCTTCTAGGACCTTCTTCAAGGCTATGTTTCATCTACTGTGTATGTATGTATCTATGTATATGTATGTGTGTGTGTGTGTGTAGTGTGCATATCCCCTGCTAAGATATAAACCCCTTGAGGATATTAATGACTTCATTGTTTTGCTATGTTTGTTTTTTCCTTCTCCAAGAGCTTAGGTCTCAATATAATCCCTTAATAAATGTTTGTTAATTAATAGATTGGAATCCTTGCACATTAATCCAGAAAGAACAAAAGGTTGCTAGAGGATAGAGGAACCCATTTCCTGTTTAACCCAGGGGTATACTTAGAATTTAGCTCTAACCACAGCTAATTATTAAATTTTGAGTAAAAATATTATTCTTCAGAAATTGGCTACTGTTTCAAATCAGGATGTGATTTGTTAGTTGTTTAGACTTAATAAGTGAAAATAATGGTGATTAATCTACAAAAATGTGTGCATACTCCGCATCCCTCCCATAAACATCAGAACCTGGTTGTTAAACATTTACCAGCAGACTTCTGTATTGATCTATAAAATTTGCATGAATTCAACAGAATAGTAGAAGGCTTACAGAATGAAACCATTACCATAATGGAGGCTTACTGACTTCTCCTCATCATTATAATCATATAGATTGATTAATAGATTGATAGAGCTTTAAGGTTTACAATGCGCTTTATGTCCATCATGTCATTTGACCCTGATAATTCTCTGTTACCTGTTCACTTGCTTCATAATTAATACTGCAAACATGAAGTTGAAGTCCCACTACAAAATGAAGAGAAAGAACTTTGGTATCTCTAGAGAGTTCAAATTACTTCATCTAGGGATGGATTCAAATACTCATTGAATATTTGTAATGTCACCCTATGATTGAGTCCTTCCTGAAAGGTGAAAAGGCTTGGACTCAATAAAATTCAATCTCATTTCCTAAATCTGCACAATCCACCTACATGAAACACAGGAATAGTAAAGGTCAAAATCTTATTTTGCTTTTCCTCATTGGTTTTTTGGTTTGTTTTTTTGCTGAGGCAATTGGGGTTAAATGCCTTGCCCAGGATCACACTTAGGAAGTGTTAAGTGTCTGAAGTTGGATTTGAACTCAGGTCCTCCTGACTTTAGGGCAGGTGCTCTATCCATTGTGCCACCTAGCTGCCCTCTGATTTTCTTCATTGTAACTTTATTATTTCTCATTTTTCCATGGATCACACAACTGTTTGCATGAACAGGACTCTAGGAACTTCTGTTTGGTGTGGGACCTCTTCTGTCACTCTATTGCTGCTTTGCTGTTATTCTTCAATTATTTATTTCTGCTTCTAACCTGGCACCTGTAATTACTTGGTACGTGACTAATGTCTTCCTATAGTTCCATCCCTGGGATTGTATGGCTCCTGGAACTGATGGAATATTTGCATAAACTTCCCTTCAGGAGACCAAGTCTCTAACTTAATCAGTTTTTGGTTTTGGTTTTGGTTTGTGATGTTTGTTTTCTAACAATTTTCTCTAACTTTTGTATGGAATCTTTTAACTAAGTCAACTAACTTTGGGTTCAAGTTTGGCCTCTGATGGTAAAACAATGAGAAATCTGTGCCTTCTTTAGGAATTATTTGTTTAACCCTTTGTCAAGGAAATCTAAGGAGAGAAGGAAGGGCACGAGGTGAGGAATGTTTAGATACATTCAGTATACCCAGTAGGTCAAGAGTTCTTAAACTGTGAACTTTAAAATAAAACTTTTTTTATAAATACTTAATGTCATTGTTTTGTTTTGTAATTCTATGTATTTTATCATTTTCATTTAAAGAACAGTGTTCTGAGAAGATGTCAATAAACTTAGACTGACAAAGGGGCATTAAGGGTAGCAAGGAGGCACAATGGACAGAGACGTGGCTTTTAGGTCAAGATTTGAGCTAAAATATGATTTCAGACAATTACTAGCTGTTTGATCCTGGGCAAGTATTATATTTTTTCTCAGTTTCTGTTTTTCTCATTTTTAAATGAAAAATTTAATTGAAAAATTGAAAATTTACTTTCCAGGGCTATCGTAAGGATTGAGTGAGACATTATTTCTGAAGTACTTAGCAATCCTCAAAGATCCATATATATGCTAGTTATTGTTTTATTTGTCTATGACCCAATAAAATCAAGAATCCCTATAATCTAAAAAAATACTATTATTAAAATGAGCATGTATGTATATGTTATGAATCTAGATGTATTCTACCATGACTTCCATAGAATTGTTGCTAAAATGATACCAGTATATAAAATAATCTATAAATATGAACCATCTTGTAGATTAGGAGTTGTGGCTTCTTGTGAGTGCTGTTTTTGGACTACCTGGAAGTGTATAGACTGTGAGGATTTTAAAATGTTATTAACACAAAAAACTTTTGTTGCAGCAAATAACTATTACTTTTAAGGCTTTCTTATTTCTGTTATGATAGATACAGCAATGCTTTAAGATAAGCAGGGCAGAGGATATTATTCCCATTTTACAAATGGAGATATTGTGACTCAAGAAATTATAAATTGTTCAAAATTATATAATTCATAGATTGAGAGGTTGAATTCGAATTTTCTAATTTTTTGGGAAGTAAAAGAAAGACTTTCTTCCTTACTCCAGTCTTTGTTCCTTGCCTAGGCAGTCAACCACTTTCCTCCCTAACCAATCCAGTCCCATTATCGTCTCAGGTCTTTTTAAAAACCAATTTTAAACTTTTATAGACCCAATTTTAGCTTCCCAGCATCATATTGTCCATTTATGACACTGCTGCTGCAGAAGTCTTACATTCATTCCATGAAGCATGACTTTATTGAAACAGTTAAAGATATTGGGTGGCATATGTGCCTGCAGCAGGTTACAAGCAATCTAATACTCATGTTTGGTGTTAATACTAAGACGGCACTCAAGAATTACTGGCAAACAACTGACTATAAGCTCCATCCTAAAATCTGGATAGAATTTGTGATTAAAATCATTTGGGGCCATGGGAAAGCATTTGATGTCAGCCAGCCTATTTTCCTAGGACTTTTAACCTTGGGAACTTTCTTGAAAGAAATAAAATAGAAAATACCGAAACAAAACACACTGGTTCTTGACAATTTATAGAGCCCAAAGTTAAGTCATATTAACGATTCTAACAATTCTTTATTCATATGATTAAGATATTTGCTAAATTTGGGCATTGTTGGAAAATGTCAGCCTTCTCACTCATTTTTCCGAAGCGCACGTTTCACAACATACTGCCTGGACATCTCTGCTGATATTACTGCTTGTAATGGAGTGAAAACTGTTAATTTGGAGGATTTAGTAGAAGATCTGTATTAGAATCATTTTGCACCTAGATATGAAAGGGAATCTTTCTTCACTGGAACAAAATTGATATTTAAAATAATTCAAGAAAAGTCCTGAGCCAATGAGATTGGTCTGAATTACTACAGTAATAGAAGTTAAAAGGGAAAACTAAGTTTCCTATCTGCAAAGAGGAGATAATAATAGCACCTATCTCTTAGGGTGATTGTGAGAATTAAATGAGATATTTGTAACTATTTATAAAGTGCCTTGCAAGCCTTAAAAGTACTATATAAGTACTACATGTTAGGTTATCCTTATTTATAATAGAATAACAGATTTATCTTCAGCACTTGAAAAGATTTCTGTTTTTATATTTGGGAGTAATCTGTCCATTGATGCAGCTTTACTCTTTTATGGATTAGTAAATGGTTTCATAAACTGCTGTGAGCAAAATACTTCTTCATTTGGTGGTTAACCTTCTGGTGATATACCTCTCTCAAATTATGAGCATATTTCTTTTCCAGAAGTTGGTCCTTGGGATTCCGCTTGAAACCTTTATGCTTTAGAAGACCTCACAGACCTTATAATTCATGACTCACTCCATACTACAGTGAAGCATCAAAATAACACTTGAGCAGAGAATTGAATTTATAATGATTTTTTAAAAAAAAAATTTATGTGTAGATTTTAAAATATATTAGTGACATGAGAAAAGTGCTGGGTTTGGAAGGAAAATACAAACTGTAAATGATATAGTTCTTACTATCCCCAAACTTGGAAGAGTTTTGGATCATGTAGATCTTTAGAATTGTTTAGATTATACTTTCAGCACATTGAACCCATGCCATAACTGTATAGAAAAATCAAATATTTGGTTTGTGTATATTCACTTTATCAAGAAACTTATTCTCTGGGCTTTGACAGATGAGCTTTTATCTTAACTTGCTCAGGGCACTTCCTGGGCATTTCTGGACCAGCCTACTTCCATTCTGACCATTAATCATCTTCATTTCCCTCCCACTGAAACCTTGAATTCTACCTCTGGAACCCAGTAGATAAGTTTTTCATTTATCCTACCTGAACCAACCCTCATAACTCCTCTTTCTATATGGTGTTTTCCCCCCTTTAGAATGTAAGCTTCTTAAGTACAGGGACTGGCCTCCTTTTTTATATTTATTTCTTCCACTTAACACAGTTTCTACTAGATAGCAAATGTTGAACAAATGTTTTATCATCCATTTATTCGTTTTATTTAAAGTTCTTTCATTACTGAAAAGCCACAAGGCAAAGGAAATTAGGTGAAAAGATGTCTTGTTTCTAAAATATCTTTCATCTCCCTTAAACTATAAACTCTATGAGGGTAGGAGAAAGAATCTTATGGATATTTGTAACTCTCTTGGTCATGTCTAGATGTTCTACACAAATCCCAACAAATATTTATTGTTGCTACTACTGTTTTCCTGTGGTGTCTGTATTTCTTCCTCTTGTTTATTGTGCTGTGAGAATATGTTGTATTTATAAAAGTAGCTTGTGCTAAACAAAGAACATGGTTTCTGCCCCAGTGATTTTGATTAGTGCTTTACTCATTCATTCCATGTTGTTATTGATACCAAGCTCAAAGTGGAAAATTAACATAATTCAGAGGTTTTTGTTGCAGATGAAATGGTTGGTCATAGACTTGCGTGTGCTTCCTCAGAGAAGTTCACATACAATATCTATATGTATGTACATAGCGAGAGCATTTCTACATAGTATAAACAAATCAGCAGCATCCACTTTTAAGTGTCTCACTCTCTATAGTAGGGATCAACAAACTAAATTCTGCCAGCCAACTCAAGTTCACTGTGTATTTTTGTATGGCCCACAAACTAAGAATGTTTTTCCATGTTTAAATAAAATTGTATTTTCAAAATAAAGTTTTATTTATGAGTCAAGCATTACCTTACAAATCAAGACATGGTCCTCTTTAAGAATGAAGGACAGATAATGACATTTAAACACGTGAAAATATATCTTAGCATAAGAATAGTTAGTATTTGGTTTGCAAGTCATAGTTTGCTGACTCCTGACAATAAATTGTAGAACAGTTACAAATACCCATTCCTAGATTTTTTTGCAAGTTCTCTACCCCACTGAAACCTGGATATGGAGAGACAACATGTAGACGGCTATACACATGAAAATATATATACTGGATAGATTGGAGATAATCAATGGAGGGGAAGACTAGCATTAAGAGGAATAAAAAAAAAAGATTTCTCATAAAAAGTAGAATTCTAGCTGAGACTTGAAGGAAGCCAGGAAGCAGAGATAAAAAAGGAGAAAATTCCAGGAATGGGAAATCCCATGTCAGTAAAAATGCAGAATTAAGAGATGGTATATTTGATATAGACAGTAATAAAGAGACTAGTGTCACTATATCATCAAGTATATGGAGATGACTAACATTAAGAAGACTGGAAAAGAAGACCAGGTTACAAAGGACTTTTAACATCAAGCAAAGGATTTTTATATTGATCTCTTCCCTCAAGGTGATAGAAAGACACTAGAGAGTTTGTATGTGCATTTACATTTACATATGCATATTTATCACATATATATTCAAAATAAGATAATAAAATTATAAGACACATAATTGGAACTATAAGAGATCTATGAATTCATCTATACTAGGGCTTCTTAAATTTTTTCCACTCATGACCCTTTTTTGGAGGATTGTTTACGCAACTCTGAGTATATAGGTATATAAACTATATGTACAAATCAAACATTTACTGATAATAAATCATCATTTTATGACCCTGCATTCAGTTTTGAAACCCCATATAGGGTCACAGCCCACTGTTTAGAAAGCTTTGTTCTAAGCCAGTCTCCCCATTTTGCAAATGAGAAAAATAAAGTCCAAGAGAGTTATTACTTTGTATGGCACCACATTAGTAGTAAGGGACAGCGTATTAGTTAGAAAAGCAAACAAAATACAAACAAAATCTTTAGCCTTAGAGTAGAGTTAGAGGAACTAAATTCAAATCCTAGATCTTGAAATGACTATCTCAATGACAAATTGGACAAAATACTTAAATTTTCTGGGCTTCCCATATCTACAAAAAAAGTTTGGACCCACTGACATGCTTCCCACTCTGTATGTGATTCCTAAGTGTTTGAGGAAGTCTTTGAACCAAGGTCTTTGAACTTTAAATCTAATATTTTGGCTATAAATATCAAGATATCCTATTACTTTTTATATAAATTATGCATATATCTGGATGAGATGAGCAGAGATGAGAACAAACATTTATTAAGCTCCAACTAAGTGCATGATGCAGCACTTTAAAAATATCATTTGATCCTCCAAATTCTGTGAGGTAGGTCCTATTATTAAATCTATTTTATAATTAAGGATTGAAGTAAATGGAAGCTAAATGACTTACACAGCAAATATCTGAAGCCATCTTTGAATTCTGCTCTTCCACTGTTTTATTCATTGTGCCAACATTATGAGTGGGTATATAAGGAGTGAATTCATTCAATTATTTAATAGCTTACTCACCTTCATATGCTCCCTACAATGAATCCAAATTGGTCTTGTTGCTATCCTTCACATGACTTTGTTTTGCTTTTCTTAGTGGCCTTTGTTCAACTTTTCCCTATATTTGAAATGTTTCTCCTCCTTGCCTCTTCTTGAAATCAATGGTTTTCTTCAAAAGTTACTTTGTGAGGTCTTCTCCTACTTGAAGTTTTTACTAATTCTCCTTCACCTAATATCTGCAGACATAAAATGAATTTATGTTTATTGGATGGATACTTACAAGGATACAGGTACCCTCCAGTAGAACATAAGCTTCTGAAGGGAAAGGACTTCTTTTTTCTTCTAGTCTTCAGTGCATAGTGCATTGTGAACACCTTAATAATTGCAAGTAGATTGACTGTTCAATCTTAAAAAAAAGTATTAATGCTATTGATGATTTCTTCAGTAAAGATTTAGGTTTTATTGCCTTTCTTTCCTTGCGCAGTGGATGCAATTTATCTAGAGTACCGGAGAGGATTAGAAATTAATAGTTTTCTTTATAGTTGAAGTTTTAGGAAAATGGAAGATATCTCTTCACTGAGGCTAGTTTACATTTGGCTTTAGAGTATTGATAGGATGTATTGACTTACAAATGCTTTATCAAGGACTCCTTAGCAATAGTTATGGCAAATGCTGGCTATATAAATGGAAATGGCTCTTTTTATTATTATTATTATTATACTGTGAATTGACATTCTCTTAGGAAGTTTTAATCCTTAGTTGTCAGCATTTCTTTAGTGAAACAAATTTGTCAAACGCCATAGTGTAGACATTAAAGCCATTGTAAGCACCGTCTACATCTCCCATGTTAATTGAAATGTTAGTAGACTGCAGGTAAGCTAATGATCCAGGAGTCACTTTGTACATTCCTTTCATAACAATATATTTTTTTTTCTTTTGCCACTACCCTTTGAGTCAGGTTTCATCATTTGTAATCATACAAAGTATTCCTCAAGACTCTTAAAACTTAATTATTTAGGAACCTGCCTGTAAAGTATTATTGAATGCTTAATGATGGCTATGTAATTATACTACCAGTTATGAATTCAGCCTTTTTTAATTCAAACATCTAAGGATGAGTTATGATTAATCAGGTCTCAGCATTGTAGTTAAAAATGAATTTATATAATAGGAAAACCATTACTGGTAAAACTTTTTAACTCCATCTTCTCTTCTTAAATCTTGTAGTTAATGTAGTTATTTTTCTGTTGCTAGTTTGTGAATGTTTGATATTGAAGACTGAAAACTATTCTTGCATGTCCCTAAAATGACACAGCTTTGTTTATACAACCTTTATTTTTGTTTGTATTAAATTTGTTGTATCGAGAATGTAGAGCATAATTTCACTCCTAGGGTAAAGCTTATGTAAGATGTATTCGTGTACAAGTGTTTTAAGGCTCGGCAAAACTTTAATTATAGTTTCATGTGCATAGATTGCCCACTACTGAATTCTTACAATTTATTTATTTAGTTCAAACTTATAAACACACATTTGAGTTGCTGCAGGAATCCCATATGAACGTTTCTGGAGAAGAAGCAAGAACCAAGTGGCATGTATTAATGGAATCCATATTCGAGGTCACAGGAAAATGCTTAATTATATTCCAAAAGTATTGTAGCTTTTTATAGTGATTTAAAATGGCAAAAAATAAAACAAAGTCTTGAAATAAACTTGACTACTAAAATATACCTTTGCCCTGAGCTTTAGAGAGGCCTCTAGTGCACAATTCATTCTTTCTATGCATGAGGAGGACTGGAAGTCACAATTTTTTTTCTTCAGATGAATTACCCTAAATTTCAATGACTGCAATTTTGGTGATATTTAAATATCTAGAATATAGGTTAAGTATAGATTAGAGGCTAAGTTTGTGGTCCAGAAAATGGCCTGAATTTTTAAGACTCAAGTAACAGCTTAGATAAAGACGCAATATGACCACATTTATCAGTCCAAGATACTTTTTTTTCAAAAAGTGTCAGGAATTTCTATCATTGAACCAGCATATATATGCTAACTAAATCTTATTTCAAATCTTACTTACAAATGAGTATATTTCCTAATGAATATAACAAATTGACTTCATAGATTTGATTTAAAATGGTAAAGTGAAAAAAAAATAAGAGTATTTCTAATAACAAGGATACATGGACATATTTGTGATAGTAATGATACAGGTATTATGGATACCAGTGGTATCAAACTCAAATAGAAATATACTCAAAAATTCCTGAGAGCCACCTATTTATTTATAAAGGTTCATATTAAAATGATCTATATTTTATTATATTTTTATTGATTTTGTTAAATATTTCCCAATTATATTTTTATTTGCTTCTGCTCCCATTTGGAAGTATTGTGATCCACATGCTATCCGTGATGTTTAATATAACTTGCTTATATTCATGTTAGTCATCAGCCTGCACATGTCCATGTCTTTTGTGGAACCTTTCTCTATGTCTTCCTATAAACTCTTTATAGTGGGTTTACCCACCTAAAGTACTAAAATTCTCTGTCTGGATCTTGTCATTATATTGATAGTAATTTAATATGTTGGCTGTATTCCAAGGATATGGAAAAGTTTTGAGGCTTTCCTAGACCTCAGAAAGAAGTTAATTCATTTTGTATGGATTCAAGGGATTTATATTAGATAACTTAAGGAATCTGGCTATTCTTAAGTAAGTAAAAGAGGTCTAGAAAAACAAAATGTATGCTTTAGAGATGTATGCTTTTTATCATAGAAAATAGTTCTGATTGTAGCTTTAATGTGAATTTTTATAATTATGGTATATACTTGTATTCTAGTCAGATGTTTGCTATATAACCTGGGAAAAATCACATTGAATCCAAAGACTTAGTTTTCCTACTCATAAAATGGGAATTAAAAGCTAATCTTTACAAGTATTAGAGGAATAGTATGGAAAATAGTTGAATGGTGCTCAAAATATACTTTGAACTTCTTAATGTGCAGAAAAAAACCTATATTATTATTATAATACTGAAAACCATAAATAATAAAATTAAGTTTCAAAATGAAAAGGACTCCCATGGATTTTTTTGTCTATTCTTGGAAAATAATAATAATAATAACATTCTTTTATATGATTCTTTAAAGTTTACAAAGCCTTTCCCTCATAATAACCATGTGAGTATGGTATTATCCTCATTTTTGCAGGTGATACAGATTGTGATTCATAGAAATTAAGTGATTTGCTGAAGTTGACGGGAATTATTGTGTTGAACCCAGGATGTTCAAACACAATTTAGCTGATGCCAGGCCTAAAACTCTTTTCATTATACCATGTTTCCTCTTGTAGATTACTATTAAAAGGTAAAATACACTCATGTTATTACATCCTTCAGTTAGTATATTTTGCTTTGACTTGTATGTATTAATTCTTTTTCAAAGATTATAAAATCCTCTTCTGTTCATTCCAGGAATTCCATAAAACAGTTAAGTCATTAGTCCACTTCCCAACCCTTCTGTTTGTTACTCGATATTGAAATAATATCACATTTTCCAGTATTAGGAAGTAAGTACCTGGGCCAAAGGCTATATCTCTTATCCAAACCCTAGTTGTTGAATAACAAGCTTCCTGGATTATTCCTATAACATTAGATGTATTTTTTTGTTGTCATCTGTAAAGAAAGCATATGTCATACGATACAAGACAAATGCATACATTTGTTTATATATTTATAGACATTTATCTCCATATAGACATAAATCTCTATAAACATAGATGTGTCTATAAATGTGTGTGTGTGTTTGTGTATAAGAAGCAATTTCAAAGCAACAGAAAGAACAAGATTAGGGAACCTACTGGTAATCTGAGAAACTAAGATAGAAATGTTAGGCCTTTTCTTAGCTTTGTTTTATTATGCTTGTGTTTTAGCCAGAATAATCTTCCAAACTAAAAGCTCAGGGAACCATAGTAAAGCTGAAGAACTACTTGATGTATTACATTAAATAAGGTCCTTACCAAAAATCTTTCATATTTTCATTTATACATTTAGCCAATAGGTTCCAAATTTTGAGATTACCAATTGTAAGAAACCAAAGTTTTTCAAAGAAAAAGAGAAAAAAGAATGCAACAAATATAATTTAGGTCTTTATTGAATTTGGTACTAAAACTGAAACTTTTTTTTGTTTTTCTTAAAATCTGTTACTCACTTATAGTTCTGAAAACCTTATGAGTTTAGATTATTATTCTCTTCAAAATACTTAAAATGATTTTTAAGATACCATTCTATCATTATTTTTAGTGACATGTTTCAAAACAGTCTCATTTTTGTGCCTTTATGAATAGATGATGGGGTCAACCACATAATTACTTCAAAGAAAGAAATATGGAGCCAAAATCCATAACTCTGATTTAACGAAACCATATTCAATGAAAGACTTTACATAGTTAGTCTCTGAGTGCTCTTAAATTTAGTGTAAGTCAGGAGCTAAAGAGTTTTAATATTCAAGAATAGTGAAAAACAAGCAGTTAAACCTGTGGATAATTTTACATTAGTAATGGCCTATAAATACCACTGTAAGACTGTTATATCCACTATAACAGACAATCATTAAAATGTCTAATTTTGTAGAAAGTATACATTGGCAATAAATGGATTATGGAGTTTTACTTTTTTCTTTAATTTAAAAATTGAAACCACATAGTGAGTCTACAAAGCTCCTAGCAGGCTCCTGCCCACTGTATGCAAATCAGTAATATGTCAGTTATAGAAAATGATTCAATTGAATCCATTATGGATTCATAATCAAAACTTGTTTTAGTATATATTGTATTTGAATATCCCAGCTATTTAAGAATAAATGGCTTGAATAAATGTGTATGGAGCTGTCGCTTATATTAATAATGAATTGAACATCTTGGAATTAAGTAATATTTTAAATAGAGTTGAAACATTAACAAAATGTGGTAGTAAATTTTAAGATATGGTAATTAGTGAATTTGAAAGACAAGACCCAAACCTTTTTATCTGGGGTTTAGATGTAGATCTTTGTCTTTAAAAGCTTACATCAAAAAAATAGTATTACTATTTAAATGCTTGATGGAACTGCCTTGAAAAGCAAAAGAAGCACAGAATTCTAGATCTTTAGAACAAACTTACTCATCATTTTCAAGCCTTGAATTAGATAGTAAACTAAGATTTCCAATTTCTTTTAAGTAGAAAAAAAACTCACCTTCAAAGATATTGGCATTATCAAAAATTGAAATAAGTTCATTTTAGAAAGTGGATTGTGGCCTGCTAAATGATAAATATTTTGGTAGTTTGTAGCTACTAAGAATTTATTTTCAAATTGGATTTGACACATTTTTTTCAAGAGCTTAATTTATGGTAGCCATTGAACAACACATTTCTATATATGAAAACTTACTACTTCCAAAATGAAAGGATTTTGCCCCTATCCAAATGAGAGTGTGAGAATGAGTTTCTTATTTATGTTAAATTTGATATTAAATGTGAGTTTTGGTCTTCTTGGGCAGTTTTTCAATGGTCACTAAGGCATGTTTATTCTATACTCATTTATGAGCCACCAGGTAGCATTCTAAGGTAGAATTGAACCAGCTTATTCAACTGAGCATGTGTAGACACACACCTGAAGTATACACTTTCTAATGCTTGCTCCCATTCTGGGGATATACTTGGTCTATTAATAATTGCTAATTCTTTTACCCAACTCGCTGATCACAACCATTACATCACACTCTCTTTTCAATTCTTAGGGCATTCCCAATCAATGCACTGAATATGCATTGAGATTGAATGGGTTTTGTGAAATAAAAAGTGAACATAAAGTATAAATTAGTAGCTTCTGATCAAGAATAGCACTAGCTGCTTCCTACAGAGTTTATATTTTCAACTCTCTTTCCCCGTCTCATTCTTACATACTTCTAGATCATGGCAGAGAAACATACCCCACTTTACTATCTTTAAAGAGTACTTTTAAGCATCTTTGATAATAAAGTCACAAGGGAATGGGAGAATGATTATATTTTGCTCCATTATAGAAAGAAGAAATCAATTTTAAGGAAGTAACCATAATATTCACGAACTATAGTTTTATATATAATATCAACACATTTTAATTTTTCTCAAGAGTATTTTATTTTCCCAAACACGTCTAAAGATAATTTTGACTTTCATTTTTGTAAGATTTTGTGTTCCAAATTTTTTTCTCCCTCACTTTCTTATTTATCCCCTATCCCCAAGATGTCAAGCAATCTGATTTAGGTTAATCATGCGTAATACTTTTAAGCATAGTTCCATATTTGTCATGTTATGCAAAAAAATTGGACAAAAGGGGGAAAAAACAGGAGAAAGAAAAATAAAAAAAAAGGTGAAAATTCTATACTTTAATCCACATTCAGTCTCCATAATTCTCTCTCTGGATGTGGATATTTTTGTCCATCCCACATCTATTAGAATTGTCTTAGATTACCACTGAGAGCTAAGTCTGGCATAGTTGATCATATAATCTTTCCGTTTCTGTTACTTTGTACAATGTTCCCCTGGGTCTGCTCACTTCAGTAAATATCAATTCATGTAAATCTTTCCAGCCTTTTCTGAAATTAGCCTACTTATAATTTTTATAGAACAACAATATTTCATGATATTCATAAACCATAATTGATTCAGCCATCCCCCTATTGATGGACATCCACCCAATTTCCAATTCCTTGTCACTACAAAAACAGCTGCTACAAACATTTTTGCACATGTGGGTCCATCCCTCCTTTAAGATCTCTTTGGGATAACAGACCCAGGAGAGACACTGCTAGATCAAAGGGTATACACAGTTTGACAGCCCTTTGGGCAGAGTTCCAAAGTGTTCTCTAGAATAATTTGATCAGTTCACAACTCCACCAACAATGCATTAGTGTCCCAGTTTTCCCACATACCTTCCGACATTTATAAATATTTTTTCCTGTCATCTTAGCCAATCTGATAGGTGTGAAGTGACACCTCAGAATATCAACACATTTTAAACATGAATAGGATATCCCAAATAATCTGTAATAATTTATTCCTCACCTGCATCATAAAACTAACTTAAATGAAAATCGTTATTATGACTCATTCTTAGTTTCAGTTGCATGCTTTTCAAGTAGAAAAAGTCATATAAATCTGCCCAAATATTAAAAAACCCTACTATCTCTAATTATGAAAGAATATTAAAATAATTTACAAAAAACGAATGAACAATTCAAGGACTAGAATGGAGTCTTAGGTTCTCTTTCTTATATTAGCCACAATTACATTAGATTATAAAATGAAATTAATAATATGCCACTGACTCCCCCTCTCCCTTTTTAGGTGGTTTTCAGACCCAAATTATATTTTCCTTGATTTTAATGTATGCACCTAAGTGAATTAAAAAGGTATTAAAATGGCAACTTCTTAGATCCAATTTAATGGGAATTCTTTAAAAATATGTAAATTTTGGTGGCCTCAACCCATATAGTCTTGATTTGCATAAACTAATTTCAAGAATTGCCTATTAATTCTGGTGTGTACTTGAGATTGGGGCAAACCCAAAAATGTCAGATGCAGGAATTAATTGAGAAGTTCAAAGACTTTTCATCATGGTCTATAAAAACTTCCTGTTGCATAGCTAATGGACAACCAAAATCTTTTACTCTGCGAGGGCCTGAAATCACTCTAGAATTAAAGAACAGCATTAAAAGGAAAATGTTACATGAATGTAAATTGTTGCAGTTTGTAATCTGCACTATTTATAAACTTAAAGATTTGCTTTTCATTCTAGAATAGCTGTATTGTTGTTTGTTCTTTGTTCTTGAAGAAGATTGTGACATTAGGGAGGAGATGCGATGATATACAAGTAAATTGAATTTAAGTAAGGGAGGGCTGGGCAAAGTCACTGGCCTCATTTTATCCTTTAGGGCCATCTTTGTTCAGTGGCAAGATAAAGACCAGAATAGTGCAGGATATGAGGGAATAGTCAGTTTTCCACTTTTCCAGAAAGGGAAAAATGAGATACAGAAGTTAAATAATTGTATATTCATCAAGGGAATTTAGTTGAAGCACCAACTTGGACTCAGGTTTATTTGGTAAATCTCTTTCAGAATTTAGATTTTATTTGTTAATATTTTAGATCAAGAATCTTAATCTGGGATTTTTAAATTTGACTTTTTCCCTTCCTCTCTCCCTCTCTTCCTTCTTTCCCTTTTTTCTCCCTTTCTTCCTTTTTCTTTTCTTCCCTCTCCTTTCTTTCCTCCCTCCTGTTTCCCTTTCCTTCCTTCTTCCTTCACTTCTTCATTTCTTCCCTTCTTCCTTCCCTCCTTTCTTCGCTTCTCTTCCTTCCTTTCTGTTTTCATTGGTTTCCTTTGTAAATCTATATACACACTTAAAACATTTTGGAAAAAAAGATTCATATGCTTCAATAGAATCCCAGCACGGTACATCAAAAAAATTAAGGGATGTGTATGTGTATGCAGATTTCATCATTGTGGAAATCCTAGTGTTGAAACAATTCATGTCAGCAATGAGACAGCTGTCCATTTTAGAGAACTTCCTAGAGCCAAGTGATCTTAAGTAACTTTCCCACCATGGTTATCCACACCTTGGATTGGAGGCTTCCTGTTTCTGATATAGCCCTCTATCCATTAGGCGCCAGCCTTTTAGAAATCCATTTATAGCTTGAAAGGACTTAAAGCAAAATGGTGTCTTAGAGAACATAAAGCTCATCAATCTCATTTTACAGATGAGCAAACTGAGATGCAGATCTGTGAAGGAGACTGAGATTCAAACCAAGATTGTTCGATGATAGTTCTTTCTGTGCTCTGATGCTTTCCCATATCTTCTCTCCCCTTCTTCCCCTCCCACCCCCCTGCCCCATCAAGAGTTTGATAAATATATTTACCTAAAACCATTCAGTAGCTGTTTTATTTATTTGTTAATGGGGTATGGTAGGAGTGGGAGGGTGGGGAGGAGTCCTTCAAAATGAACAAATGACAGCAATACACTTGACTCCATTCAAAACCCCCTGCATCTCCTGACTGAATCAAAACTGGACCAGGCAGGCTGTTTGCAAAGAAATGAATCTTTCTAAAATTTTTAAACTTTATTTTGCTTTTGACTTGCACATCCGCCATTAGTAGCCATTCCTTTGCCAACACTGAACTGCTTTTGTTTATAGCATGGTTGGATACTTAAATGAAAATTAATAAATGAAAAGTTTAAAAATAAAACAAAGCTTGGAAGGCATCCGGGATGGCATTTAATGCTGATTTTGATGAGGCTGAATTTGGCTCTTGCTTTTATACTAACAGTCAATGTTGCTGACACATTGGCAGGAAGTACTTCCAGCGCAAATGCATATGCCATTGAATATTTTGTTCCTTGGGTGGACATATTTGTTGTGTATGTGGGTGTGTGTTCTTTCTAGTAGTACTATATAGGAATGATGATGTGACTCACAAGAAAGAAGCTGAACAAAATGTGATTGACGTAAACATGTTCTACCTATGTTTTTTGGTTACTGTTCAATTGTGTCCAACTCTTTATGATGTCATTTGCTATTTTCTTGGGAAAGATACCAGAATGAGTAGATATTCCCTTCTCCAGTTTATTTTCGAGATGAGGAAATTGAAACAAACAGGGTGAAGTGATTTGCCCAGGCTCTAAGTATCTGAGGCTGAACTTGAATCAGTCCTCTCTGAGTTCAGACAGAGCACTCTATCCAAAATGTCACTTAGCTGTTCTATATACCCATATAAAATTACTTATATATTGATTTATATACCTGGAAAGTAAAGCACCAGTGCATAAGTTGGATTTTTATTTATAACAATATAATAAATAGTTTACATTAGAACTTTGTGTGAAACATTGACAGAAGAAACAATTTTATTGAACATTTAAGTATTTCTTTTAGACTTCTTCCTTTTTCTTTCTCATTGGTCTCCAGAATAGACTTTGGAAAATTTTCTATTTCACTTCCATGAACCTCAATTTCTTCATCTCATTGAATTGGAAAGAATTAATTGTAAGGAATAATCCAATTCTAAATTTATGACCCTACCAAAATCACAAAAAATATGGGCCTGAAAACATGACAGGCTGTTAATTCATCAAGAACCATGAAAGAACCAACTTTTTTTGTTTGGATAGAATGTGTTGTGATGTATTTCAGTCCTTTTCCATTTAGTCCTTGTAATATGAGGCGCAAGCCTATTCCTCATTGGTGTAATCCTTGTAGTCAGTTGCCATGCAAACAAGTGGGGACAGTTAAAGTGAATCTACCTATCTCTGCATGAATGATGGAAATTCTTTCCACTTTCTAATTAATTGGTTCAAGAAGAAAAATGATCTCTTTCCCCTATAAAAGAGGTGAGATTTGATTCCACATGAGACTTGCTAGGCCTGGTACACATTAGAGCCAATTCTAGGACTACGGTTGGAGATCAAGAAGGAAAATTAAAATTTCCAATTGTTCTACAAAAACTGGAAAAAAACACAAATTATCTCACAAAACTATCATTAAAATATGCATACATATTTTCTTTTTAGATTAATTTCTTTCAAAGGGCTTAGGATAATTTTGGTGGTTGATATAACTACCAATGTTGTATAAATAGTATGCATAGAGGTTGGAGAAAGATTTCCTATCCTGGAGATACAAAACAAATGTGGTTTTAATTTTCTTTTTGTTAAGAAAATGCTGTTTCTTAGTTTGAAAAATTCTATCCATATTCAGGGAAAGAACTGATCATGTTGGAATACAGATTGAAGAATATTTTTTACTTTATTTTTCTTAATTTTTTTTTTAGCAGAGGGGGGTGTGAAATATGTGTTTTCTTTTGGAAACATTACTTTTATGGCCATGTTTTGCATAATTTCATATATGCCTTCTTAATAATGGCAGTCAGGAGGGAAGGAAGGGAGAGAATCTGGAACTCAAAGTTTTAAAAACAAATGAAAAACTGTTATACATGAAACAACATATATACATATATATTATAAGAATACTAAGAAATAAAAATAAAGTTGCTTAAGATAGGTTTGTTTGTAACATATTCTTAATAGTAATGAGTTCTTCTACCACATTTTCTCAAAACAAACAAGTTTTTCAAATAGTGATGATTAAATCTACCATTCAGTATACTTATTTGATCTACAATGAGTGAGAAAAAAACTTCACCTGAGAAGTGAATTATCTGGTTTGAGAGGAGATGAGGGAATGGATGCTAACCCTGACCTATTCACATGCTTCTGAAAGAATAAGTACTTGGAATAATGATCAAGTTTGGGAATGTTACTTTTTCTGTGTTCTGTATATTGAAACAGTTTGATGGAGATTTAGGAAGGCCTATGTCTTCATTTTTTCAAGGTGAAAAAGCTTACAATACTCATTTTGACTTGGAGTTTATCATAAGCTGAAAATTGAACCCTTTAAATATGGTTCCTTTATTAGCCTTGAATTAAGTCGATATTATTCTATAAATCATTATCTTTTGTAGTTCACATTTATATGGAACTTTAAAATTTACAAAACCTGGACTTTAAGAATAAATTAAAATAATTAATAAAACACATTTTTATTTAAATAGGAAACTGAGGCTTAGAGTGGTGAGTTAACTTTTCAGAAGTCATTTAAGTAATAAGCTGAAGACATATAATGATGTTCCAACTTCACAGTCAGCACTTGTTAATTTTTTTTTAAATCAGCTTAATACTTTAAGATTTTACTCTGTAAGTTAGACATTTATACATTTAATTTCAAGTTCAAATTATGTGTTTTAAGGCAGATATAATAGAATTTTTGTTAAATGACATTCTACTCTGGCAGTGTTATGATGATGATATAGAATGATAAATCTTGATTAAATGACAAATTGAAGCTTATAGTCTTAACTAGTTATCATTTAATATATTTGCTTATAGTGAGGATTTCACCTCATTTAAATTTTGGAGTCTTTATTTTTCCTCCTAATTAATAGTTACTGTATTTCTCAATTATTTGCCTTTTCTTGAAAACTACAAAATATATGTTTTTTTGTTCTGTATGATGAGATTTGTAGAAAATTGTTACATTGTTGAAAGAAAAGTTAAATTGCAAATAAAATTCTGAATGATCCCAGTTATTGATATAGTGTTTTACTGGAGGTCAAAATTGTTTGAGGTAAGTTGGGTATTTTTTTTTTAACAATCTATAGTATGTGAAACAAAACTGAATTTATGAGGCATTTGTGATGTAAAATCTCTGTGCTACCCCACTTTTGATCCACTGGCATCCTTTCTGTTTGTGAAATGGATAGAGTGCAAAATGTAACATGAAAGAAAATCAGTAAATATTACATGCGTTATGAGAATAGAGTTAAGTTTAGATAAGACATAGAGACAAGACAAAGAGAGTGGTTTAGTAAGGGTTATTTTTTTTAATAAAAAGAGAAAATGTATGGCATTGGATTGTTTACTGGATTTAGGAATATTTGAATTCAAATTTGAAATTTACCAACTTTGTGACCTTGGGAAAGTCATGGTTACCGATTTGTGCCATATGGGTAATGTCCTGTCTGTAGGAAGGATTCCTACACTAGAAATTGTCCATATTGATTTAAAGCACAGATTCTACATATTAAAAAAATGTTGTATCAGAATTTTAAAATTATATTCCTTGCATTTGCAGTAACGTAAAAAATGTATTTCAATTATATCTTAGCGAAAATTTAAAGTAGTGATACTTTGATCAAAATGCTTTGAGATTATAAAATGAATTTCTAATATAAATATGAAATACTTCTATGTGTTTTATATATCAGGGCTTCTTAAACTTTTTCCACTTGGAACCCCTTTTTGCCTGAGAAATTTTTATGTAGCCATGGGTATATAGATATGTAAAATATGTATGCAAATCCACCATTTACTGATAACAAATCATAATTTCACAAGTTACATGACCCTATGGGGGTTGTGGAACCAAAGTGTAAGAAATATTGGAAATAAAAATATACCTAACATAAACATTGTTATAAATATATAATATTTTGTATAACTATATACATATATATTACCTCACTATTATGTACTACAATGAATTTTTTTTTAATTCCCTTTTTCAAGTTTTGAGTACAGAGCAAAATTACCTAGGCTTGCTAAATTTAAACAGATTTGGGATTTAATCTTAGGATTTCTAAGCCAGTTTTCCCACTAGATTCCATGGAAGAACAATTATTCCATCTATTCCTTTAAATTCCATAGTAATCATTGAAGTTGCAGCAAACAAGTCAATTGTGTCAAGATAAAAAAAAAAAAAAGTTCCATTCTACATGATAATGTAGGTCATTTAGTTTACCCTTTTCCATAAAGCCTGACTTATGGACATAAATAAAGTATCCTTTTTTTGATCCCCAAATTCATTCCCTCCCTCTAGAGTTTGAATTATTTTTTTTTGCCTGGTCTACTACCTTCATTCTTTACCTTTATAATTTAATTTCTTTGCCTCCTCAGAAATATTTCCTGTATTGGAAGACTGATTGATCTAGTTTGAGAAAATATTTTTAACTCTTTCTTATAGAGTCAAATCTGACTTGTAGTGTAAAAAAATAGAGTAAAAAAATTCAGATTATTAAAATAATCCAGCCCTTTCATTTTATTCATGAAATTGAAAAAGATGCATGACATTCATGGAAGAGCTGCTCCCTTTCCATCATTTCCCCAATGCCAGGCTTCTCTGGAATGAAATTTCAAGATTGATTTTATCAATTCAAGCTATCAGGAGCATTACAGACTAATGTAATGTTTTTCCTGACCTCATTACCACATAATTAAACATATATCTTATGATATATCATTATATATCTTTTTATTTTGTTTTTTTTACATTAGGTAATAACCTACCAGATTATTTTACTATGTGTTCATTAACAAATTATTTTTCCTATTAAGACAGTTTTATGAGAATTTTAAAATAATTTGATAATATTTATTAAATAAGTAGTTTTTTGAATTAAGATAATTGTATGTGTATTATATCTTATTTGTTTCATGAAATTGTGAGTTTAGGAAATGACAATGTTACTTATAGTAAAGAAGACAACAATCGGGAAGACAAACTAGAAGTAGTTTGTCTGAAATAATCTCAGAGTTTTAGTGAATAACAAGCTGAATTTCAGTTATCAGTTATGACATAGCAGCAAAAAAATAAAAAAATAAAAAATACAATAATAGCAACAGCCAAAAACCAACCTAATATATTCTTGGAATTAACTGTAATAATAATTACAGTTTTTGGCAATGAAGAAATCAGAGTACATTTCAGTATTGTGCTCAGTGAAGCCTATATATTTGCATCATGCTTCATTTCAAAAATATTTTGCTTTCTTTATAATTTTGATTCTTATTCATAGTACTTCATGATTTGCTTCACAATCATATAGCATCCTCAGTATTAGTAATCTTATTTGACACTGTCAATACCCTATGATAGTCCATTATCTTCTCCTGCTTATACTACTGCAATGACTTTCTGGTCAGTCTCCTTGACTGAAGTCTTGATCCATTCTCAACTCAGCTGTCCAAGTGATCTTCCTAAAACTTAGATCTAATCAATATCCTCTCCCCTCAATCCCATTGCCCTCTTCCTCAATTCAGTAAACTCCACTGATTTCTTATTACTTCTGAGATTAATTATCAAAATCTTCTTTTTGTTTTTTAAAGCCTTTTTATTGTCTGGTGCTCTTCTACTTTTCTTCTACTTTATGTACTCTGTGTCTAATTTATGTACTCTTTGATCCAATGACAGTGGCATCTTTGCTATTTCTAAAAAGAGACTCAATCTCCTGAATTCTCACTATCATCTATGCTTGATATCCTCTCCCTGTTTACTTTTGTCTTCTAGGTTTCCTTACTTCATTTAAGTCTCAACAAAAGGTCTTGCCTTTTGAAAAAAAATGTTTTATAGTAATCCTTAGTGCCAGTCTTCCCTTGTATTTATTATACTTATCAGAATGCCAGAGATATAGTAGTTGCTTAATATATACTCAGTGACTTGTTATAGGGCAAAGACTACCTCAGCAAAATAGATGAAATTTTGAAGGGATGCTTGATTTTGGATCATGGAGCACAGTGTAGTTTCTGATAGAATTCAATTATCCTTATATTCAGTTCTGATCCTAGCTCATTGTTTATCTCTAGTGCTTACCCAGCTGTATCTCTTGGTGGTTTAATTCAATAGTTGCCCCCTAGTTGTGTGTATGTAGCACTAAATATAACTTTTCAAGTAGAGGATAAGTTTTATTTCTACATTTCACAAAACCCTAAAGTTGCCGATGAAAAAGCATTTGATAAACACAGTTCTTCCATTACTGAGACTAAAACACATACAAAAAAAAACCAAAAAACAAAAGCTGATATCTTAAAACCTGAAAGATATTAAAAATGAAACTCTAGATTTTCTTCATCTTAATATTCAAATTAATAATGAATTTTAATTCATAATAATATAATGTCTTTTCATTTAGACATTAGCAAAGTATAATCCCTCAGAAACTACTTTTTATTTAAAGTAAGCTTTAAAATAACTATACAATCCTATCCCTATCCTTTCTCATACCTACATCAAGAAAAAAAAATAATAAACATGAAGGATTACTGAAGTATAGAATATGAAAAATGTTGATTTCTATAAACCTGGAGTATTAGAATTTATTCTGTATTTAAATGAAGATCTCATTATTCTTTCTTTATACCAATAGCCTTTATTCACAAATAAATTTAGAAATTACTTCTCTTGATGCTGATATAATGATAACAAATTGTCAGATACAAGGAAAAAACATGGATTCATTTTGTTTTATTAGAGCAGAAGCTAATGAACCCAGAATTAAAAATGTGATCTGCAGAATATTAGAGACAATCAGACTTTCTCTGTTCTTGGGCTGCAAACTGTATACTTATCTCCATACTGACCCTTTGAAATTTAGAAATTAAAAGGGGGGTCAAGGTAGAAAATCCATAAATGTTGATTTGTTACCACTACTGAAGAAGTATATCAAAATTACAAACTATTCAGAAAATTATGCCTGTATTTTAAGAGAAATATATTCCATTGATTATTGGAAAGAAAAAAAAATAGAAACAATAAAATTATTGTACCTGTTTCCTTCAGAAAGTATCAATTTATTAGGTCTGAGATAAATAATATAAGGAATTAAATCTGAAGTAGTCAACTAGAAGTCTTATGCTGATTTACTTCTTCCCAAAAATAGTTATGTAAATGCACTAAGAAAATTCAGTGATATAAAAAAATTATCAATTGTTAACATGTTTTAGAAGATATCTTTTTGAGAATATATAACCCAAATGACTCATATCATGAATGATTTTTGGATTCTAGAAAAGATGTCATGTCATTCAATGAAAGTGAAAGCTAGTAATAAACAGTAATTCACTTTGCAAGATAAAAAGTATAAATTATTTTTTTAAAAATCTGCATATTACAGGAAGCCAAGATGAATACTTGATTATAGATGAATAAACGGCCAGCAGATAGACTCGGGATTCAAAAAAATCTCCAACTATAAAAATGGGATGATCTTAGATTGTATTTAACATGAGTGAAGTGTAAAGTTAATCATCAGGTATTTATGAATTGCCTATTGAATGCCTAGCACTAGACAGATGCTGGTTACAAAAATAAAAGCAAAGCAAGAGAAAAATCACATGTACATACAGTGGAGAGGGAAGGAGGAACAGAGATAGAGAGGGAGAGGAAAGAATAGAAAGAGGGAGAAGGAGAGGAAGGGATAGGAAAGGAAAGAGAGAGGGAAGGAAAAGAGAAGAAGGAAGGAAGGAAGAAGGGGAGAGAAAAAAAGGGGGGAGAGGGAGGGAGCAAAAATAGTGGGAGAGAAAGAAATAGAGAGAGATAGAGAGACAGAGGCAGGGAAAGAGTGAGTGAGTGCACACCAGAAAGATTTCCATTCAAATATTATCTCTGACTCATAGTGATTGTATAATCTTGGCATGTCATTTAACTCTTCAGTGTTCTAACCATCTCTCTCAGACTATGATTTGCAGAAAGATAATAGACCTAAATTGGTTTAAAGAGTTTACCCACCTGGGAAGTGTCTACAGATTCAGTCCCTCTATCCATATATGGATTATGAAAAAATAGCTGCAGGATGATTTTTGATGAAAGAAATTATTAACTTTGGGGAGAAGGAAGTATTTTCATATAAAATATTACCTGAGCAAATTCTTTTTTTTTTTTTTGATACTTAGCAAATTCTTTTTTTTTTTAAATAATTTTTATTGATAGAACGCATGCCAGGGTAATTTTTACAGCATTATCCCTTGCATTCATTTCTGTTCCAATTTTACCCCTCCCTCCCTCCACCCCTTCCCCAGATGGCAAGAGTCCTGTACATGTTGAATGGGTTGCAGTATATCCTAGATACAATATATGTGTGCAGAACTAAACAGTTTTCTTGTTGCACAGGGAGAGTTGGATTCAGAAGGTATAAATAACTCGGGAGGAAAAACATAAATGCAAGCAGTTTATATTCATTTCCAGTGTTCTTTCTCTGGGTGTAGCTGCTTCTGTCCATCTTTGATCAATTAAGGCTCTCTTTATCGAAGAGATCCACTTCCATCAGAATACATCCTCAAACAGTGTCGTTGTTGAGGTATATAATGATCTCCTGGTTCTGCTCATTTCACTCAGCATCAGTTCATGTAAGTCTCTCCAGTCCTCTCTGTATTCATCCTGCTGGTCGTTCCTTACAGAACAATACTATTCCATAACGTTCATATACCACAATTTACTCAACCATTCTCCAATGGATGGACATCCTTTCATTTTCCAGTTTCTAGCCACTACAAACAGGGCTGCCACAAACATTTTGGCACATACAGGTCCCTTTCCTTTCTTTAGTATCTACCTGAGCAAATTCTTGAAGGAAATCCAGATTTCTAATAAAAAGAGTTGAACATTCATTCTCTAGGTATTGGGATTATCCATTCCAAAAGTATGGAAATGGAAAATGGAATGATCCATGAGAAGAATAGTTTTCAACAGAACTTATGAAGAACAATGTGCAATTAGACTGGAAAATTGATTTAAGATTTTAAATGCTATTCAGAGTATCAAAAGAATAGCACAGGCAAGTAAAGGGATGGGAATTGAATGACTAGATATAATTCTGGGGCAGGAGTTTGGGGGCTATAGATGTTTTATCAACTAGAGGCTCGATATAGGTCAGCAGCATGTATGGGAGTCAAAAAAGCTAGTTGGACCTTAGGCTGAATTAGCAGGATTGTAGAATTAAATAAGAAATCATAGGCTCTGTTCATGTGTCCTTAGAGATTTGGGGACAATTCTATTAGATTGTAAACTCTTTAAGAACAGAGTTGTCTAATAGTTTTATGTATCTCAGTGCTTCGTAGTCAAAAAGTGATTAATAAAAAATTGTCAAATGAGCAGATTCTAGTCAGAGATCTCATAAACAGGGAATGTGCTTTAAATGGATTCTCAGGTATATTGGAACTATGAAAGGCCCTGAAAAGTAGAAAATAGGACAGGGTCTGATGCAGATCCAAGATATTTGAATGCTACCCATTTATTCCTTTGGAAGATATTTTGTTGGGCAAATACAGAAAAAGTAGTTCTCCTCCTTATAAAATAATATCTGTGATTAAAAGTAGCTTAGGTTTGTCAAAAAGGGGAAAGAGGAGTAGAGTGATCCGAAAGCCTGAAGATTAAGGAGTGTAAGGGAGATATAAGATGTAAAAACACAAGGATGTGGCATTTATCCAATAACTGGTCAAATCAAATGTTCTATGAGATAGGAAAGTGGTGGACTAGCACTATAGAGGCTCAGACTCAGATGAAATATCATGACCTATGATCCATCCTTGGAAGAGCTGTGATTTCCTTTTTAGGGCCAGAATCCTCCTCTCCTTTAACATCTTATTTTAATAAATATCTGTTCTCAATGATATATTTTACATCCTTCTTTGCTTAGATATTTTTGAAAGTCAACTTTATGGTGAAATTATATTACTTATCAGACTGATTCTTTTCAGGTTTTCAGCATTAGTTTAAATGTTCTTTTTAAGCATCATATTGGGCGTTTCTCCTTTTACAGGGCATGACAGAAAAATAAACTATTGCTAGAATGAGATATTTTAGTTTGACTTCATATCTTATCACTTAACTGAAACAGCACTTCCAAAGTTAATTTTTAATTTACCTTTAAAAGATCATCTTTTAACAACTCTAAATCACAAGTCAAGACAACATACCATGGTATTAGAAATTACAAATGATGATGTGCTGTTCATTGTTCAGGTATTGATGAAGGCAAAGATAGTTGAACCTCACTGGCAGCAGCAAGATAATGGGGAAGGTGATGGTGTTTTGGCACTTCAGCAGGAGACAGGGACTTTGGTACGGCCATCCAGCCTATAAGCAAAAGATAGCACTTAAAATAGATAATGGAAAAGGAAGGAGCAACCTTGTTGGGAAGCCAACCCAGAAAGGATCGTGCAGGCCCCAGTTAGCCACAAGGAGCATGAGCCAGGTGGGCTGGAAGCGGCTATGGCGCAGGTGGGACCATGAGGTTGGGAACAATCTCAAGTGAGCCTCTAACAGCTGTGAGCCAGGTAGGCTGGTGACCAGGATAGTCTGTGTAGATCTGTTTTAGTTTGTTTTGAGCTCTAGAGGTTTCTTCAAAAAAATAAGGGTCAAGTTGTGCTTTGAAGCTGACTTTAAAAAAAAAATTGCCTGTCTATATTATTCACAGCTTAAGGGTCTGAAAGAGAAATGTGGATCTTGATACTGATAGAACTGAGAAGATGTAGGTTTTCCTTATTTCCATATTATCACCTGGAAATTTTGCCTTCAAGGAAATTGTGATGCAGACTAAGAGTAGTTAGGGTTAACTTTTCCCCCTCAGAGGATTAATCTGTAACCTAACTATATACTAAATAGGGTAAGAAGTGTATCAAGGCAATTTTTAAGACTGGCAGAAATCTCCTATTATTAGAGCAAGATCTTTGCCAACTACTTTTATACTCTTTGCTGGCAGCTTTAATATGCTTTTATCTTCTTAGACTTTTAGCTACCTTAGGGATGCCTTTTACTGAAGACTATTTGAATTTGTTCTTGTTAAATTGATTGTTTGAATCATTAGGCTTTCAGTGATCCATTTCACCAGATACAGAATAATTTCCTGAAGAGTACCTATGATATTATTTCTTTTGCATGAGACTTCATAAGCTAGAGTAGAAAGTAGAGGTATATTCCCTCAAAACAGAGTTACTAATAAACACAAAACAGGTATAACCACATGATGGTGTTCCTTTCTGGGAATATTACTATCAGTTTAAGTAGAAGTTAAAGTGAGCAACCTGGCTTAGAAGAAGTAAATGCAATCCTATCAGAGAGATCATTGGTAGATGTATGCAATACACTAATAATGGAAGCATTTGTTCAATATAGAATAAATGTTTATCAAGGAACTCTTATGAATATATCTTGAAAAAAAAAGCATTGAATTCGTGAATGACTCTACATGAATTGGGATTTTTCTCACTCATTTGTTTCTCTGCCAACTTTTTAAAGCATGTTCCCTCTCTTTATTACAGATGCTAACTACATGAGAAAGAAGGGAAAAAGTAACTGATATTAGTATATGAACCTTAATATGTTTTATTATTCTTACTCTTACTTTAATGTATCTGGACCTAGGATGTTATTATTTCTTTTGCTTTGTTGCTAAGTCAGTGTTTTATTTAAGGTTTAAAAGTATCATTATTTGTAGTAGCTTATTTTACTTAAATGGAAGCCCATTGATCAGATATGGGGAACTGTGATAGTGAGGAAGGGAAGTCCATTTCCCAACAACAGAACCCTGAGAAAATTTGAATTTAGCTCTATGGTGAAAGTCTTTCTTTGGGAAGCTAAACCTGACAGTGTTAAGAATAAGCTGGAGGAGGAAGCCCAGAGAGTTGAGTAGGTGCCCATGTGCCACGTGGAGAGGTGTGAAACACTGCAGTGTGGGTGGTCACCATAATTCTACTAGCAAAGTAATAGTTCCATTTTATATAGTTTGGTATTTTAAGGTTATCAAAATGTGTCTTTCACTTATAGCTTTGTGAGAGGCAGAAAATACATGGGTTATCCCCAAGTTAGGGAAAAGGATGTTAAGGTTCAAGTGACTTAACTAAATCTATATGGATAGTAAGTGGCAGATCGGAGATCAAGAGAATCACAGAATATAACATGTAGGGAGGGCTATAGACACATTATTTAATCCCCTTACTCTCTGAAGTTCAATGACATAAACAGATTTGTCCTATAATTGACAAAACTTAGCCTCAAGTCCCAATCTTCTGTCAGGTGTTGTTTTCTTCCCTGCAATCCTTTTTCTTTTTTCCTTGCTTTTGTTTCTTTTGAAGCAATCATGGAAATCTTCCTCTCAGGTACCATGGTGCTAATTACTAGTTAGTTGTATCTACATAATGTTAAAAGAAAGCAAATTCATGTTATTTCTTTAACAAGTTTCTTTAGCTCATTTAAATGAATTCATTTGTCCAAGTGCTAGAGCCTACTGGGCAGCTCACCCAGATTTCTGAACTTTATACTCTTTTTCTCATAAACTTATTGGGTGGTCTCAGGTGACTGTTCCCTTATGTCTTTATTTTTTTTATTTTTATCAATTGGAAAAGTGTGCTTTACTTACTTCACAGGCATGTCTATGGCAAAACTAACCAATGATAATTAAGTGTGATATGTGCTGTAAATGTCATTTCGTGACTATTTTCCACATGTGTGCATAATCTTCAGCTTTGCCATTGCCACAAGTTTCCTGTGATTTTATGTGGTTTTGAAGAAAAGTTTTAGGGATTTGGAAATTTGTCATTTGAATTCCCATTATTTCCTTTACAAAGTTTTTGATTCCTAGAGGGGGAAAAATGGAAATCTGCCCATCCAAGAGTTTTTTGTTTTTTTTTTTTTTTTTTTTTAACAAAGCTGGGATGAGGTGAGAATTCACTTCTCAACTTGCCAAATAGAATTCAGTTTTACTCAAAGGACTTTCATTGATTGCCAGAATTAACCAATGTGTGCTTTTTTTTGGCCAAGAGTTAAAGTTCCATTTTTGGCCAATTTATCTGGCATTCTGATTTTTTTCCCCTTTAGGGCAGACAGTTGCCATCTGTGTTTTATGGGAAACAAACTGACTATTGTTTGTGTCCCACATTTTCTGTACTTGGCAAAAATCTGGACTTTCACAGGTTGAGAAATTTGGTCTGGGAATCCATTACCACTTCCAACAAATAGAGGATATCAGCCTTATCCAAAGCCAAGATTGACACACAGAAAGAGAGAGAGAGGGAGGGAGAAAATGTGTGTGTGTGTGTGTGTGTGTGTGTGTGTGTATGTGCCTGGTCAGCATCTAAATGTAATTCTAATTGTGTTTTTTTAAGCATGAAAATAAGTATTATTATGAATAAAGTAAATGAGAAATAAGCTTTCCATTTTGCAACACTATCCTTGACAAATATACTCTAGTGGAATGTGTTTTAAAACCTGGTTTCTGTAAACAGGAAATTGAGAACTTTTGCTGGAACTTATTATCTTCAGAATACAGATTTATTCAAGCTCTTGGATATGTTGTCCTAATCTCAGATTGACTCCATAGACAATAATAGTTCAACACTTGTTGATCATGTAGAAGGATTTGTTTTTCATGTTAATGTGATTGTGAAGCTGGTGGATAAAGGATTTATAAACAGAATTGTATTATGCTTTTTAACCAAAGAAGGTATTAGTGAAGGGGATATTACAAGGTCTGTTCTGCAGAGGATTTATACCTGTAACTCCCAAAGAAATGCTTAAGCTTTCTTTCCCATAAGTATAACAGAATTACATGTCACTGTTAGTCAAACACATGTAGATTCCATTTATGCTTGTGTATATGTGTGTACCTGTGCAATTACAAAATACCATGTAATGTAGTAGAAATCTCTTTTCCAAATAAATAATAACAATAAAATATATTTTTATTTTAGTAGAAATCTTTGTATAATTTTTTCATTCTAAATACTGCCTTTGTTTGCCCAATATAAAATTTTATTCACTTATCAATAACTTCATTAATTATTCAAAGCTCATGTTTTTCTCTCTGCTATTTATTCAATGAGATTTTTGTCTATTAAGTATTACACAACTATAGAGTTTTTGCAGACATTTACTTGATTTCTCTGTAAAGACAAAGGGAGTTTCATACTTAAATAAATGGATATATTTACAATATAGGAAATAGTGTTTCTCACATTTTAAGATAAATACTATATTTTGTGATTAAAGTAATGATTTTCCAATAGTCACATTTTGCAAGAGTCACATCAAGGATTCTATTTTAAAACATATATGTATATACACATAGGTCTGGATCTTGCTCTCTTAAATTGCTCTTGCAATGGAAAATCAAATCTTCTCTCCAGAGGCTTCTGTTGCCATCTTGAGGGATTGGGGGAGCAATTTCACTACTAGGATCACAAGTAGTTACAAGTCTAGTATTTTTGTATAGCAGTTTTATATGATGTTCCTCTCCTAATTTTCAGCTAACGTTTCTCTATCGTCAATCTCCAGGGATATCAATTAAAATAACATTTCTACTATATGATTTTTGTCCAATATCAATGACCAAAGCAACATTAATCAGGTCTGAAAAAGGCCTACTGAGAAGGAATATTGAGAATTGAAGCATTAAAAAATTTCTCCCAAACATGAATAAACTCACTGCTCTACACATTTATTTAGGTCCTGGGAGAGTGGACTCATTTAAAATGTTTGCTAAAAAACATTACTTTATTAAGGTCATTTCTCAGTATGGTGTAACTGATAGGTATTACTTGTTCCCTCACTTGCAGGACACAGTATCTTGGCTACTACAACTTTATTGTATACTTTACTATGGATTCCACTTCTTAGATCTTCCTTTCATCCTTCACAAGTGACATCTTTCAAATATATCCTTTTCCCTGATACTGCCATCACTTTGGCATAAACCTTCATCACTTCTTACTTAGACAACTGCAGTATCTTTCTGCTGAATTTGCTTGCCTTAAATCTCTCTCCACTTCAGCTCCTCCATTCAACCACCAAAATGATTTTCCTAAAGTTCAGGTCAGATCATGTCATCCCCACCATTCAATAAATTCCATCTTAGACTCTCTATTACCTCCAGGTTCAAATACAAAACCTTATGTTTAATTTTCAAAGCTCTTTATAACTTAGAACCTTCCCTAACTTTGTAGCCTCCTCATGCCTTATTCCTTGTTATATACTCTTGAATTCTGACATACACTGTTCTCTAAAAAAAAGATGCTTTATCTCTCAATAAAATATATTTTCCTCAATTGTCCCCCAGTCCTGGAAATTTTTCACTCCTCATCTCTGCCTACTGGCTTTCTTTTAAGAGCCTAACTAAACTTTCATCTTCTTTTCTAATCCTTCTTAATTCAGTTTCCCTCATTGTTAATTATTTCCTATTTTCCATAAAAAATATATATATATATATATATATATATATATAATCTTTTTGTCTTTATTTCTCAGTGTCTCTTTGTCTCTCTCTCTCTCTCTCTCTCTCTCTCTCTCTCTCTCTCACACACACACACACACACACACACACGTGTATATTTATTTTCTTTTTGTCTCTTACATTAGATGTTGCTCTCCTTAAGATCAGGAACTATCTCATTTCTTTTTTGCATTCCCATCACTTGCCAGCGTTTTTAGCATATAACAGATCCTTAAATGTTTTCCTCCATTTCCCATTCTTCCTTTTCTCACAAATTCTAGCAATTTATCTACCAGATTCACAAATAGTTACAAATCTAGCAATCTATTTACTAGAACTAGCCACTAGAATATCTGTTCATTTAGAACCAAACTCATTATTTCCTTTCTGCCGCATCAAAGGAATTTCTAAGCCCAACTCCCATATTTCTGTCCAGAGTGCTATCATCATCCTAGGTTCCTAGGCTTGGAAGTATTGCCTCTGACTATTTTGTTCCTCAGATCAATTTATTTTTTCTCATGAATTGGTTTAATTATCAAATTATGTTTTACCAAGATCATTTGGAATAGGGAAGATTTAGAAGGAAGGATTGGGGATTTATGATAGTCTTCATAGTTTTAAAGGGATGTTATAAACAAGTATTTTTTCTCCTATCCCTTCTCATCCTAATTCAAGTTGTTATCCATTGTATTATTTCAGCAGCATCTTATATACTATTCCCGCCTTCATTGCCTTTTTTTTCTGATGTACTATATCAAAAAACCTAAGATTCAAAAGTGGTAATCAAATGCAGTCTCTGGCAAATAAAGACACTCTCCATGTAGTTAGTTTTCCAGTCTTTGCATGAAGATGTCTAGTGAAGAGAAACCTACTAAAAACCTACTAGAGAAATCTTTCCATACATCACTTCTAAATTTGCCACTTTGCAGTTTCTCCTCCTTGAATCTAGTTTGAATGCCTGGTGGGAGTTCTTAAAGAATAGTCCTGATTGATAAATGGTCAAAGGATATGAACAGACAATTTTCAGAGGATGAGATTGAAACTATTACCACTCATATGAAAGAGTGTTCCAAATCATTATTGATCAGAGAAATGCAAATTAAGACAACTCTGAGATATCACTACACACCTGTCAGATTGGCTAAGATGACAGGAAAAAATAATGATGAATGTTGGAGGGGATGCGGGAAAACTGGGACACTAATGCATTGTTGGTGGAGTTGTGAACGAATCCAACCATTCTGGAGAGCAATCTGGAATTATGCCCAAAAAATTATCAAAATGTGCATATCCTTTGATCCAGCAGTGTTTCTATTGGGCTTATATCCCAAAGAAATACTAAAGAAGGGAAAGGGACCTGTATGTGCCAAAATGTTTGTAGCAGCCCTGTTTGTAGTGGCTAGAAACTGGAAAATGAATGGATGCCCATCAATTGGAGAATGGCTGGGTAAATTGTGGTATATGAATGTTATGGAATATTATTGTTCTGTAAGAAATGACCAGCAGGATGAATACAGAGAGGCTTGGAGAGACCTACATGAACTGATGCTAAGTGAAATGAGCAGAACCAGGAGATCATTATACACTTCGACAACGATATTGTATGAGGACATATTTTGATGGAAGTGGATTTCTTTGACAAAGAGACCTGAGTTTCAATTGATAAAGGATGGACAAAAGCAGCTACACCCAAAGAAAGAACACTGGGAAACGAATGTGAACTATCTGCATTTTTGTTTTTCTTCCCGGATTATTTATACCTTCTGAATCCAATTCTCCCTACGCAACAAGAGAACTGTTCGGTTCTGCAAACATATATTGTATCTAGGATATACTGCAACATATCCAACATATAAAGGACTGCTTGCCATCTAGGGGAGGGGGTGGAGGGAGGGAGGGGAAAAAAAATCGGAACAGAAATGAGTGTCAATATAATGTAATTATTAAATAAAAAATTTAAAAAAGGAAAAAAAAAAAAAAAAAAGAATAGTCCTGGAACATTGTTATCATCATGTCAATTCCCTATTTGGGAAGTTCATCATCTTCAAACAATCTTTTAAGTTAAATTACAATTTTTTCATACTGGTTTTCCTGACCTTTCATAGTCAGAACTACTCTGCTTATTCTCATTTATATTCCACTCAGCCCTTGAATTTGAACCATGTTGTTTTTCATTTTCCCTCAGAATTAACTTTGTTGTTTGGAATGTCCTTTATTTCTAACAATTGAAAAAGTATGTCACCTCAATTTCACTTCCTTATAAATCCTTTTTTTCAATATCTGGTCCATACCAATTAGTTTCTTTCCCATTTTTCATAGTATATAACTATGTAATTTTCATTAAGTATATATCTTTTCTCTCCAAATCTTTTATAAGCCCCATTTATAGGCAGAACTGTTTCATAAACACGTTCCTGTATGTCATTCTTCATTGCCCAGTGCCTCTTGTAGTAATGGCAATAAGAAAACCACTCAAGAAAAACTTGTTGACTGCAATAAATGTTCATATGTTAAGTATTTGCATTTTAAAAGTGTTGGTGTTGCCTATTAGGCATAAAAAGAGAAAAGTAACAGTCTCTGAAATCAAGGAGTTTAAATTCTATAAAGAATACAATGTCTCTCTATGTTAAGAAGAGGTAATTCTGCCCTGGGTTACTCTACACACACTTCCCTAGCAAAGTAACTTATTTTTATATTTTTGAGAATTTTAATAAATATTTAGTCTTCCTTACTAACACAGTTTTCCCTACTTTTAAGAATTTTGGGATTGACTTTGTTCTATTTGTTTGTATTTCATACTTTTATTTGAAAATGTCTTGACGGTATTAGTGGGAATAAAATTCTCATGAGTCAAACGGGTAATTCCTTAGGTTGTTCACATTAAAAAATTAGAGATCTTTTGGTGACAGAAGAGCTTCACACAGAGCAAGTTAGTTAAAATTTTAGAAATTTGCATTCATTCACTTCAAACTGAGAGCCTATTACATCTGGGAGTATTCAGAGTGGAACTTTGGATTGATAAAGATTTAAAGGAAAGCTTAGGAAAATGAAGGATTTCATAGTTATAGAAGTGTTAGTTGAACAGTCACAATCTATAATGCTGACTATTTTTATCTAATGTCATCTCAGTAACATCCAAAGAATTTGGAATATGTCGTTTAATTCATTTTGAATCAATTTAAAGTATTTGCAGCATTTTATTTCCTATTTCATTTCATGACCTATAGTCATTTTACCTATGTGCGATTTCCCCTGATATACTAGAGCTAAGCGAATCCATATTATAAGAAATGAATTCCCCTCAATATAGGAACTATGTAGGACAGAGAGAGGTAGCTGAGTGTGACTTGATAATGGGTAGTGACAGAAAATGCTGTAATCATTAAAAACAATACCTCCTCCTCCCCACTGTAATTTTAGGAGTTTTAAATTAAGCCATCCAAATCTCATGCTTTTATTTTCTTATTCTCCCATTGACCTTAGAACAGAACTGCCTTTGTTATGCCTACAGGACATCAGTTTGTAATTGTCACTGTTACACTTAGTCAAATGCTAAAATAGCCTTTAAATTATATGTATTCTTTGTTGATACAGAATTGTTGGAATTCATTGTATTTAGAAGCTTACTGGTAGCAGATGTACTTTTAAAGAAAGTAAGTATGGGTTGATGTTTCCATTTAAGTTCCCAATGTAATTTTCTCTGCCAAATAATTTGGGCTAGATTTTCGGAGCAAATTTCTTAAAAGCTCAATAGTAACATGTACAATTGCATGTTTAAAAAATGTAATAGTGTACAAACACATATTCAGAGTACCTGCTTGAACTACAAGAAAAAGAGAAAGAAATCGGTGCTTTTCAGGAACATTTGTCATTCATTAATGGTGAAAGTTTATAAACAGTATTATATTTGTCCAGAGGCATATGGTGGTCTCCCCCAAGAACAGAGAAATATTTAGGACTATTAGCTTCTTTTCTCTGACCTTCAAAATTATCAAAGTCAAGTTTTGGAAGCTTGAATATTTCATTTAACTAATTATTAAGCAGCTTCTAAATGGCAAAGCCCTTTGCTTAGAATAACAGTGTTAGCCATCACTTAGGGCTCATAAGTTTGCCAAGCAATGTCATTTGATCTCCACAACAAACCTTTTGATGTCAGTGCTGTTATTATCCTCATTTTACAGATACTAAATGATTTGCCCAGGAACGTAGCCAGTAAGTGTCCAAGGTGGGATTTCAACTCTGTTTTCCTGCCTCAGAGTCCTGCCCTTTTACTCACTATCCTACCTCACTGCCCTAGAACTAGAAATACAATAAGACATACTTCTTCTGATTAGTTCATGGTTTTACTTAGTAGAAAAGTAGGTGATATAGTGGACAGTGTGATGGTCTTGGAGAGAGTAACCCCAGTTCAAATTCCACTTTGGTCAATTTAACCATAGGAAGTCATTTAACAACTTTGAACTCAGTTTTTTTATCTGTAAATTGTTTTGCGAAACTCAGATAAATGTTTATAAGTGACTGTGTATATACGTATATTATGTAATATAAATACATGTACACATGCATAAATGTACATGCACATGCAACATACACATATATGTAGGTACGTTCAGATTTGTGCATCACATACGTATATATGTACATGAGACAATTGTCCAGAGCACTGAGAAGTGTCTTTTTCAGTGTTGCACAGATGATATACTCTGTTGTTGCTGTTGAGGCAATTGGGACCAATTCGGGTCACATAGCTAGGAAGTGTTAAGTGTCTGAGACCAGATTTGAACTCAGGTCCTCCTACTTCAGGGCTGGTACAACAATATGCATTTTAGACAATAGTTAAACTAATGGCTTCCAGACTTTAAGGAAATTTCTGTATTTTTTTTTAACACCTTGTGCTTTGCTAACTATAAGGCAGCTATATGGATGCAACTCGTTATTATTTAATGAAATAACATATAAAAAGCTTTGCAACCTTAAAGAACTTGGCAGCCACTCTTTATATTTTCTTTTCCTTTGTTTGCTTAGGTTGTTGTAGGAATTTGGCATTTGAATAAATATTATTCCTCTTTTAAATTACATAGACAGAAACATATGAATCTGACACAGTTGGGCATTTATTGAGAGTCTGGGACAAATTGAGCCATGAGATATGTTCTTTGGGGATATGGACTTCAAGTAGGAAGATGTTGACAGAGGAGAGAAAGTGAATTATTAAAGCCTTTTTCTTTAATAGGGGTTACTGTTGCAGGCAAGAGAGTACCCAAAGATCCTACTAAAGCACCTGCCTAGTCATTTCCTCCCTACCAATGCCAAGTTCTACCAAGTGCATCCCAATCTTCTCCTTCTATCTTTTCTCATCCTACTTAAAACTTCCAAACAGTGAAGAAGTGAGATTCTCCTCTGTACAGGGTTAAGTTCCATAAATTAACTCTTTATTTTTTCATTTACCTTCTCTAAGAACTAAACTTATCCTTAGCCAGAGAAAATTGTAAGTTGGGTGATTTAAGGAAAGACTTCAACTTCAAAAATGTCTCTCCTATAATTCATAAAATAAAACAGATTCATTTGAAAGTACTTAATGACTCCCCAATTTAGCTAGATCCAGGAAACAGACTAAGGATTCATTGATATCATGTTATGAATAAAGGAATGATCGTTTTGATTGGTATAGGAGAAGTGGGAATAAAATCTAGAGAATCCGAAGAAGAACAGGGAGTGGTAGGATTAATGATAAAACTTCATACCAACCCCTCAACAGAGAAATGTTGAATTTAAGGTGAAATTTATGTTTTTGCACATGTTTTTTGGTGGGAATTTGTTTTTCTTTAATGCATACAAGGGCTTTCTTTTTAATGAGAGTAGGAGATGAGCAGGAGAGAAAATAAATGCTTATCTGAAAAAGTAAGAAATATTTTTAAAATAGCATAATGACTATATATATGTATATATATATATATATATATATTTATATATAACAGTGTGTTTCTTACTTTCTTAATGTGTCAGAGAAGGAAGAAAATTTTGAGAAAGTGAGCAAAAACAATTGGATATCAGTTTTAAATCTGACACAAATGTGGGGGATACCATGGGAAGCCACAAGATTGTCCTAAAAAAAAGGGCTAATCAGATCACATTTTAAACAAAACAGGTTATAGCTGTCATACTGATTAGTACTGGGACATTGAGTGATGTGTTGCTCCATAATCTCAGAGATAGTTCAGGCTGGGGACCTGTAAGCTTTCTGAACTCTCAGAATAGTTTGATGCAAGACAAAGTCTGATTGCTGACTCCTGCTCCGAGTTCTGCAAATTATTGACCTGGGTTATTTTTGCTGAAATAATATTAGATTCCTAGTTGACTTAGTGGCTATTAACCAACTGGGAAGCTCTATGCAATGAGAGCAACAAAACGGGAAGCTCCTCTTTGGTCTGGGATTGTTGTCCTGTTTACTGTTCATTTAGACTGGAATAGAAGCTGGAAATGAGATTTTAATGTTATATTCATAGAGTCTGAGCCACATAACACTGTTTTTTGCTTCTGAACTTCCTCCTTTCTTAGTACATCATTGCTCAAGGTCAGCATCTGTGGACCACCACCCCAAGCAGAAATCCCTTCTTTATTTTTCCCTGAAACTAAGACCCAGACTGGTTGATGAGCAACAAGGCTGCCAGTTGGCACTGATGGTACTGTGTGGGTCTATAAGTGCATCCTCTGCATCTTATCATCATCCACAGCCTGGGGACTGGAGTATTCCCCACTCAGTACATTCCTGGCCAGACTCCATCTCCAAATGTCTCTATTTCCATATGCAACCCACACTGAAAAAATAATATACTAACTTTTTTCTTAGATTTGCCCATCAGATTCAATCTGATGCATTTGCTGAAATTGTTTAGGAAAGTTGGTTGGTGCCAGGATGGGATGGGGAACTCACTGGTACTTCTTTGTTCTATTCTGCCATTTTGGTCCCATTTTTGCTTTATTTTCTAGATGTTCATTATCTGACCCGTTAATGATACCCCACAGAAGTTTTCCAGATATTGAAATGAAACTTATTTATCTTTAGTTTGCATACTCTATACCCCTACCACTCTTTTTATATCACAAATTCGATTTTCTGTGGTCCTTCTTCCATTTCTTATGATTCAAAAATTAATTATGGAGGGGCAGCTAGATGGCACAGTGGATAGAACACCAGCCCAAAGTCAGAAAGATCTGAGTTCAAATATGACTTTACATACTTAATACTTGTGTGACCCTGTGTGACTCTGGACAAATCACATAACCCCAGTTGCCTCACTAAAAATAAATAAATAAATGATATGAAATTTAAAAAAAAAATGATGGTGGCTCAGCATTTGCATCTCCAGTTAGTTAACAATCATAGCATATAGTTCATCTGAGATTGGTCCATTTCATGCATCTGTATGATCTCATTTTTATCCATTTTTTCAAGGAATACAGATAAAATTAAACAGTGACAAAATATCTCTTGTCCTTAGCTTGATTGCCAGTTTTAGCTCTTTCTGAGTTCCCCTAATGCTAACAATTGTTACTTAGCCATCCCAGTGCTGTTTTATATATCAGTTATATTATTCATGTTTTCTTCTACTCCTAATTACAATACACACACACACACACACACACACACACACACACACACACACGACAATGGGATCCCTGTGTATCTAAGTCTCTTTAGAACACCATCCCCTTTTCTCTTTATTATAACAGAAAATCTTTAAGAAGTTTCCATTCCTCCAGAAAGGACTATCCATGAAAAAATGTTCATCAATGGTTATCTTAACTTATGTTCTCCTTAAGTCTTATTAGAATTAAGGCAACCTTTTCTTTCCTCCTCTACCATCACTTTCAAGACTATAATAAGTTAGTGGCTTTTACTTTATAGATGGAAATAATTTTAGTTAAACTTGCAGTTGTATGATTTCTTTGTATGTCTGTTTTTGAAAAGTGTGTCCCCCAATTAAAGCATCATCTATACAAACACTGTTTAGACTTCACTGACTCATTACATTACTTAAACACAATGACCATTAAATAAAACAAATGCTTTGACAGCTGAATTTGTTTTTGTTTGTTTTTGCTGAATTAATTTGTGTTATGATTGATCTGCCTGACTAATTATTTGGAAAAGATCAACATAGCTGTGTATAAGGATATAATCACAGAGTTATAACTTGCTAACTAATTTGGTTTAAGTGGTGAGAGAAGGAGAAACAGGGAAGATGAAGTGAAAGGTTTTGCTACTGACTGACATAATGAAGTTAGGAGAAAATATAGTTTGAGGAGATGAAAAACCATTGTTAAATGTTGAGCTAAGGATACCCAAGATAAATCCAAATAAAGATCTAAAATCTGTGAGGGGTTCTTGGGATTTTCTAGGATTAGAGGTAAAGATTTTGGAGTCTTCTCGATAGAGGAGATAGTTAGCTTTGTAAAAAATGAATGAAATCACCAAGGGCATGAGTATAGAGAGAGAATCGAGTAGGGTAAAGAATAAAGCTTTGTTGTGAAAAATTAGGTATAAACTACCATTTTGATCTTGATTCTTTATCAGATATCCTACAATCACATCTTAGATTTCTGTTTACCAGTTGAATTTAATATCTTTCTTGCAATGGAAAACAGTATTTGTGACAAACTGGGGTCTATTAAAGACATCATAATACATATAATAATACAAAAACATCAAAGTGAATTCTATAAATTACTAATATATGTCAAGAAATATTAGAGATAGAATAAAATTACATACATATTGACACAAACACAACTTTAAATAGTATAGAATTTTAACTTTTCTGGATCTTTTTGGGCCTTGATATGATGTGAGATAATGCAGATTTCCCAACTTGTGGAACAAAGAGGATGTACACTTAACAGACATTGATTATTCTTCTGCCTACCAGAAAGGGCCTAAAAGAAAAGTAAAAAACATCGCTTATGGCTACCTTGACCAAGAGTGGGGATTCCTTAATACCCCTCCATCACTACTCTTCTCCATTATTCTTCGATCACAGAAAGGAACAGTAGTCTTATTTTTGCTGCTCTGGAATTCAGGAGAGATGAAAGTAAAACTTTAAGTGATCCTTATCTACTGTCTATTTGGGGATGTTTTTTACCCTTTGCTTAAGACTAAAAGCCATAACACTTTCATTTGTGTCTAATTTTATTCTACATGTGAGATCCAAGTGTAATGTTTATTCCCAGTTTTCAAAGGAAAAGTCAGTATTAAACCAAAGGACTCCAACCCTATTAACAATAGAAATTACCTCCTTAATCTAGCCAAGTGAGTGAAGCCCACTTTCTTGAGAATTCTATTGTAGATGAAGCCGAATGTAAGGGGTTCGTATTATTTCCTTTCCATATCAAAAAAGCTGATGGTATATTGCTGTTAGTTGATAATTATTTTCAGTATTGTACAAGTAGCCAACATTAAGCAACCCAAAGGAGTTGGGAGGAATAATTGGTGACCAGAGTCATAATTAGAGATGGAGGAAGAATGTCTGAGAATATGGGAAATCATAGAGACAGAAACTATCCAGTCATATATCCCAGTGGAGTCAAAGAAAATTTGGTCTGGTAGTGACTTAATTCATTTTGGACTCTTATTCGATGATTATTGTTGACCTTGAAGAGAATAGTTTTAGTAAGAGTAGAAAGAAAAGTTTTATTCCAAAGTATTGGATAGAAAATTAGACAAAATTGTATAGAGAGTATTAAATTAAAAATTCCAAGAGAGCCAGGACTATGTCTTAAATGTGATTTCTTTCCCCTGTGTCTAGAACACTACTCAGCACATGATACTACTTACTAAATATTTGCTCAGAGTTTGTTGAATTAATGGTGAGGAAGTAGCAGTATTGAATCTAGACTTTCCAAAAAAAGTGGTAAAGAGAGGGTTGGATTCTGTTCTAACGACAATATTCTCTTAGTTCAAGTTCAACATTGAGATAAAATAAGGCACTTGCAAGTCACTGAAGAATTAGTAAAAAGGAAATTTAAATTGCCTGACATGGCAAGGATATGCAATAAGGATAGCATGGTCCTCAGTTTCCCTGTACAGATTATCTGTCATCTTCATATTGAACACATTTTCTATCAGACAAGATATGATGAAGGATAGGATGATCTGAGTGATCTTCAGAAATCTACCAAATTGCAGGGCTCAGACTTCATGTGAAAACCTTTTTCTGCCTTGAGATGACCATAAGGCTACATCAGGAAAGCTAAATTCAATCAGATCTCAGGGGCCACTTGTCTCCTTTTAGGGAAAAAAACAAGCAAACTAATTTATGTCACAGGTCTAACCTATGAGAGTGTGGGTAAGGGGAAGAAGCTGTGTTGGGTTAATAGGGGCTAATTGAATCCTGTAATAATTTTGTCTCCATTTTAGGGAAAATTAATCCATACCACAGGAGGGAAGGAGCGGTAGTGCTGTGCAGAAACATTGGTAGAGACATTAGTTCTATCACAAAAGAAAGTCTATTTCACAAGAGATGTAGTAGCATTTGAATCTACTAGAACAACATAGCCGGGAGACTTCACTCCCAAGTGGTATTGTTAAGGTATTGGTGGATGGGAAGAAAACATTGGAAAGCTCAAGAGGTTGAAGATTATGCTTGAGAGAGAAGGAGAATGCCTTTTGAATTCAAATCCTGCAAGAGATGGAAGAAATAAAATTATGGGCAAGAACATGAAAAAAAGTGAATGTCCTTCCTCTGTGGCAGGAGGGAAAGAGGATATAGTAGGTGATTTTTCAAGTGACTTAAAAATGTGGAAAATTGGAGGAGGAAGTTGAGAAGACTTTTAGTCAGACTCTATTCTTAGAAAAGACTAGATGGCTTTCTTTATATATGATTCAAAAGACTTGAGACTTTTTTATAAGGATTTTTTTGAGGTGTGGGAAGAATGAGAATGGGCTAGAATTTTATCAGTATAGAGAAGTATGAGTTAAAATAAGGCTTAGTCAACATTTCCTGAGACTGTGAGGAATTAAGTATCTTGCCCATGTCTGTACAGATAATATAAGTCAGATATCTAAGACCTGAATCTACCTCTCCCTGACTCTAAAGGTGGACCTCTGACTACTATGCCATGGTACCTCCTTTTTAGGACCATTAGGTATACCATTTTGCACTTTTAAAAAGTCTTTGCTTTGAACTGCTACATTAAAATGTGAAACATAATTCAAAAGTTTTAGAAAATAGTCATGGCTAAATTAAGCTTTATTGTTGGTATTTAGTCTTTTCTGGACACTTGGCTCTTGTATAATGATTCTATGTAGAGGTATTGAAAAATTTCATAGGAGAACCTAGTCCAAATAATACATTATAAATTTTTAAAATCTACATATTGAATGAAAACTGGAAAAATTCACATTAATGGCAACAAACTACTATAATTTGTTTTATAGACCCAAAATAATAATGTCACAATAAAAATTGAGGCAAATATTTGCCAGATTGATCACATAGATAGTATTCCTGAATCCAGATAAGAAATCACATATTGTAAAAATAATATAAGCATATAAAATGGCATTTCCTTCAGCTAGAGATAACAATATGATTTATTTTTGGACACTTTTAAAAAGATAATTTTTCCATATTATTTTATGTCATTCAGTTGTTTAGTCATTTTTCCAATAATGTTCAATTCTTTGTGACACCTATTGGAGGTTTTCTGTGAAGAAATTCTAGTGTGGTTTGACATTTCCTTCTGCAGTTCTTTTTACAGATGAGGAACTGAGGCAAACAGGCTTAAGTGACTTGCCCAGAATCACATAGCCAGTGACTGAGTTTGGATTTAAATTCAGAAAAAGGAGCCTTTCTGACTTTAGGTCCAGAGCCCAATCTGTGACATCAACTAGCTTTCCATTTATTTTTAAACATGTGACTTGTTACAAATGATCAAAATTTATGTATAGAATTAACAAATATGTAATAAAAGTTTTATTTTGCTTAAAAAATAAAAAAGCAATTATTTTACCTGTAAATAACTTTTACCTGTACCTTTAGTACCTTCTGATTAAGGACTATTATTGTTTTCATCTTGTAGATGCTATTTTATGGGGTAACACAGCTCCTCGGTATAGAACTGGTTTAGATTCCAATTTTCTTAAACACAATTTTAGTACTCTGTCTTCATCTGACTTGAGAAACTTTTAACATGAGCTACTGTAACAAATACCAATGAAATGAAAATAATACTTATCAAATAATTGGGATAAAGTTGTTCCAGCAGGATCACTCCTGATTAAGAATCCTTTATGATAGCCATTTGAAAAAAAAAGTTTAGATATAATCATTGGTAATTGGGGGATATATGATATTTTATTTATAAGGAATTGGAAATTTTAACAGCAACGTTATAATATCTCATTCTTCAATGAGAAAACACCTGAATTTATGTGAAATGCTGGAGTACTGGGTTGGTTTTGTCTAAATACATTTAAGTCATGGAAAAATCCATTATACTAAAGGGGATAAGACAAAACTATTGCTGCTTTGAACATCATGAGTCCTGTGTTTTGTTGATATTATATGGATTTTTGTTTGAATACTTCTGAAATCAGTTACTGTTATGAAACAGTCCCACTAAATTAGGGTTTGATGGTATAGAGGAAATATAGAATTTAATAAATATTTTAATGACAAAAAATATACTTATTTATATTTTATATATTTTATTATATTTTTACATTTTACAATTGATTGAAAGATGTAGAGAATACAAGATCCCAATGTACTCAGTTTTTCCCCATCAGTACCAAATGACTTTATTGGGAAGTAAATGATGGCAGTTTTTTGGTACAGATTATGAAAATGTCAAATAACCAAAATATGCTTGCACTGAAAGACAGTAGGAGTCACACCCATAGTTCCCAGGTGTGGGGGAAGCCAGGTGTGGCTTAGCACTTGTCACTGTCTCCAGGGTTGTGCTTGTCAAAAAAGATCTTCCATCATGCCAGAACTGAGGCCCCCATTTTGCCCAAATTGGTTATGTCATCACCCAGTTGTTTGATGGATTTTACCTGTTCGCCCAGGTAGTAAATTTCAGTGAAATCTCACTTGTTTTTAAAGAGCATTTGATTCAAATAGCAGAACATCATTTTGTGATCTTTTCCAACAAAATACCCTTTTTCTTGGTTCACAATCATACTTTATTCCCTCAGAAATATAACAATAACTTGGTTGTATGATTATCAGATAATTAATATTGAATAAAACATAAAATAGAGAAATATTTGCTTATTGATGTTGCTTGCCTTAGTAATGGAGAATGTATAGCAAAGTTCAAATGGAGGAAAGATTCCTTATGCATGATGAGGTCCTTCAAAATATACCCATTTATGGATAGTATTGTTCTAGTTGCACCAAATCCTGCAATGTTTCAACATCTTCTAAATCAATACATACTCAGAGGAGTTCATCTTAGTTCTCCACATAGGAAAAAAACAATTGAATAAAAAATGACTATTTTTCAGTCTATGATATGCATTCTAATGGATTAAGATGATCCATCAATATACCTTGAATAAATTCTATCAATCTACAATAAGGTAAGAGGGCCCAAAATTAAACAAAGTAAAAGAATTACAAATTGAACCATTCCTTTAAAAATCCCAAACTTCTGAATTAATGAAAACATGCAAATGAAGGCAGCCTAGCTGTACCAGACGTAAAACTATATTATAAAACAGTGGCAATCAAAACTATTTGGTCCTGGTTAAGCAAGAGTATAGTCATTCAGTGGAATAGGTTAGATTCACAAGACACATTAGTCAATGATTATAATAATCTAAAACTCAAAGACAACAGCTTCTGGAATAAGAACTCACTATCTGACAAAAATTGCTGGGAAAATTGGAAATTAGTGTGGCATAAACTTTGCATTGATCCATACCTAAAATATCCTACACTAAGATAAGGTTGAAATGGGTTCATAATTTAGACATAAAGAATGATACTATAAGCAAATTAGAAGAACAAGGAATAGCCTACCTTTCAGATCTGTGAAGAAGGAAAGAATTTGTGTCCAGAGAAGAACTATGGGATGCAAAATGGATAATTTCGTTATATTAAGTTAAAAGTCTTTGTACAAACAAAACCCAGACAAAATTAGAAGAGAAACAATAAACCAGGGAATTATTTTTTTTTACATCCAAGGATTTTAATAAAGGCCTCATTTCTAAAATATTTAGAGAATTGACTCAAATTCTCCAATTGATAATTAGTCAAAGGATTTGAACAGAAAATTTTCTGATGAAGAAATTAAAACTATTTCTAGTCATGCAAAAAAAAAATGCTCTAAATTACTACTGATAGAGAAATGCAAATTAAAACAACTCTGAAGGTACCACTACACAACTGTCTGGTTAAGATGATCAGAAAAGATAATGATGAATGTTGTAGGGGATCTGGGAGAACTGGGACACTAATAAGTCATTGGTGGAATTGTGAACTTATCTAAACATTCTGGAAAACAATTTGAAGCTATGCCCAAAGGGCTCTCAAAGTTTTCACACCCTTTGATCCCTCATTGTCTCTACTGGGTCAGTATCACAAAGAGATAATAAAAGATGGAAGGGACCCATATGTGCAAAAATGTTTGTGGAGGCCCTTTTTGTAGTGGCAAGAACTGGAAACTGAATGGATGCCCATGAATAATGAAAAATGGACAACTCAAACATAGAGAGCTAATAAAATGATAACAAAAAACTCAACTAAAAACCCTTTGAGCTCAGTAAATAGACAATATTTTTAATATAGATGTATTTTAACTCAATGAAAGTAGAGTTTATATTAAGATACTACTTTGCCATAAGATTAAAAATTTACTCAAAGCTTTTCAAATATAGTTTTTTCCAATACTTGGAGAGAAAGAACTGTTTTTTTTTTCCTTTAGATACTAAAAAGAACTTCCCCCCCCCCTTCTTTCCCTAGCTTTCAGTCGTGCTCCAATTCCGATGGCTGTGGTCCGAAGGGAACTATCATGTGAAAGCTATCCAATAGAACTTCGATGTCCTGGAACAGATGTTATCATGATTGAAAGTGCCAACTATGGTAGGACTGATGATAAAATCTGTGACTCTGATCCTGCTCAGATGGAGAATATCCGGTGTTATCTGCCAGATGCCTATAAGATTATGTCTCAAAGGTATGATACATAACTTTTTCCCCCCTTATGGCTTAAAAAAAAGTTCTACATGTATACTTGCAACTTACTGATGATCCAAAATAACTAGTCATTTTGCATATTGCTGTTGAAAAAGAAGAGAATACATTTTGTTTATTTCCCCCTACTAATCCTCAAAAAATATAATTTATAATTTTTTAAAGAGGGGAATCATAGAATATATAAATCCTTTGTTATTTAAATGAATATTTTTTTACCTTTACAAAAAGAAAATGCAAATAAGGATTTCCATATTTCATGAAAATTAGCATGCCTTATATTACTACATAGTATTTTTTTGCATATTGCAGTTACTTTTAGCTTGTGTGTTAAATCAATTTGTACTTGTATGTTATAAATTTCTTGTACTGTTTAGAACTAAGTGTTAACAAAGAAACATCCAAATGTTTATTTTGAATTGATTGCTTTAATAGAACATTTTGTTTCATTATTATTCTTAAATATCCTTGGCAAATCCAGGCAAATCTAGAAATTTGTTCTAGAGTACCAATCCTCTCACTTAAGACATTCGTTTACAACTATCATAGTTTCTGAGTCCTGACACAAAAAGTGAATTCCAGTTGATTAAAGTTTAGCCAATGTATATAATGGAGTTTAAATATTAATTTATCTTAATTTTTTAACTTTATAGAAGCTCCAGTTAAGAACTTTTTCTTGTATTTCTTAAAATAACATGTGTAAAAAGAATCTTACAATTATCTTTTATTTCTCATCTTTTAGTCTTACTAACTCCAATTCTTTCTCCTTGATCTTTACTGATTTGTCTTTTATGATTTCTAATTATTGAATATTTGATTAGTAGCTGAGTAATAAGATCAATTCTGTAGATAGTTTTAATGACTTTAAATCAATATCAGTAATAGAAATTATGATGGGCCAGATTCTCTATGATGAAAGTAAAATGGATGTTATTCTGAAATGACCTGTCTTGGTTAATTTCACCATGCAGACAGCCTTTTTTTTTATTCTGACAACTGAAGTCCATTATTAATGATATTAAGTAAGAGGAAATTGCCAGTTTATATTTTGTGTAATATGTTATATTACAATGGTACTTTTTTGTATCCTTTTCTTCTTCATTTTTTATTCTTTGTTTCTACATGTTTAACTTAATTGAAACTATGGGCTTAGAACTAAAATAATTGTAGTCATTCCATTGCAGCTAGATATTGTAATGGTTGCTCAGCAGTCATTGCCATAGCTAATGAGGAATGTGAATCAGAATGATATTTATTATTCTCAGTGTTCTAAGTTAAGCAATTCAGCATAACTTCATTTTCTTTCCTTCTGGCTTTTTTGTTGTTCATTTTTTTCTTCCGTGCATATGTGTGCATGTGTGTGGGGTAATGTAGTGGGGGAAATGCACATGTGCCATCTGTATTGCAAATGGGTTGGTACTTAAGATGGGTACTTTTTAAAGTGGCAATATAACATTTGCTAGTCCTTTGGAATTTTCTTTTTGACTGTCAGTGGGATTATTTTAATTTTCTTGCTGAGATACTCAATGATTTCCAATGTAAATTCTTCTTTCAAGGCCTGTTAAAATGGACTCTGGAACCATTGCAGGCATGTTTAATCTGTACACAAATAGCAAGCCTGAATAGTCAAATTTTCTATACCTTTCTGATAAATAATCTCTGTGATGGTAAAAAAAAAAACTGTTTTCACTCTCCTTTGCATCCCTAGAGCTTAGACTACACCTAATAAATGCTTAATAAATGCCTATTGATTCATTGATTCTTCAGGTGTTCCATGGGTGTTCCTGTTAGACAGTACCATCTTTTTTTAAGGACCATGATGAGTAATTTCCTGATAAAACTGGTCATTCATAGAAAAAAGTGACAGAATAATGTTGATGTTATATCCCTGAATATCCAAATTGAACACCTTTGACCTTATTGAAGGAGAAATGTTATTTGGGTCCTGTAAACCTTGAGAAAGGCAAGAACCACTTCAGTTGAAGTGGTTTTTACTCTCTCTGGGAAAGTTCTGGGGGAAAATGAGAATGCTTAGTAGAGTTTTAAGATAACTTAGTTCTAAGATATGGTTAACTTGTGAAGCAACAATGAAAACATTTTTATAAAATATATTACCAAAAGAGCTGCTGCGTTTCAGTTTTTTGAACTTAAAAAATAAATTATATTCAGTAATGAACACTTTCGAATATCAGGAAATCTGGATGGTTATCATAAACCACAATAGCAATACTAACAAAAATACCCTTCTCATAAGGAAGCACTGAGAGTGGCTTTAAATCATCATTAATCAAGCTAGAAAGAACATTAGGGATAGAGTTAGAGATAGTCTAATTTTTTTCCTTTATTTTTTTTAAACAGATGAGAAATCTTAGAACTAAAGAGATGAATTCCTTTGCTTTAGATCATAAGAATAGCAAATGTTAGAGCCATTTCTAACTTGAAATCCTCTGCTCTTTTCACTACACTATGGCATTTCTCTGGCTTATGGCTTTACTTTAAGTTATCATTGATGTGGGAAGTAGTACTTATTCTGTGACTGGCACTGTGCTAAGTACTATTTTTGACTATTTTCTTATTTGATCCTCATATAGGGGGACTCATTCTCACACATGAGAAACCCTAGATTTATGATAATCTATGAGTCTTCATCCACACAAAACCATAGCTTCTAAGTCTCTACCAAAGTGCAGATTTTCTCTTTAATCCCTTTAATTCCCTTCCATCAGTATAATGGAAGACATCAGACTAAGTCCCAGAAATGATAGTTCACCTTATTAAATGTCAAGGCAACATGTTAGTGTTGCCCTGCTGCTTCCTTTTGTTCTCATGATGATGTATTCTCTAACAGTCTCTTTGCTAATATCTTCTGGACTTCCTCTCTTCAAAATGATATGTCAGTCATTTAGAAAACTTTTCCCATATATAGTAATGGTATCAGACCTTTAGTCATAGCTACCATATTTAGATAAGAAATACCAAGCAGTGTGTACTTGAGAGAAGATTGTCTTTTCTTTTTGAGCATTTATTCTGGGAAGAGATAATGACTCTCTCTCTCTTTTTTTTTTTTAAAGGCCAGATATTCCCCAAATTCTGGTTTAGAAAATAATTGAATTTTAGCAAGCACAAAAGGTAATTTAAGGAGACAAGGCCATGGTTATCCACTCCCACAGCCTTCATAGCTGTTTTATTACCTGTGTACAACCCCTTTATTTTGCTTTTATATTTTAAGCAATAAAATTCCCTCTCTTTCTATATAAAGTTGTGCATATTCCTTTGGATGAATTAGAAAGGCTTTATCATTTTTCCCCATGAACTCGCTAACTTTATCTCTCCAAATACTCTTATTTCCAAGTTCACCCACTTCTGCACTTCCAGTGGTCTTTTCCTTCCTCCATCTTCATCTCACTGGGTGTGTATTCTCTTTATTTCAATGCCACCTAAAATTATCTCACTTCTATGACCCATAACTTTGAAATATTTCTGATCATTCTTCCATTCCATCCATATCTACCTATGTTTCACCTCTCCTATATCTCTTTTTTGTTTCTCACAACAGCCTCTAGTGATTCTGTTCCTCTTGAAATTTCCAGGTCAGTATTTCTGTGCCAGTTTTATTTAGCTCCCTCAAGAGCTTGACCCTTTAATTTAACCATTTCCTTCATACTCTATACCTTATTCTTGAATCCCTTGCTGTTGCTCTTTCATGGCTAATCTCTTTCTAAATCACAACTCTTCTTCCTTCTCTGGTTTTGCACACATGATATTGAATGCCACTGTAGGAAATCATATAACCTTAGAGAATGACTGCACTAAAGATTTTTTTTATATAGCATCATCTGATTGATAATGCTATCCTTCCCTGTTGATTCTCTTTTGAGTTTGTCAGAAGCTATTCTAAACCATTTTTTCCAAGCTCAATCCACCTACACAACCCCCTTTATCTCAGAAGAGAACCTTACTTCATAATTCACTAAAAACCAAAACAAAACAAAAGAAAAAACTTAAGTCATATATCACTGGCTCTCTCTTTCCTCTAATTCCATACTTGAACATTTTCCACCCATCACCATTTTGTCTTCCTTTGTTCTAATCTTAGAGAACGTAGTGATCCCTCTCTTTGCCAATATTAATCTTGCTGCTTATTGTGCTCTTGTTTCCATTTTTTCCATTTCCTTGGTGAATTTTCCCTTTCAGTCTTTTTTCACTCTAATTCTCAACCTTTCCGTACTTACCTGTAACTACTTACCTGTTGTTTTCAAACATGCTGAGATACCTCTGATCCTTTTAAAATCAAACAAATTAAAACAAACAAAAATCTTCATTTGATCCTACAATCTATTCAAGATAGTGTTCTATAACAGTCAACTTCTAGAAAAAGCTACCTGTACTCATTACCTATTTGTCCCCTCCCAATTAGTCATTCCTCTGCTCTTTGCAATCTACCTTCTGTCAATACCAAATTATTGAAATTACTTCAAGGTTACATCAAAAGATAGCTGCACTACAAAATTAAGTGATATTTTCTCAGTGCATCTCCTTTTGGAGATCTTCTCCTGCTGGGACACCATTATTCCTACTTAATTGATCAATCTTTTAATCAAGAACACAGATTTATTAAGCACCTACCCCATCCTAGACATTGGTCCATCTCTTTTTTAATAAGTTTTCTTTCTACTAAGAGATTGGCCATATAAGTAAATGTAGGATATATACAAAACACTTACAAAGCAATTTCAAAAGAAGCAACTTATAATCAGCCAGTATCCAATCTGTAAAAGACTTTTAGTGTCAAACAAGGGGAAGAGAAGTATTTAAAGATTCTTGAGCAAGATAGTGACATGGCCAGTCCTATGTTTTAGGAAGATCACTTGGCATTCAACATAATTAGCAACCAAGGGAAGAGGGACTGTATAAAGATCAATAGAGATTTCATGTAATATCAACAGAAGACAAGTATAAGAAATGTTGAGAAGTAGTATTTTCAAGACTCGATAACCACTGGAAGAAGTGGTAATGTGTGAGATTAAAGTGGAGGTTATAAATTTGAGTAACAAAGAAGTAGTAGTACTCAACAGAAATAAGCGCAACAAAGAAGGTGGATTTATGTAAAAAGTTTATAAATTCCTATTTTGAATTCTTTTAAATCCTTTGCAGAATTATTCTCCATGTCCTATTCCCTATGATTAGGTATACTAGCCTCTTTGCTGGGTCTCTTATATCTTTATATTTTCTCTCCTAATGGTTTTAACAGCTTCAATAAGTTCAATTATCTTATCTATAGAAAGTTATGTAATCTAGTCACTGTTCTCTTCTGCTCCGGCTCTATATCTCCACCTGCCTGCTAGATATCTCCATGGGGATGTCACAGAGACATTTCACATTCGATATATGCAAGATTCTTGTCACATGCTACACTGCAGTTCATTATTTAATCACTCTATTATTTCCCATTTGTCTTTTCTTCCTCTCTAAATCTTAAACTGGAAGAGGACAGGAATAAGAGGGTCTTACTACTATACAGATTAAATTATTGTTTATTATTTAATTAAGTTGTTTTATTGAATGATTAAATTATTAATTTGCTGTGTGCCAAGCACCTTGCTAATTGCTAGAGATAGATTTAGAAATATAGAGATTCTAAAATAGACAAAGGAAAACCGCCCTTTTCTTGAGTTTACACTCAAATTTCAGGAAGAAAACACAAAAGAAAGTTCAATAACAAAGCAGAAATAGCAAGTTCCAAAACTCATGAGGTTATATCTGGAGAAATGTCTACACCATTTGTATAACAGTACCAAATGCCTAGAGGATAAAGAGTCGGGTCATCAAGTGCTGAATAAATATTAACTGAATAGTACTTTATTAAGCTATTCTCCAGCTTTTAAAAATATTATTAAATCTATCCTTTCTATAGTTTCTACTTTTGGCTCTTCACCATAAGCAGATTTTTATGTAACATATAAAGGTTCATTAAATTAAAATGTTGAAATGATTAATAGAGAGCCAATGAAAAGCTGAAACCTAATATGTTAATTTCAGGATAAGATAAATTCCATAGGAGGATTTTTAAGATGGCAACTTATAATGCAGAGAACTAAAAGGTCAATGACTTTAATTCAACAACCAATGACACTGTTTCTTAAAAAAAAAAATGGATCCATTTTTAGATCATCATGACTGCTGCCAGAAGTACTTTTATCAGTGGAATGCCATGTTCTGTTGGCAGTTTAAAAAAAAATCATTGACATTTACTGTATAAATCTGGACAACTTCCTGGCATCTCATTTTAGAGGGGGTACAAAGGCATTGGTCCTCTTATACAGTACTATATCATTAATTGGAAAGGCATTTTAAATATCACTTGTTTCACAGAAGAATAACCCAAAATCCAAGAACATGCAATATATTTCCGAAGGTGATTTTCGTCAATTAATTTGGAAATTCAACAAATGTTTTATAACTATTGAAACCTAATCCTTTTTTAAGTGTGATATAGTTAGAAATAATCTTGGACTTGGAGTAAGAATCTGCATTCAAATACAGGTTCCATCACTTACTAATTCATCTTCTGAATTCATTGGCTTTGCAGAGATTATTATCCATTCCTGGAACACATTTCCTTTTCTCCTTTGCCTCCTAAAATCCCTGTCTTCAATGAAGATCTCTCTCACATGCTAACAATTTCAGTGAGCCTTTTGTGTGTCCTTCTGGTGGATGGTGGTGTTACAAATTATGGCCTTATGTTGTATCTGTTTGAGAGCAGGGAATACTTTTCCTTTTGTCTCTGTGCATTATTTTTCAAGTAAGCAAATAATTGATTTTTGTTAAGTGGGATTAGCCTCAATTTTTTTATCTGTAAAATAATATGAATACTTATATTAACAACCACAAAATGGCATTGTGAGGAATGTTGTTGTAAATTGTAAAGTGTTCAAGTATGGTGGAAATAGTTTTGTATAAGTTTTTAATAAGTGATTCAAACACCACAAATGTCTTATTTAATCTATTTTTCTCCCACAAGTCGAAAAAAAGTAGTCATTTTAAAAATTGAATTGAATATATATGAAAAAACAATAAATATTGGGGCCATTGACAAGTCCACACAATTATGGAAACCATTGTCCTTGAGACAGATATCAAGAAAAAGCATCCAGCTGTCAATGCCATCACTGTCCTCAAGCTCCGGATTCTCAGTAGCAACATTCTGAATAACTCCTGAGAAATCTGTAACTTCCCCTTGCATAGTGACTCTTAATAAATATTGGTTGAAATGAATTGACATCTAATCTCTCTAGTGATCATAAGGTTGTTCTGCAGGATGGGGGAGGCCAGAGCCACACCTTGACTCCCTTCAGGACCAAGGAACATAGAAGAAGTTGTATATTAGCCAGGAGATGGAGAGGCAATTATAGCTCTCAGATATTCAATTGTTGATAATATTTCCCTGGAATATGCATATTCAGGACAGTGCCATAATTTGGGCTCTGTTTGCCCACAGATCTCTGTCACTATACCACACGATGGTGTCTGGATCTTCCACCATTAGGGAACTTCCAATAAGTCAAGTTTTATCTCTAGAAAGCCTTTGTTCAAATGATCATCTTCATTGTCATCATCTTCATCATCCTTTTCAAAAGCTATTTTAAATTTATTCAGTTAATATTTTTAAAAGCAAATGCTCAATTGTTACAGCATCAGAATTATTTCAAACAGAAATTGTCATTCTCATCTTGTCAAGAGTGTCTCAAACTACCATGCCAGTGTCATAAAATAAAAAGTAGTGATAATATGTGATGACTATATATATGTGTGTGTGAGTGTGTGTATGTATATCGTGTATGTAGAGGTATATAGTAAAAATTGAAGTAAAACAATTATACATAAAAACAATATTTTCATTATTCCTAGAAAAAGTACTCTCTTCTCAGTTGAAATATAAATAGAAAAAAAAGCAAAAAAATTGACCTTCATATATATATACATATATATTCCTTCTATGCACTGTCTTACTTGAATGATATGAATAATATGTTTCTTCCATACATATTCCATATTCAGATACTATAATGATTTTTTTAGTAGTCTAACTCATGATTCATTATTATTGTAGCTGGAGTATTTATCAGATTGTTTCATTTGACTATAGAATAGAAGGAATGGATACACAAATGCACTTTAATGAGGAAGAGATTTGGAAACGTTTGCTGTAAAGAATGTCTGATGTCACTCTACAGTGTTGGTCCCCTGGACAAAGGGTGGAAGACGAGGCTACTTTATATCTGCTATTGGGATAAAGTTAAAATCAAAAAAGGAGGGTGGGGACAAAAACTGCTGAAGATAAACTTGGCTCATTTTACAATTCTATATTGCTGGCCCAGCAATGCCCTTGTCTTTCAGATTTCCATGCCTATTGCCTATACCTAGTACTCCTAGGATTCCATATTGGATATAAAATCAACTGTCCTTATTCCACAAACAAGCAGAGCCAGTTTTCCCCACTAAAACTAATGTTCCTTGTTTCTGGTATTTTTTCTGCTCCAGTCCTTAAGTTATATTACCTGGTCCTGCAAGATGACTAGTATTATTGCTGAATGGGAGAACAGGGCAAGATGTCATCATGACCATATAAAAAAGAGAGAGAACTTCTTATGATGGCAAATGATAGCATCTCAGAAACATCTTAAAATCTGTTTATATATGTGTGTGTGTGTGTGTGTGTGTGTGTGTATCTCCAAATTACTACCTCATTAAAAGGCATCTGTGTATTATATCATATGCCAAATTTAGTTTAAATAATAAATAGTTAAAATAAATAATAAAAACTACTTGTCCTTTCTCCCCCCAGATTGCTAGTGTAATGGAGGGTTTTGCACATGTGCATGATACTTCAGTTGGCATCTCCATGTTGAAAATGCTAGGGAAGATATATTCATGTGCCAGATTCCAGTAATGCTCCTTTTTGTGGATTGAATAAATACATGTTATTTAAAAAAAGATATTTGAATGTCTTTGGAATTTGCATGTATTTTAAAAAGAATGAACATATAGTATTATTTCTGTAATTGTGGCCATTAAAATATTGTTTTGGAGGAAAAAGGAGAATGGGTTTAGTTTTATGTTGAGAACTGAATATATATATTACCCTGCGACATTTGAAAATGAAAAACTTAAAATGGATATTTAAAATAGAAAATTTTAAAAATGTTTTAGAAAGTTTTAAAGAATAGTTAAATTTATTTTAGCTTTACTAGTTTTTTTCTCCAGTATTCATTGTCAAATAAAAACAAAACAAAAAAATTCATTCATCACATCTGTTCTATTTTAACTATATAATGTGACATTATGTGTGTGTGTGTATGGTGTGAAGTTTCTCAATCCAATGTTTTAATGTAATGGGGATATGACCCTGGATTTTTGATCAAAACACTAGTGAAGAGTAAGTGCTGGAAAATCTTTAAAAAGTAGGAAGGTTTCTAGTTCAGAATGGATTCTGTGTCTGTTGTCTGAGGATCAGATAACAGTAGAAACTTCAACAAAAGGTTAGTCACTGAAATCCATGAAGTTTGATATACTAAGACCTAACATAAAGGGGTTTTGTTTTATGCTCTAGTAAATGAAATAATGGATCCATCCAACCACTTAAGAGAATGAAGAGAAAAGGGAACGTGTGTGTGTGTGTATGTGTATGTGTGTGTGTGTGTGTGTGTAAAAATGCACCAATGATAAAAGCTAGTAGACCTGTCTTCTGGCTTCCACTTCCTACTCTGACATTGTGTCAACTAGGACAATACCTCTCTAGGTCATGGCTTTGTTTTTAAGGTGATGAAAGAGATTTCTAAGACCCTTTCTTGCTTGAAAACTTTCTTATTTATGGCTCATTACACTACAAGGAAGTGAGAAGCTGGTTGTAAATCTCATACTTTTGCCCCATTTGGCTTCTTAAGGATTAGGTTAGATTTTATTGCATGTCCCTTGATAGTAGCACAATTGTATTTTCAAATAGGGAATCACATTAGGAGATAGTTCAAACACACACACACACACACACACACACACACACACACACACACACACAAAAGAGTTTCTCACCTTTTCTGAAAAGTTGTCCCTCAGTTTATATAGTAGCACTGCAGGGGATTTTACAGCTTATGAAACATCTCAAGGATTTCTCTTTTATTTAGTACTGAGAAAGCAAGAAGCTTTTCAGTGATGGATAAAATAGAAAAAGTTCATCACAGGTTCAGAAGTATCCATAGTTGGGGAATGTTCTGTGATACTTATTTAGCTCTCCAGGAATATCGCCACCAAACTAACACTCTGGTTGATTCTTTTGGTTGATAGAGGCATGATATTTTGCTAGGTATTGTCTTTTGCATTTAATGGAGACATGGGGTAAAGAAATAAGCATTTCAACTTTAGTTCTCATACTTTTATTTTCAGCCAGGCAGTTTGCAGTAATAATTAGCATATTCAAATATCATGAGTAAGACAAAGAATTTCAATGACAACTATTAGTCTATTTCAACATGATTTTATTTCCCCCCCAATTCCATATAAAGACAATTTTTAGCATTCATTTTTATGATATTTTGAGTTCCATATTTTTCTCCCACATTTCCTCATCTTCCCTTTTCTGAAAATGGTAGACAGTTTAATATAGGTGCTATCATACACAACATTTCAATATTAGTCACAGTTGTGAAAGACTATATAGGTCAAAAGAAAAAAATCACAAAGAAGAAAGGGAAAAAAGTATACTTCAATCTATATTCAGAATCCATCAATTTTTTATCTGAATATGGATAACATTTTCTTTGTCAGTCCTTTGTACTTATCAGTCATCACATACTGTTCCGGATACCATATACAATGTTTTCCTGATTCTGTTCATTTCATTTTGTATCAATTGATACAAGTTTTCAGATTTTTCTGAAATCTGCCTGTTCATCGTTTCTTGTTGCACAATAGTATTCGATTACATTCACATACCATAGTTTGTTTATCCATTCCCCCTTAATTTCCAATATTTTGCTACCAAGAAAAGGGCTGCTATAAACATTTTTGCATATGTAGACCCTTCTCCATTTTAATGGTCTCTTTGGAATACAGACTTAGTAGCAGTTTTGCTAGAAAAAAGGGTGTGCAATTTTATAGTCCTTCGGGCATAGTTCCAAATTGCTCTCCAGAATGGTTGGATCAGTTCACAGCTCCACCAACAGTGAATTAGTGTCCCAATTTTTCCACATCCTCCAACATTTATCATTTCCTTCTTTTTGTCATATTAGCCAATCAGATAAGTGTGTTTTAATTTACATTTCTTTGATCTAAAGTTATTTAGTGTACTTCTTTAATATGCCCCCAGGTAGCTTTAATTTTGTTGCTCTGTTTTTTAAAATCAAAAGCAAAGCTAGATTTATATCCCCAGAGTCAAGAGACCAAGAATATTGTGAGCCAGAACCTAAAACTGAATTCTTTACATGCCTTTCCTTTGCCTATCAAACCAAACCTTTTCCTTTACTCTCAGAGGAGATCTTTTGGATGAGAGCCTACAAGGAGAACTCTCTAACACCTCTTGCTAACATACTCCATCATTTTAATTGCTATGCAAAGTATGCATCAGAGTAGTCAGAGTAGGTAATTCTGACTTAGAAAATTTACTAGCTGATGCAGATCAAATGTTTTCAGCTAACTAAAGTGGAAAGCTGATGGGAATTATTTGGCTCAAACTCTCAGAACCCTTCTGTAAATTAATCCTTTAATAGATGTTACTTTACCTTTTTTCCCATTTTCTCCCATAACATTAGGTATTTATTTTTCTTTTTTGTATGGTTCTGTGTAAATTTGTTTTTATTTGGCTTAACACCCATTTTGTTTTTAAAGCCTATGGGCTTTATTTACAAATGAATTTTCTTTGAAATCAGTTTTGACCCCTTGAATAATTGGGACAATGAGATTAAAACACATTTTGAATAATAATAAGAAAAATCCTGAATTTTTTTAATAATTTTAACATTTTATTCTTTAATGTTTATGATAGTCATTATTGAAATAAAAAACCAAAATAGTAAAATAGCAAATTACACAAATGGTGATATTTAGCAATGGTATGGTTTGCAAGGGCATAAGACATCATTATACTTTTATTCTCTCTGTGGAAATATGGTCCTTTGTTGTCAATATTTTATAGATAAAACCATTGTTGAGAAAGAAAATAACAACCATTGTATCACATTCTGAGGAAATATTCTCTTCCCATTTCTATTTCTCCATTTAAAATCTTTTAGAAAAAATAAAAAGACAAACATTCATTCTATGACTATTTCCAGAAGTCATACTTAATCTCCTAAAATGTAAAATTTTAGTTTAATTTTATTTTCACACAGCTTGATGATGGTGTTTGGGCTTATGATTCATCAGATAAAATACAACTGATGAGTGTAATCTTAATATGTAAGTAGTGGTCCTTTATGTCTATTTCCAGAGGGTGCCATTTGATTTGATGGTAAATGTTTAACAACGGTCCCTGGATAGAGAGTGGAGTAATACATAGTTAACACTACATACTTTTAAGTTTAGTTTGCTTTAGTAACATTTTGTCTACCAATTTCTTAAATTTGGACAATCAACAAAACAAATTAAGTCCCAGCTTTGTGGTTTTCTGAGATGCAAATACTAATGCTAAAAACTTAATCATCAACTGAATTAGTAAAAGCCTAGCCTAGCACTCCACTTGCCTACTTCCATGTAAACATGATCATGGTGTCCTTGGGAATTTCCTAATGTAAAAGAGCATTTTAATCTTGAGAATCATAGTATAAAATTAATGTTAAGGGCTTCTTTCCTGAACTCTCCCCAGAAAATTCACTAGCAAGTTTCTTCAAGCTCTTTTTCGGATTGTTGATTCTATCATTGTTATCCAACTTAGATGATTTGTTTTAAAATTTTACGAGGGGACACAAACTGTAGAGGGTCATGTTCGCAATTCTGAACATTATGTCATCATTGCCAAATGAATAGAACAAACAAGAACAATATTAGATCAAAAGGCTTTTATCTATGTTTAATTATTAATTAGATCAGATTTATCCTGAACATTTCTCTTAGGCTATGTTCCCACTAAGCGAACAAAAGAAATGCATTTGATTTTGGCTTTATATTCTTATTTGTTTTTTTTTTAAAGAGGAAAGAGTGTCAAAGAGAATCAGAGAATCAGAGAGAGAAAAGGCTTAAATTACAATTAGAGGTCATATTTATTTAATTCCATCATTTTATATAGTTAACAAAATTTAAACTTAAAGAACTTAAATAGCTTGCCCAAGGTAGTATGAATAAATGACTGATGATACATCTGAACCCAGGTTCTTTGAGTTCAGATGTATCTGAACTGCTAGCAACATTTATACATACATATATATATGTGTGTGTGTGTGTGTGTGTGTGTGTGTGTGTGTGTGTATGTGTATATATATATATATATATATATGTATATATATATATATATATGTATATATATATATATATATATATATATATATATATATATATATATATATATATATATATATATATGGAGAGAGAGAGAGAAAGAGAGAGTGCCTTGAGATCTCCTTGAGAATAGCATATACCTGAGGCTACATGGAATGATTTTCAATAAAAGGATAGTGTGTTAAAATCCTCTGATTCTGAGTGGCCCATTGTACCTGATCAATGATACCAAGCCTGAGAGGTGTTAATGAACATCTAGAAAATGAACCGAAAATCACAAAAAAACCTAACATGAATTCTTCAATAAAGAGTTTATGCTAGAGTAATGTAAAATCTTTATATGAAAGAGTTACTGGGCTGACATCAAGAGAATATTATAGTTATAATTTACTAGATATTAAGCAAAGTATTTGAAAAAATCTTTTGTGCTATTTTCGTTGAAAAGATAGAGTGGGATTGTTCAGAGTGGGGTGGATTCAAAATAATTTGAGTGACTCCCTAAGGTTAGTTATTTATTTTATATGTTGAGAAGAAATTATATATTGGATGAATCTGTGTTTGGTTTTGTGCTCTTTACTGTGTCTGTAAGTGATTTAGATAAATACATAAATGGAATGCTTTTAAAATTTGTAAATGATACATTGATGAAGTGATAGCTAATATAGGATATAACAAAGTCAGGATCGAGAAAATGTATTACTGTTAGATGATTGGGCTGAATCTAATCAGATAAAAGTATACTCAAACTAGATGAATCTGTGATTGATGATGCAAGTAACAGTCGATCCAAGTCTGCCAGTACTGTAGGATCCATACTCATGTTCTCCCAAAAGTTCATTCTGGGTTGTGGCTACATGTTGTACATTAGACCTTCCTTGTTTTCTTCCAACACTGAGGATAGTTCACTCTGACCAGCTGTCCAATATCTCTCTGTCTCTCTATGCGACAAATTTATCTTCTCTTCCTGATATATAATTCTTTCCATGCAAATTTAAAAGGAATAAGTGTCAAGCTTTATTATAGGCTTCATGGTGGAATTGTTAAGAGAGCTGATAGAAAGCTTAAGTTCTTCTGACAAATGGAGTCTGCATGCCCTTGGAAGGTCTCTTGAAGTGAGTGTAGCCCTGGAGAATTGTCAGAAATTGTAAGCTCAGCTGGAGAAATCTTAGGCCAGACAAGGTGGGAGGGAAAAAAGGAGAGACAGAGTAAGAGAGACACAGAGAGGGGAGGGAGAAGGAGGAAGAGAGAGAGATGGGGAGAAACAAAGATAGAGGGAGAGAGAGGAAAAAAGAAGGGGAGAGGGAAGAAGGGAGGAGAAAAAGGAGAAATAGGAGAAAGTCTTACTCTTGAATTCGAAAATGTGCTTTATCATTTTATCAATTAAAAAAATTGTAGATACATGATGAGATGTGTTTTTCTTTAAAAAATTGTGCCAATTGTACCAAGCTCAATGTGGAAAAATAGTATCTTATAATAGTCACCTCCCCCCCAAAAAATCAGCAACAACAAAAATAAAGTTTCTGCTTCTTAAAAATAGAGATAATAGTACTATTGTACATTTTCTTGGAAAATTCTAGATGGTGGTGGTGGTGGTGGTGGTGGTGGTGATGATGATGATAATTATAGCTAATATCTATATAGTACTTTAATATTTACAAAGTACTTTAAATAAATTGTCTCATTTGATTTTCTCGACCTCTCTATAAGGTGTGATTATTATCCTCATTTTATAGATGAGAAAACTTAGGGTGAGTTAGGTCATGTAACTTTCCTAGAATAATACAGTTTATCAGTAGTTAAAGCAATATAATACCTCAGATTATCTTGACTCTAAAATTTAGTACTCTTTCTAGTACACCACTTAACAACAATTAGAATAATGTTTTCTGAATACTGAATTTTATGAAGTACATTGATGAGCATTCAGAAAAAGAAAATCAAGATGGAGGAAGAATCCAAGATTATGATTACTAGTTTAGTTGGAGGTAAAGAATTAGGATGCAAAGGGAGAGAAGAGACACATTTGAGAGTTTTTCTTAAATATTTAAAGGGTTTTAATATTCAAGAGGAATTAAATTGCCCTACTTGCTCCCAAAGGACAAAACAAGGTGCAAAGGATGATGTCAACTTACAGATTTTATGTAAGGCTATACTTCCTAATAATCATATAAAAATGAAATTGACTACTTCTAGACATAAAGTATTTACCACAAATCTTCAAACAAATGTTGGCTGTTATCTAACTGGATATTTTGTAAAAGGAATTTTTTTTGTTTATTGTAGGTCATTTCTGAGGTCCTTTTCAGTTCATAGATTCTATGATTTGACCTCTCTATGTTTTACTTCCTCCATCAATATTCTGGAGTTAGAGTTAATGAAATAAAGTATAATTAAAGTCCATGCATATTTCTGTGGGAAAATTCTTAAATAATGAAGATTGCCCATTGACATTTCTTAATATCCCTGATTAAGCAATTAAAGAAAATAGTAAAAATCCTTAACAGTGAATAGAGTTAAATCCTGTTGTATACATATGACATAAGCTACTTATATCTTTTATAGCTCAAGGTACTAGAGATTGATTGGTTTAATCACAGAGGAATCAGTGCTTTCCAAGGCCCTAGACTGATCCTATTCAACTATTTTTTCCTCTGCATACAGTTTATAGAGAAGTCATCAAGTATATATGGTTGGTGAAGTATAAACAAATCATTGCTCCTGAGAAAAGTCAAAGAATGTGCAATTCCTGATATTGGGGTAACATCTTAAAAAAAACCAACTACTGGTAGAAATTTATTAAATTGTTAATATTTTAGTTTATGCTTTACTAATAAATACTAGGTAGAGAGGGATAAAGTACTTTAAAGATGAATTGGTGAAAGAAATGTGGGAATAGGGTAGAATACCCTATAATCATTTTCCTAAACATTAGAAATTTCATGGGAACAAGTTTATTTTTGAAGAAATAATTTTGCAAAGGTTGACTTGTGGCTGATAATATAAAATAACCCTTGAAATTCTGTAGCATTTCTAGATACAATAAGACTTGAAACAGATGTTGCTTGGAGTACTAGCTTGAATAGAAAACAATTAAATCTCAAGAGTTAAAAATACATTGTATGAATAACTTGAGAACCTAGAAAGTGGAATGATTGAGAGTATTACTGACAACAAAAATGAGTTAGATCATTCCCACTTATATGTGAAAATCACGTGGTATTGACTGCTTCATGTCTTCTTATTTGTGGTTTCAACAATAAAAACATGAATAACAGAAAAAGATTTTCAATGAAATAGTTGAAATAAATAATATACTTGAAAGATATCTATAATGATCTAATTGTTCTAAAACAACTCGTTGATCATAATTATAAAATTTTATTAGTAAAGATGATAATGGTTGATTTTGTAATTTCATTATCTAGGAAACTGTCCAGCTAAGAAATTCTTTCTCTATCTCAAACTGCCTCAAATTTTATTTGGAGAATGTCTAATAGATCTCATTGATTTAAGTCAATCTCTAAAAATTAAAGAAAGATGATGAAAGTATAGCAAGATCATTAGCCATGAGAAATCTGTAATAAACTAGATCCTAAATTAGAGATTACTTGCCAAAAAATGACTTTTGCTATTTTTATTCTTCTTTAGAATGCTTTCATAGGCAGGTTCTGAACATACAAGCTTATGAAGAAAGGGTGTTTATATTGTTAAAGGTGAAAAAGGTCACTTGAAGGTCTTGATATTGTTCTTTTAATAAAACTTTAAAATGTGACTCTAGAGGGGTCCATTATGGCGAAGAAAAATGAGGTAACTATAGATCCATAAGTGATCTTATGGATTGGATAAAATAAAAATTCAATCAAACATAAATAAAAGTTAATATGTTATTTTCTAAGCCAAAAAGTGGTCTGTGAGAATACTTACTGTAGGTTTAATGACCCTCATTTCATCTTGAGTTTTATACCACTGGCTTAGAGCACTGAAAGGTTAAGTCTTTTGTCCAAGGTCTGTTGTTTTTATTTTTTTTCCCTTCTCCCTACACGTTAGCAATTTAGAGTATGCCTTACCAAATGGAGCCTTTAAAAGGAAAATTGCATAATCACAAGTAATTTATTCACAAAACAAAATACAACCTTTTGGTTCCTTTTTTACTTCTAGTCTGAAATCAGGGATTTTGCCCTATACATAAATTAATCATATCCCCAGTCTATTATTAGACCCACTTATATGTCAAAGTGTTTATATAGGATATGATATGATTAATGAGAGTGCAGATTCCTACTTTTGTCCTGAGTGGCTTGAGTGGGGGAACCAGCTGTGTATAGCAATCAGAAGTACAGAATCTATTTAGTATCTTTGTGGGCATGAGTTGGCTTCTGATGTCTTCTGAGAAGCATTATGTTCTTCTATACCAGAACACAATTAGCAACCTTCTCTATTCTAAATAGTAATGCAATATGCTATAAACATTTATCTATTTTCTGAAAAAATCAAATTCTATGAAAATCACTTCCTCGTTTTCTTTAGAAATAATGGTACAAATTCAAAGAACAGTACTTTTTTTTTTTTTTTTAAGCAGGCAGTATTTTTCTAAAGATCATTACATTTTTTTCATATAAAGTGCACATTTATACTCTTGCTTTTAGTTTGTTGCTTAAAATAAAATTGAAAACATTTTTGGACTTGTTGATTAGTGCTAAATACAGTGCAATTAATTTTTCTGTTACAAATGAATCACACCATTTACTACACAGTGTGTAACAATGACTCACTTAGTTAATGTGTGTTAACAAATAAGAGATGTTGGTCCTGTTAAGAAATTCCAGCAATTATTTTAATAGAACATCTGGCATGGTTTAAGTATAGTTTCAAAGTATAATTTTTGTATGAAGCCAGAGAATTACATGATGCTGAAATTTTTACTTAGGCATATGATGCTGTAATTTGCTTTTTTGGAGCAAAATATATTTGATTATAAGTTGATCATTCAGTTAGTGCTAACCTATGAGCAATAAGAATCTGTAGTTGACTTCCAGCCTCACCCCCACCCAGTTTATTTCTGCATTGCTAATATAGTAGGACTTTATCTTTCCAATTACTAGCCTTTTAATTCTAGGATTATTCAGATCTTAGTTTGATGTTAGATTCTGGAATTAGATGTTTAAAAAGGAAGAAAGAAAGAAAAGGAAAGAAGGAGGAAGGGAAAGAAACAGAAAGGAAGGAAGAAGGAAGAGAAATAAAGAAAAAAGAAGGAAAGAGTGTAGGAAAGAAGGAAGAGAAAAAGTAGAAAAAAGAAAAGAAAAACAAAGAAGGAAAGAAGAAAGAAAAAAGGGAAGAGAAAAAGTGGAAGAAAGAAAGAAAGGGAAAAGAGAGGAAAAAAGAAGAGAAAAAATAAGAACAGAAGAGAAAGAAGCAAAGAAGAAAGAAGGAAAGAGAGTGGAAGAAAATAGAAGGAAAACAAGGAAGGAAGGAAATAAGGGAAGAAAAAGGGAGAAGGAAAGGAAAGAAGGAAGGAAAAAAGAAGAATGAAGAAAGAAAGGGGAAAAAGAAAGAAGAAACAAAAACAAAATACTCCTAGTTCGATCATTCTGATTGATGATTGTGAAAAATTCTGGATAGGATAAAAGCAGTGGCTACAAAGAGGGAAGAAAAAAGAAACATAGAAACAATAACAACAGTTAACATCTATAGAGCATTTTAATGTTGGCAAAACATTGTACATATATTTTCTCTGTTGATCCTCACAAGAACTCTGGGCTATAGGTACTATTATTATCTTCATTATGCAGGGAATTTAAAAAAAGGCAAAGGAGAGGCTCTTCTCTCAAGGATGTGTCTTAATGGAAAAGACAATATACAAAAAAAATCATGTACAAAAATGTATATTCAGGATAAATTGAAAATAATTAACAGAGAGAAGATACTAAAGCCTGCTCAGAATTTTTTTGGAAACATTAGCTAATAATAATATTTACACTTTTGATGGAAGATGAAATTTTAGTTGGGATATCTAGGAGGCTCATGTGAGGTGGGAAAGCATTTCAGATACAGGGAAGAGCTAAAGAAAATGCCTATAACTATAGAGATGAAATAAAAAAAATAGTAAAAAAGGCCAGTATCACTGGATGGCAGAGTAAATGGGAGGAAAAGGGTAAATTATAATAATTCTGGCAAGGCGGAGAAAAGGATGAAATTAGGAGGGACCTTTTAAATACTAGATGGATAATTTTATATTTGATCCTAGAGGAGATAAGGAGACAGGTTCTACTATTATTTCCATATTATAGTTGAGCAACTATAGATAAGTAACTTATCTATAAGTAACTTAAGTAACTTATAGCCATAACATTAGAAAAGAAAAATAGCAAGCCATAAAGGGTCAAAATGAAGGGACCAGAATTCCAAAATATATATTTAGTTTTTATGTAATTATATTATTGTTCCAGTTGAGGAGGGGTACATTGTGTGAATTTATAATATATCTCCTAGTCATTTGCCCGAGTAAATTGCAAGCTTAATTGAATGATTGAATTGAATTTCTTTTTTGAAACATGAAGTAGTTTATGGAAATTCAACTTAACCTTTGGAATATTTCATTGTGTAAGAAAGAGGACAATGTCATCATCATTTTATTTCTGGAAAAACTATGAAGCATGCACACACACATACACACACACACATATGTATTGATGATTAGCTTTTGATTTTGTTCTATTTAATCATAAAAATAAACCTAGAACCCAGAGCCAGAACTAAATAATTTATCTTATCCAATAAATATCTATTGGCAGATGATGAATATCTCTCTTAATGCAGCTCTATTTAGAATGCATTCAAGTTTCAGTGCTAAAGGTGCATAGTATTTAAACCTGATGAGTTGCTTTTCATTCAGGTAGAGACAATGATGAGGGTGGGAATATGTGTGAAAAAAGAGACTAGAAAATCTGCATTCTCCTTTGGTATCCTTTCCCTGTGTCATATTTTTACTAGTCTGGGGATAATTAATATCTTATCAACTTCTCTAGATAAACAGAAAATTCTCAGAAATTTAATAGAGTAAAAGAAGGAGAATTTCCCATCATATTTAACTCATATTCCTTCAAAAGAAATTTCTAAAACAGGCACCATACTGAGTCAGTCAACATTTTGTGCACATAGGTAGTTATTTTCTGTTCCTGGTTCTTACTTACTAAAACACCTCTTAGATTAAAATATTGCATTAAATTTTTTGGTTGCCAAGTTTTTTGGTTGATTTTTACTGAGTTAGTAGTCTATTAAATATCCGACATGTTTTTCAAAGAAAAAAATATATGTATGTATGTTTTATACACACCTACATATGTGTATATATCCATGTTTTCAGTTTTTTATACTTTCAAAGCAGAAGACTTAAAATGCATCCCCCAGTGAATTTTATTATATCTGATAAAAGATTAAATGATTTGCCCTAAGACACATCGTATGTGTTGGAGGCCAGATTTGGATTCAGATTTGAGCTTCTGACTCCAGATGTGGCACTCTTTATCTATTGTGCTGCCATAGTCACACTTTATCAGATACAGAATCGGAATCCAGTTCTTCTTGACTCCAAAGTCAGTCTAGTACTACATGTTACAAAATGGTATCTTTACATGTAAACCTAACATATCAAAAATCAAGTTATTTATTCCAGCCCAAAGCAAATCATGTATATCATCTTTTTTATCAAAATATCAGTACTTGAACAATTGTTCATCTTAGATCCTGTGAGAATGACAATTACTCTTTTCAGTAAGAATATATGCCCAAGTATAAAAGCAACCAGGACCCTGTAGTAAATTTAAATTGCTCTGATTTAGTTCTCTTTCCATCTTCAAATTAGGGCCTTAAACTTCTATATTATTCTTTCCTCTTTTCATCAAAGTCCCTGGTTTATAGCTTTAACTAATTTGAGATTAATCAGAAGAGATTAGATTTGAATATGATACTTTTCCATGAGAACAGGAAGTAGAAAGAATCTTTTCTTTTCTACAGATCCTTCAGGTTTTTTTTTTGGTTTTTTTTTTAATCAATCTCCTTAAGATTTTCTATCTTGGAATCAAGAATTTTAAAAATTTGTTCATATTTAATGTGTAATTAAATTCTTATATTTTCTTAATTTAATTTTGTATAGTTCCATACAAGAGACAGGAATATACTATTCCAAATTCATTCTCTAGCTCCCTTTAAGTCACAACTAAAATATCAAATATTCTCTGTTGGAATCCTTACAAAGTGATGTCAGTTGCCTAATTTGTCATGGTATTTAGCAAATTCTCTAGCTCACTAATGTATTTAAGTACTCAATGGAGTTCACACTTTTGGGAGATTCACAAGTCAGTATTCAGTATGAGATTCACAAGTCAGAAACCCATAATTCCACTCTCAGATCCCATAATCCCATTTTCTCAGAGGAGGAGTCAACCTTTGGGAGATCACATATAAGAAGCTCTTGGAGCTTCAGTCAGTTAGTTAGTTTGGAAGACTGACAGAGAGGGGAGCATTCTGGGAGGAAGCCCACTCTCAGAGGCGAAGTCAGATTCATTCCATCTTCCACCTTTGTGCTGGCTGGAAGCTGAAGGACAAACCTTTGGATTTGGAGACATTCGGAGGGATCTCTTGGAACCAAGCAGAGAGATAGGCCACTAGGAAAACTATCTGGGCTATTTTGGAGGAAGCAATAAAAAATCTGAACTTTTAACACCTGGCTGCATTTGGACTGATTATTACTTTTAACCAAAACTAAGGCTGCCTCCAGAAAACCTCCTCAAGAAACCTGCTCCCAGAGAACCATTATATTAAAGAAGAAAAATATCACAATTCTCCAATTCTTCTTAATTCTAGTTCCTTCCCTCTATTATTTATTTTATACTTATCCTCTCTATAGCTTACTTTGTATATATTTGTTTGCTTTATGTCTTCTGTTTGATTAGAATAAAAGCTATGTGGAAAAGACATGATGCAAGGCAACAAATGTAAATTGCACCAGATTATGGAGGGCCTTGAATGTCAGAAACTGTGACATATAAAAAAATTGAGAGACGAAATTTCTGGTAACTAATTATTTCATTAATTATGCTAAAAGATAAATAATAAAAGAGACAATGACACCCTGTACTGCCAAAAGCTCTTTATTGGACCTACTAAGTGCTTTATATTTCCTTGGAAGAGTGGATGTTCTGAAACGTAGACGTCAACTCTGATTAACAATGACAAAACAAATATTATAATGAAAGCTAGGCTTATTCTAATCCACCAATTTACCCTTAATTAAAATTTCTTTACTTTTTGATCCAATCTGTCTTCTTTCTCATCAATTCTGTACTTCAAAGTCTACCTATATAAACTACAGGAGCTGATTTCTGATTGAAGAAATAGAAAAAAGGAAAAATAAAAAAGCCTTAGTCATAATTCAATAATTGGCTATTAATATGAGACAAATTATCATTTCTCTCAAAATAAAATTATGCTTGGTATATACAATAAAGAACCCCTGATATTTTTTAAGTACTAAAGTAATATGATAAGCATAATGCAATGAGCTTTGGAAAATTTTTTTGGAGTATAGATCTGAAGGACAAATTTTGAGAAAGGATAGATTGCAGGAAAGGAAAACAATGAAATACCTTACATTCATTTAGCTTAACGAGATGATTACTAAAATTAGCTTGATGACAGTAGGAGAAGGAGATGAATGTGAGAGGTGTTACAGAATTGATCAACAGGATGTGATCATCTGAAATGTACCTGATAGGAACAAAGATTCAGAAGTTACTCAAAGGTTATGAGATGGAGCCACTGAAGAAAGTTGTCAGAGATGGTCGGTGAAATTGTACCAAAATTTTCTTTTTAATTTTTCTAAGACATAGCCCTCTCAAACCATTTCTCTAGTAGCAAACTTTAATACTGGGCAATTCCCTTTCAGATTCTTTTCCTCTGAAACTAGAAATAGTTTCTAGTTTCTGCAATTTCCACCTGCTGAGTTAAAAAAAAAAAAATTCCCCAATAGGCTCCCCCACTGGGCTTGTTATTTCATTAGGGAGAAAATGTGGGTGTAATGACATTACCAACAATCCCCCCCCAAGTTCTATCTGTTAATTACTAAGGTAAACAGTGAGTGGGTGACTTTTCCTGATGCTGTCTACCATGCTGTTCCCCACAATATGGGCACAGTGAAATTACATCATCAAGAATGATTTCACAAAGCCAAGATCATAACCTGTAAAGATCTAGAGAAACATACCTTCAAAATGTTAATTCACCCAAAATACCTCAAAACCTAGCTAAGCTTAGTGTTCTTCATAGTGGGATTTGAAGATAATATTTTATCACAATACCAGACTTTTCTTTTTTTCTTTTCTTTTCTTTTCTTTCCTTTTTTTTTGTCTTTTTCTGTACATGAAAGATTTTACAGCCTAAGTTTATGAAGAATATAGGTAATTAGATTATTTTGATAGGGAAGATGGTTCCTTGGAAGAGCTAATAATTTCAACATGGTACCATTTACCACCACAAATTAGAGCCTATTTCTAGGAGAAAAAGCAAGCAGATATGTAACTGCTCCTACCACAAAATTTTCTTTTTGTTTCTGACAGAAAATATTCAGAGTGATATGAACGTGGATCCCGATGAATTTTTCCTCCATCTGAGTAACCACTCAGACAAAGCAACTGACCTTCTAGAGTCTTTAACTTGATGAATCTTGCATTTCTTCTGAGCTAATTCAATTCTGCTTGGCTCAAAGAGCATAACACCTTCTCTGATGAGGGCACGCCATGCTAGGCATTCCTGGGTTAGTGTCTTCCATATTATACAATCGATTCTGTAGTGCTTAAGAGAGACCTTGAGAGTGTCCTTGTATCACTTTTTTTGACCAGTTTGTGAGCACTTACCCTATGTGAGTTCTCTATAAACTAATTTTAATTAATAAATTAATTAGTAATTGTGTACAATTTGCAGTTGAACAATGCAGCCAGCCCAGTGGAGTTGTGCTCTCTGCAGCAGAGTTGGAATGCTTGGCAGTTTAGTTCAAGAAAGAATCTCTATGTCTGGTATCTTATCCCACCAGGTGATCTTCAGCATCTTCCTAAGACAATTCAAATGAAAGTAATTCAGTTTCCTGGCAGGTATGGGTATACCCATAGGTTTCACAGGCATACAACAATATGACAACATTGTCTGCATAACAGAAGATGACTGGAAAAATACTAGGAACCCTTGTTTTCCTCCTTCCCTTCCCTTCTTCTCAGTTACCTTGGTAGTAAATAACATAGCCATCATTCAGATCCAGCTCCACTCATCACTAAGCCATTGTTCTTTCCATTATAACATGTGTTCCTCTTCTCTTTGAATGTATTCTTTTCTCTCTTCTGTGGTACCCCCTGTACTTCCATCCCATCTGCTGAAATTCTCTTCACTTAAAGTCCAATTGCATTGCTACCTCCTCCATGAAGTCTTTCTTCTTTCTCCTGTCTAGAAGAAATTCCCTTTTCCATGTTTCCTGGATTACTTTCTCCTTACTTAATTATTTTATTTATTATAGAATTTGTTATCTAATTGTATATGTGTATATAAATGTATATATGTACATATATATATATATACACATAGATATATGTCTTATTGCATTTATTGAAGTGTAAATTTTATATAAAGTCAGGAGACAGAGTTTATTCATCATTTTGACTTCAGCTCTTAGAATGTTGTTGATCATTAGTGCTTTAAAAGTGTTCATTGCTTGACTTTTATTAATACTACCTCATTAGGAAACCTACGCTTTCAATTGGAAATATTAGCAGGAGAGCCTAAAGAGAGAAAGAACATAAGCTTGGAAAAGAGACCAGAATACATATTTTAAAAAACAATAATAATTAACATTTATATAATGCTACATCACACACTATCCTAAGCATGTTCCAATTATATTTTCATTTATCCTCATAAGAATCATAAGAGGAAGGTGCTTTTATGATCCCCATTTTACAGATAAGGGAACTGAGGTGCAGAGTAAGTGACTTGCTCCCAGTCGGACAACTACTAAGTATGTGAGGCTGTATTTGTACTCAGCTCTACCTTATTCAAAGCATGATGCTCTAACCCATGTACTTATTTTGCTTCCTGTCTTGTGGAAATTACAGTAGTCAATTTCTCCCAAATCACCTTCCTCATCTTTTCTAGATATTTTCAATAATTTATATGAGCTCTATTGTTTTGTGTTTTTTTGTTTATTTGTTTCTGTATACATGAGTAGGTCAAATTAGCATATTTTACCTTAAGTAATGTGATTTTTTTCTGCCCCCATTTTACAGGTGAATAAACTGACCACCAAATGTTCTACCGTCAGAAATATTAAAGGATTAACTTACTTGGTTATGGCTTATAGAAGGTCATAAAAAAGCCTTGAATAGGTCTTCTAACTCCAATCCCAATGTCTTTGGAGTCTCCTATACTCTACCACAAGCTGTCTAAAGGAGGATAACATATAGCTTTCATTTTTTCATTCTGTTAGACAAATGCTATACATATTTATCAAAATATACTTTTTTTTTCCTCATCAAGGCCATAGATTTAATCTGAGATATGACTGCTGCCATCCTTTCTGAACTGTGCAGTGATGTTCTAGAATTCACTATATTTTCTTTCCTTGAAAATTACCTTTCTTGGTATGCTGCAGCATATCAATTTGAAACAGCTTGCTTAAGATCAAGAGAAAAATACCCCACAGTTCTCCTCCTATTAAAATTGGCTTCTTTTACAGTTTAGTATTCTGTTTAGAGTTGAAAGATAATGTGTATTTGTTAGTGTTTATGTAGATAAGGCTTATCAGCTGTGAGGCTATTAACTAGAGAGAGCAAGTCACAGCAGGAATGAAGCAGAAGAAGGCTATGCCAGAAACTCAAGCTTTTATTGGTTCTACTGTATGTCAGTTTTGTACGAAAGAAAAAAAAAAATGCCCCAGAATTCCAAACTGCTCAGTGTTCTGATTAATTAAAATTCACTCATTATTCCCAAGGAAATCCTATACTCAGTTCCCCCCAAAAGGAATAAATTCCAAGTATGCAGACATGTTCAATTGCATAATTGAGAATAATGCATTATTTTATGTGCACTATTTTCAAAAAAAAATTGTAAAGACTATTTAAGATAGACTTTATATAATCGTGTAGGAATGACAATGTAAGTGATGAATTTTCAGAAATGATATGAAAAGTTAAAGGAATTAATAAATAAAACATTTTAGTTGGGGTTATTATCTACACTGTTTGGCACTCATAGATACATAAGAACATTAATTCATGTTTAAATCACATTCATTCCTTCTTTTTTGCATATTTGTATATGCTAAAATTCTTCATTTAGAATTTCATTGCATTTGTGTTTGTGTGGGGAATCCTGATTATGCAACCCAGGTTATGTTTTAAGGTTATGTCTTAATCCTCATTTCCCTATGGGTAAACCTAAGAGATTTTCAAATGTGTAACATATTGATAACATGCATATAGAATTAGGACTATCTAGCTTCTGGTCTGAATTTTAATAACGCCAGGAGGAGTGTTGTGTTAATGGAAGAAGAAACTTGGGCGGACAATTTCCATGTATTACAGCTATCATATTTAATAACTTTGACAATTAAATTGCAAATAACAGTTTGTGTATATCAAAAAAAAAATCTTGGAGTCAAAATGGTATAGTGGAAAAAGTCCCAGAACTTAAATCAAAAGAGGCTTAGCCTTCTATCTGGTATCTGATGATTGAACATGGGCACATCATTTACTTTCTTGGACTTGCCTTTCTCCTCATCTGCAAAATAAGGTTAATTTCTCAATGTTACAGTAAAGATTAAATGAGGTAATATATGAGAAGTCCAGAAACATTAACACACTCTTATAAACTTCAACTTCTCCTATTTTGTTTTTCAATCAATAAGTTTGTAACATAGAGTTGGAGACAGTCTACTTGAGAACTTTCTATTTTGTATTTCTCCATATCAAAACAATTAATAGGATGGCTAGATTAAGAATCCAGAAGACTTAGATTAGACCCTGCCTATTATACATACTAACTAACTGGTCAAGTCATTTAACCTAGCAAACTCAGTCCAGTAGAGGAAGTTCCATGGAGGTGTTCTGTTCTTTCATGATGACATTACAGAATTGTACCCAACTCCCAAGAAAAAATCATTTTGTATAATAAACTACAAATAAACAATACATACATATATGGAGTCTCTAATAAAATACACATATATACATATCCACATGCAAATTTCCAAAAATTCCACAAATTTCTTCATCTGTTCGTACCAAGCTAGAAAAGCAGAAATATTTTCTGTAAGGGATTCCAAAGGATGGATGGCTTTATGTTGCTAAGAAATAACCTTGTCAAGGCTAAGGAAACATCATGAAATTGGCAATAAGAAAATTCATTTTTGGCATTAATATTCAAACATGGTCTATCAAGATTTTTTGTTTTATCTTAATCGTTAATTTCTTTGATCTTGAGAATTTCCAGTGAGAAAATTTCCTCTACTTTATGAAGATAAGCCGTTGTTCTGCTACTCAAAAACTTTGAGATATGTTAGGGGCCCTGAGAGGTTAAGTAACCTATCTAGGACTACCAAGTTTTAATTAAAAAAAAAATCTGTGTATTGGTGGAGGGATGTCATTTATTCCCATGAGATGTAATCATTAATTCTTGATGTGTGTGCATATACAATACACAATCATTAATTCTTGATGTGTGTATATATACAATATATACATGCATTTATGTGTATATTTTCATTTTTGACTGACTCATCATTTTATTATTATAGAAACTTCTTAATCACTAAACATTTATTAAGTTCCTATTATATGTCTAGCACTGTGCTAAAAACTCTGAGTTGACTTCTGTGAGTAAGTGTCTCTACTAAAGCAGATTGCCATCTACTCAGCAATTTATGCTCTTAGTGATTTACCTGGGACAGTGATTAAGTAACTTGTTCAAGATCAAGTAGCCAATACATGTTGGGGTAAATCTTAAAACCAGGTCTTCTGGCTTCACATTAGATAGATGGAAAGTTTTATATATATATATACATTTATACATACATACATTCATAGAGATAAAGGAAAGGAGAAGGATTATGTAAGCTGTAGATTGGATATATTGGTAAAGGGAGGTGTTTTTTTTGTTGTTGTTGTTTGTTTGTTTTAATTAAATCAAAAAACTAGTCTCTTCTTTGAATAGACATGTCTGCATATATTTATACAGAATGATGTAATTACTTAAGTATAATGTAGTCATGCCTATTTGGATTTATATATGTCTGTTATATATGTATGTCTGAATAATCCTAGATCATTAATTTTTTTTTCTTATGTAGAAACCTATGTATTAACACAATCCCTGGAATGCAGTAGGTAACTAATAAATGATGGATCCACTGATGATGGATTGGTTGATTGAATATTTAGAGTTTTTGAGAGATTTTTATATTTCAGAAACTTTTTTAGAGTTTCCATATTGTCTCCAATATTACCCTCAAAAAAGGGTGACCAAAAAGGCATCCATAATTACTGATCCTCATGGTTAATTTTTTTAAGATCATAGATTTAGATCTGGGAAAATTTTCCCCTCATTTAATTTGATCATTTTTATTTCTAAAACATTTTTAAATAAGAATACTGGAAATATGTTATTAAGGGCATACCTTTTACAAATGTTTTATCAGACCCCAGTTGTTGGGTCTGATTGAAATTGGTTGAAAGGTATAAAAAACATAATATCTTACTATGATCATTGTTAATTCTTTATTAAAGCAGTGAATTTGATAGAATAAAATGCAGCCTTAAGGACTTTCTATGAGAGGATATCTCCTGTGTATAGTTTAAAACTTTACAATATCCCTTGATGTCTAAAGAAAGTGTTAAAAACTATCTTCTAATTATGATTATCAGATGAGGCATAAAATGGAATGATATATACACCAAAAATGTTATATTTGCCACTGTCGTGAAGAATTTTTAGCATTGAGTACAAATGGAAAAACAAAGCTTCATTATAAATTATAAGGTGCTCCAAATAGTTCTATTTGCACATGAGTTTTAGTAGTTCTGTGTAACATTGCTATTTAAGGAGAACTTAATTAAAGTAGTTCTTTTCATTATTTTAAAGAGAGTCTGATGCATTTCTTCTTTAAAATGAGCTTGTTTACAAAATGTAGAGTTTGCTGTTTTATCTAAAGGAAAGCAGATAATGTGTAAAAAGTTACTTGGTTTTTCTGTGTTTTTTTTAAGCAACTTAAACTGTTTAAAACATAGAAACAATTTCTTGCTAATGGTAGGCTCTAGGCTAACGATATGACCATATTGGACAATATTCTTTGTGTTTTACAAGAGATAAAAACCAAGTTTATTGTTTTGTTGCTGAGTCATTTAGTTATATCCAAGTCCTCATGACCTTGTAGATCATTTGTTGTTTCTAGGATACCTGGAAACACCTATCCATCTCAACATCCACATCCCCTTTTTTCCTTTTCCCTTTAATTTTTCCCTATATCAGGGTCTTTTTTTTTTTTTTTAACAAATCCCATCTTTTCACTATGTGGCCAAACTATTTAAGCTTTAGCCTCAGTATTTGACCTTCATGTGAATAATCTGTATTAATTTCTTAAAATATTGATTGATTTGATCTCCTTGCTGTGCAAGGGACTCAAAAGTTTTCTCCAGCACCATAATTCAAAAGCATTGATTGTACAGCATTCAGCTTTCCTTATAGTTCAACTCTCACAGCCATACCGGAAAAACCACAGCTTTGATTTTATAGACCTTTGTTAGCAAGGTAAAATCTCTGCTGTTTAGTATGCTGTACAGATTTGCTATAGCTTTTCTTCCAAGGAGCGTAATATCTTTTAATTTCATGGCTGCGGTTGCTGTCTGCAGTGAACTTTGAGCCCAAGAATATCAAATCTGACACTGCCTCCATTTCTTCTCTCTCTATTTGCCAAGAAGTGATGGGATCAGTTGCCAAGTTTAGAGTTTTTTGTTTTGTTTTGTTTTTTTTAAATCAAACTTCATGCCAGTTTTCACAATTTCCTCTTTTACCCTCATTAAAAGGCTTTTTAATTCCTCTTCACTTTCTGCCATCAGACTGGTATCTTCTGCATATCTGATATTGTTGATTGTTCTCTTGGCAACCTTAATTTTAGTTCTTGACTCATTCAGCCTGAAATGTTGCATGGTGTACTCTTCATAAGTTAAATGAAGGTGATAGTTTATAGCCTTGTCATATTCTTTTCCCAATCTTAAACCAATCATTGGTTCCATGTTCAGTTCTAACTTTTGCTTCTTGGTCCACATTTGTGTTCCTCAAAAGGCAAGAAGTATCATCTGGTCCTACCATCTCTCTGACAATTTGCCACATATTTTGTTATCCAAACACTCAAAACTTCTATTGTTTTCAATAAAATGGAAATAGATGTTTGTTCTTGGTTTTTGTTGCTTTTCCCTTAATCTCTTGGTTTTTCCATAATCAAGTGAATGTTGGCAATCTGGTCTCCAGTTCCTCTGCCTCTTTGAAAATCCTCTTGTTCCTCTGGTAATTCTTGGTTCACATGTTGCTCAAGCCTAGCTGATAACCTTAGACATAATCTTGCTGGTGTGTGAAATGAGTGCAGTTGTTCAGTAAATTGATTGATTTGTTATAGAGCTTGTCAAATAAATCTTAATGAAACAAAAAAGCTTACAGTTTTGATGGAGGGCATCAGACAGCATGCCAAATGTCAGAAAATATGAGTCCTGTTCCAGTATTAACATCTTTTGAAGTGAGAAAACCACTTAATCTCTTTAGTTCCCAGTTTCCTCATATGTAAAATGGTAATGATGATGATAATGATGCTCATTTTCTTTCTTCAAAGATTGGTTATGAGATGCAAATCAGATGACATGTACAAAGTACTTTTGCTAACTTTAAAACAGTACAAAAATATCAGTTATTTCCACTACATATTGGACATCTTAAAGTTCACTCTCTCATATTTTCAGGTACCATATTTTGTATAAAGATCTTCCTGGAGAACTGAAGGGATAGTTGAGAAAGTTACTTGAGGCTACAAAATAATATTGGTGAAAGTTAAGATTTGGTTTTGTTGTTGAGTAATTTAAATCATGTCCTACTGTGGATCTACTTGATGTTTTCTTGACAGAGGTACTGGAATGATTTTCCATTTCTTTCCCCAGCTCACTTTACAGATGAAGAAACTGAGGCAAATGGGATTATGTGACTTTGATGAATATCATATAGGTAGTGTCTGAAGCCAGATTTGGACTCATGAAGATGAGTCTTTTTGATTTCCTTCTCTTCACCAAACACCTATACCTCTATGCTCCACCTTTCCTGGGACAGTCCAAATTTTAAGAAAAGAGAGTGTACGTTCGGTAAATCTCCACAAAAATAATATCTACTGGAAGAACTTTGTGTATCTTTGGTTGTACAAAAAATTGGTCACCAAGATCATTGTCCAAATACCCTGATGTTGGTTTTAATGCTAAATGATACTATAGAACTTTCCTTTTCTGAAGTCCCAGAAAAGCAATCTTTGTATTCAGCAAATTTATAAAATAATTTCATAGTTGTAAGAGACTCCAGAGCTCATTTGATTGCATTGACTCCTGAAGAGGAATGAATACTTCTTGTGAGGAATATTTGCTACCTACCAAGGAAACCCATTTCACTTGTGGATAGTTCCAGTTATTCGGAAGTTTTTCTTCATATTCAATCTAAATTTGCCTCTTTGAAATGTTCATCCATTGCTTTGGTCTCTGAAACCAAGCAGAATAAGTCTAATCTCTACTAATTAATAGCTCTTCAAAAACTTAATATCAACTATCATTACTACCACTGATGGCACCCTCATTCTTCTTGCTCCCCCTTGAAATTTCTTCAGCCTAACTATCCATATTTCCTTCATTCCAATTTGTGTAACATTATCTCCATCTGGAACATCCTATGGCTCGCAAATGTCCTTCCTAAACTGTCTTTGGCAGAAATTAATACAGAATTTCAAATATAGTCTGACTAGGGCAGATTGCAGAGAGGGTGGTCTTGAATCTTACATTTTTCAATGTACCTTGAAATCATAAGTACTTTCCAATTTTTAAATGCCATTAAATGTCACACCATATCAAGCTTACACTCTATTAACTCTTCACATCTTTTTCGGAAAAAAATTTCCCTTATATCATGCCTTTTGTGCCTATCTCATCTAGTTCTTGTGGAGGTTTTTTTTTTTTTCATCCAAATGTAAGACTTTAAATTTTCCTTTCTTAAAAGCCTTCTCCTTAGATTCAGTCCAGTATTCAAAGCAGCTTTTCCATTATTGATCAGGCTCTGGGGAATGTCTTTATCCCAACAAAACAATCAAAAGGTTATTTTATAAACAAACCTTGACATCAATTTATTAATTACAAAATGGAAAATATATTTGACAAGGTATGGATTGTTTGTACAGGGCTTCCTTAGCCATTCCCTATAGCTGAGTAAGTCTTCTCAAGAGACTAGATTATATCAGTAAGTTCTTTAGTTATCATAAAGTCAGAGCAAAGGGAATTAGAAGCTGTCTAGTGATATTTTCATTGAGCTAAAGTAGTCTAGCAAATTGACCTTCTCCACTCAAATATGGATGTCTGTTCAGATAACCCATTCATCAAAAAGACAATATTTGTTTACTCAGATAAAGGTGCCTAAGCTATTGACAAACTTCCTCTTTGGTAATTGTCTAGTTAGATCAGCTATGTTCTGTATGAATAAGTGATAGTACCAGTAGTAGATTATACTGCTACTTTTCAGATTTTATTCCCTCTGATAAATTTTCATGTAATATCCCAATTCTTAAATGAGATTTTGGAATATTGAACATTCCCTTTTCTTAACAATGATCCATTCAGAATCATCTTCAGGACAGATTACTTTTGCATGCATTTAATCTTCACTTTCTATTGAATTTTATTAGCTTAAATTTTGGAGAGTTCCATTTATTGATTCAGACTTACTTTTACCACCAGAAACTCATTCAAATCCAAACATATGATCTTCATCCTAACACTTTTTCATTTTTCTGACTTCCTAGTGCTGTCAATGAAAGCAACAAATATGAAGCCAAAAATCTTTTTATCAACTTTATTTTGTCAATAATCTCCAGACTAATTTCTCTATAACTCACTTCTTTATCTTTTCTCTCCCCACTTTGTTTCCTTCTTCTGTGTTGCCTTTTCCTATTAGATTGTGAATTTCTTAAGAGTGGGAACTGTCCTGCCTGTATTTGTATTACTTGCCACTAACACAGTTTAGCACATAAAAGTTTCATAGAAGCTTGAAGATTTTATCCCAAAACTCATTCTTTCTTCTGACTTCCAGTTTCTCTCACTGACATCCACAATTTTTTTTTAAAAATGGGCATCTTACATTTCTCAAAAGTTATTTATTTTTCTAACTTCCTAGTTCTAACAATGAAATCCATAATTATTTACCAGTGTTCAAAAGCGGTTATACTTCCTAGTCAATTGTCCTATGGATATCAATTCCATTTCACTTATTTTTTTGAAAACATTGGTCCTAGAATTCTTTTATTCTAATTGAGAATTAAATCAGTAACTCAAATGGATAAACTAGGATTTTGTGTATAAGTACATGACTACTGTAATTCCTATGTCATCATGGACTGCTTCTTGGAGTGCTGGGGACAGATTTCTCCTGTAGAGGTAATAAAACATAGTAGTTTGATGCATTAATAAAACATCAAGCTTTATTAGTAGGCCAATTTTGACATTAAAGCATTTGGGTTAAAAATCCCATTTCTGATATTACATCTGGCATATAAGAAAGAAAAAAACAGATGAGGACACTGAATTAGATGCTTCCGTTATTAAAACTTTCAATTGTCCAGGGAGATGGAAAGGAGAAAAAAAGACATTTTTGTGTATTGAAAAAATAAAATATTTTAAGTAGTCTCAGGCCCTAGTTTCAAATTTGAGTGCAAAAGCTCTTTGGAATTCTCTTTCTTACTTGCCAATATTTTTTATATATCTTGCTTCTAAAGATTAGCATTATGTTATTTTTATGACAATGTAATTGGCTTCCTAGCGTCACAGGAACCAATGTCATTGCCATGGGTTTATCCTAGACAAACCTACAAGGATCCTTTTGTATAACAAGATGATAAATTAGTTTCTTCTATGTGTAATGCTTCTATAAAGTACAACACCAAAGTAGATCTCTCTCACCAAGGAAACTCAATAGCTTCAACTTAAGAAGGCTTTCCAAAATGAAAGCCCAGTGCTGCCCATGTGCATAATACAAACTTCACAGCATTCAGCAGACACAGCAGTGTGAGCTGGTTGGTATAGCTGAAGAGTCAAGAGTTGCCAGCATGCCACTCAATGGACTAGTTAATGGCATTCTGCACACTTACCTTGAGGACCACCTCAAGAAATTGGACTTATCCCAAGTGGCAGATGTCAGAGAGACTCTTTCTGAAATGTGTAGGATGCAGTTCAGGAGGAGATTGATCTTATTAAGTGAGTGTTTTTGCCTGACATGCAGCAGTTAATACTTAAGATCACTGTCTATTCTGTGTGGCATTCATTACAACTGGGAATACTTTACCTGAGGATCCTAAGTGAAAGACTAGCATCCCTTTGGCTAAAATGCATCAATAATAGCCATTTCCCACTGCTAGCTTCACCATGGAGTACTAGATTTAGTGCAACCTTTTACCACAACAATCATCCTGTTGCTGAGGGAGAAGAGGTAAAATTATTAAGTCAGTAGAAATAGGATCTCTTCTGAAGAAAATTTAGATTGCCAAAGAAGGATCTATTGCAGTGCTTTAGCCGTGGGGAAGGATGCTGATCTAGTCTCTCCTCATAAGAAATTTGAAGACTCCTTCCCAAATCAAGGGACATTCTTTAAGCAATCTGAGAATGTTGCAGATGTGTTATACAAACAACAGGCATACTTTGTAATGAAAACAAAGCAGTTTATTTGAGAAGCTGCCGGATGGGAATAAATGAGAGAAGTTTAAAAGGAAAACAAAACGGAGTTGTTAGTCTCAAACAAGATTAAAGAGGAAGTCATCCACCAGTTTTTTATTATACTGCGTGGTGCTCACTAAATGATTTCAGGATGGTTGTTTTATTTTCCCCTGCCTTTGAATGATGTGGAATCAGGCATGTGTACTAAGAAGCATTTATTCAAGGTATGGATATTGTTAGTCCAGAGAATGATAAAGCAACTTTCTTTTTCTCTAAACCCTATAAAACAGGAAAAATATTGTCTGTGCATTCATACTGGATGTGCTGACCTTCATATTCAAAGTTAAACCTTGCTTTGTAATGTGCAAAATATTTTTATTTCCACCAACCCCATGAGGCAGGTAGTACAAATGTTATTTTTACTGCTGAGAAAAACTGAAGCTCAGAAAAATTAAATGACTTGCCCACAGTAACATACCTCCCAAGTGTCAGTTAAAGTGAGGATATTTAAGGTGTTGAGATTTCTATGCTTTTGCATTCCCCAAACCCCCATACCTAGCCCTAGCCATTTTTTCCTAAGCATCAACTTTGAGTTACCATTGATTCTAGTAGTAGTAATGAATTCAAACTAATTCCCTTAACTTCTCCAGCCTATTCTTTCAAATGATAGACAATTCCATGACCTATTGGATTTAGAGAAATAGCTGGGTGATAGTTAATTGCCTTAAGTAGATTAACTTAGCCTTAGTTAACCAACTAAACTAACAAGCCATCTGTTTTAAGTAGCTCTTTGAAACCATTGGCAAATAAATATTGCTGAGGTGTGTAAAACTTGGCTACTATGGACTTGTGCCTTGATTTTCAAACCTGGCTTTCAGAATATATATCCTATTCAAGATGTACAAGTGAAACTTTCCCCTCAAATCAAAAAACAAGCAAATTATATACATATATACATTGTGTGTGTGCATATGTATATATATATATATGTATATGTATGTATGTATACTTATATATACATACATACACACTATATATATTTAAATATTCATATGCATACATAAATACACACTACTTGTTCCAATAAGTCATATTTGCTTTTCTCTTGAATGATTATATCATTTAACTAGACATATTTACATACAGAGATCTAACTGGGAAACATTAAAATTGGCTAATTATCTTCACATACAACCTCCTACCTCTGCTTTAGGTGCAAGTAAATAATGAAAAGTAGTTGGATATCATATAGAGCTGGTACACAAACACTTTAATAAAGATCTATTGTTGTTTTGTTTTGCAGTGGCAAAATAAATCAAGAATCTAATTGAGAGTAGAGGAGGAAATAATTTATTAAGATACTGCTGATTATTCTTTTTAAATATTTCATCATTTGATTTCACGACAAGCCTGAGAGATAGCTGTTATAGATAGCTGCTATTTATGTCCCCATTATACAGTTGAATAAACTGAGTTAGAACAAGGTTAAGTAACTTACTAGTAACATGCTAGTTTCTTAGGCTACATCTAAATTCAGCTCTTCCTGACTCCAGGCTGAGTATTCTTTCCATTGTAAAACCTAGTTCCCAAGAAATTAATGTTTCAAATTTATATTTTAATAGACTTAGAATTTTTGTGGTAGAAAAGAGGTATAATTACATAAATTTGAATTATTTTCTTATGTTTCTTTTATTAAATATTGTTTATTTGACAAGATTGAGTTCAGAGGTCAAATAATTACAGTGTTGAAATCTCCATGGGAAATTTAGGAGTATAAATTCATTTTTAAAAAAGTGTGTTTACTAAAAAGATAATAAATTTGCATGCTTCATACTCCACAATCGGATCATTTCCATCGTTCAGAATAACTTAAGGTCATCCGGACTTTTTATTTTATTTTATTTTTTAAGAATAGAAGCTATTGAATATTTCAGTGGACAAAGCAAATTTTTGGCTACTGGAGTGAATGTTTACTTCAAATTGAGGGAATGAATTTGAAATGTTGGCATCCTTAAAATTCTAGAAAGAAGTCATGTAGAATTTTAAATAACAGAAAAACCACAAGAGAAGCCTTGTCTTCTACAAACAGCTTGATTGGTGAAAGATTATTTTTTTTTTCCTTTAACAGCACTATTCTAAGTCTCCATTCGACTACTGAATAAAACCTCCCAAGTTGACAAAGACTTGCATTATAATTTTGATTGCTACTTTGAATGGGAAAGACTAAATATGCTAATACTTGCTTGTGACTTTTGTTTCTGTTTCCCATATGTCATAAAGAGAGACTATTATGACAAAAAAACTGGATTTTATATTGTATATACATTTAAATTATTATAAATGTTTCTCACTTTCATCTCCAGAGCCAAAGAATTAGCAGTGCAGACTGATTTCTACAAAGTTTGCATACTCTTAAAATTAGTTTCTCTGTCTTTGCTCTTCCAGCAGGAAATCCTCTTATCTGATATAGTGAAAGTGACTTGTGTGTATATCGAATTTCACGAAATTTTCAGCTCTTGTGTGCTATTTTTGGGGGATAAAGACTGAATTATATGTTGAATTTTGAATGGATTGAGCCAAATACCATTTATCTTTTCTTGTTCTTTATGGAGGTGTTTTTTCCATGTATATCATGTAGAGAAGGCTATGTGATATATGTGTAAAGAGAGTTTTGTTTTTGTTGGTTCAGCATACTGGTTTAAATTAATTCAATGTATGCATGATGCCGATCAAACACATTGTCAAATTGCAGCATTATGCCATCTTTTATTGATGAAATACATTTTAGTGCAATCTGTGATGATTGATAATGCATTTTTGCTTCTTTCTGCTTCTTACCTTTAACTCATTTAACAATTTCCCAAGCTTGTAAAAAGCATGTGATTTTGGTAGGTAATTTTAGACATAATTTCTATGACACCACTGTCCTTGTTAACACTTAGGCAATGTTGATCATCTACCCAACTCCAATGTTTTCTTGTCTCCACTGTCAGAAAGGATAGTGAAGCAAAAAACCTCTGTTCTTCCCTTAATCAAGCACAAGCTATACCAGGGTGATCATCTGAATTCTTTCTCTGGCTTGTAGACTAAGATTTCAGCTCCTGAACCCTACTTTTACTGATAGAAGTTGCTTGCCATTGCACAAAAATGACTTAGAGACATGCGATCTTGAGAAGCCAGCCAACAATGCTTTATTAATATAATAGTGATAGCAGAGATTTGCTTCTTGTAGCTGATCAGAAATGAAGATCTCTGTTTAGCATGATTCATAATTAGATATCCAAAAATCTTTCTTACCATCCTCTTCCCTCCATGTTTCTTCTCATCTTACCTCTCTTTGCCTACTTTGACATAAAGCAGGAATATTGTTATTGACAGAGTTTGGTATACTTTACTGTTATAGAGGCAGATACAATATATAGAACTCTGGACTTGGACACAGGAAGAACTAGGTTAAAATCCTGGTGACATTTATTAATTTTCTAAACTTAGACAAATATGTTATTAATAAATAATTCAGTTTTCTTTAAAAAAGAAATACAAAAAACCCAAAGAACACCATCCCAAAATTTTAGTAAAGTGAGAGTAAGAATAGCACCTAACATTTAAAGTTGTTGTGATATCAAATGAGTCATAGGTGAAGTACTTTGCAAACTTTAAGAATGAGAATTATCAACAGACCTCCTTACTTTAGAGTCCTAAACATATGCTGGTCTAAGGAATCTTTCCTGAAGGCAAGAGAAAATTGTGATCTTATATTCTCCCATTTAAATTCAGCCAGATTATTTTTAGAAAGAGATGATTACTTATAATACCCACCCATTGCAGAGAGGACAAAAATAAGACATATAAAATAGCCTCTGATCATGGATTACAAGGCACATCCACATCTCTTGCTTTCTATTGTCACAGACAGTTGTTCTAACCACCTGACCTCTGAATCTGATATTCCTTGGACTACTAATACTTGGGTTTCTGTCAGCTGTTCCCTGTCCAATATTTTGTCATTCTGATTAAGTTTCTTATTCAGAAGTTCTAGTTTCATTCCATATAATGGTATATTTATGATTATTGTTGTCTTTAAAACTTTCTGCTCATAAAATACTAAATTTGATAAGAAAATTCTCTGACATATTTGGGTATAAAAATGACCCCTTTTCTTCATTATCTCTAGTCAATAACATTTGATAATTTCAAGCATTTGATAATAGAATGCTTGATTAGCTTATACTAAGGATTTTGTAAATGCCTTTCATTTATTTATTCTTCATTTAGTATTGTAGTACCGCTACTAGTGCCCTAGTTTAACAAATCTCCTTTCCAATTTCCAATTAAATTCAAAACTCTGCATATCTTGTCTAGCTATTAGCCAATTTGATTTAGTGGATAGAAATCAGATTTCCTAATAAAGAGAACTAGGTTTTTTTTTTCTGGATGCCACAAATTATGTGATTGGATGAGTCTCAGTTATGTAGCCTTTAAAATTATCTTTAAGTTCATAGGACCACAGATTTCAAGATAGAAGGGATATTAGATTATAGAGATTAAAGATATTCAGATAGGATTTACATGAACTGATGCTAAGTGAAGTGAGTAGAACCCAAAGAACATTGTACCATTGACCACAAGATTATCTAATGATCAATTCTGATGGACATGACTCTTTTCAACAATGAGATGATTCAGGTCAATCCCAATAAACATTTAATGGAGAGCGCCATCTGTACCCAGGGAGAGAACTGTGACTGAACACGCTTCACAGCATAGTTTTTTCATCTTTTTTGTTGTTGTTTGCTTGCTTGCTTGTTTTTTTCTCATTTTTTCCCTTTTGATCTGACTTTTCTTGTGCAGCATGATAAATGTGGAAATGTGTTTAGAAGAATTGCATGTGTTTAACCTATATTGGATTACTTGCTGTCTAGGGGAGAAGGGAGATGGAGAGGGAGGCAGAAAAATTTGTAAAACAAGGTTTTGCAAAAGTGGATGTTGACAACTATGATTGCATGTATTTTGAAAAATAAAAATATATTATTATAAAAGTAATAAATAAAATTTTTAAAATGATGTTCAAAGGGGACCCTAAGTCAGGAATTTATTGCTCAGCATCTCCAGTGCTATTGAACATAGAAAATTTAAGCATAACTAGTACTAATGACCAATATGGTGCTTATATAAATTGCAGGGTCACACAAATATTGTTTCAGGTGGCATCTAAATACATCTTTCAAGGAAGGTGCATGTCATAGGGGAGTAAAAAAGATCTGGATTCATGTATTACATCTGTGTGATCCTGAATAAGTCATGATCTCTCTATGATCTGCCCATTAAAGACTTAAAATCTCTTAAGTTGCAAAGAAGGTATTGATCTGAATTTGAAGAAGAACTTTACTGAATAGGGGTTCCTTATTCAAGTGAAATCACTATTTCAGTATCCTTCCTTCTTACTTCCTGAATGCTGCTTTGTATTCACCGTGTCCTAGCTACCTCTTACATGATGACTATTTCAGTTCTAAACTTTTATGATTAAAATAATTAATGGTTAGATAGGTGGAAAAGGAATAGATATTGGGCATGAGGAATAGGATTTGCAGCCCCAGCGGTCACATGGTGAAAGATGACAGTATGGAAAAAGTCAGAAGAAAATGATTCTGACTTCAAAGACTCAATAAAGATTTTCAAAAAAAAAAAGAGAAGAAATAAGCAATCATGCTCATTGATCATATACATTCCTCACTAATGCAAGTCTTACTAATTCTTGCTGAAGTGCTGGCCAATTTAAATATGCCCTAGGTTGGTCATTAGCTCTAGTTATGCTTAAGTTGCCTTCGTTCTATAGTTCTGGAAGTTGCTGGGCAATGAGTTCCTGATGTTGGGTCCCCTCTGAAAAATTTTAATCTCTGCAAACACTCCTTTCTGTACAGCAGGTCCCCATTGTTAGACTGGAGAATAACTTAATTCCTCCAGGCCTTTGCTGCTTTTCCAGACTATTCCTCCTTTTTTACAGCCTGGATTTCTTTCATCTTTAAGTGTTCAAAATGTTTCCTATTATATCAATAACATTGGAACAAATTATAAAATTCATTATAGCAAAATGGTTAAACATATACACGCATACACAGAGTATTTACAAAGTAATGCTGGTGGGTGGTCAGAAAAGACTTTATATATGTAGGATAGCTTTGAGTGGGGAGAGACTTGAGGCAGGGAGACCAATTAAAAAGATTTTTGTGGTACATAGCAAGGTTCATTTCTAGGGTGGAAGCTGTGCCAGTAGAGAGAAGGGAATAGAAATGAGAAATGCTCTTAATATGAAAATGCCAATTTTTTTTAATTGATTGGAGGTATAGAGTGAAGGAGATTAAAGTTTATAAACTTGAAAGGAATGGAGGAGTTTGAGGGAGCACCAGGTGTAAGGAAAAAATAAGTCTGTTTTGTCTATTGTTTAAATGTCATAGAGATATTAATTTATAATGTCCAATAGGTATTTGGAGATGCATGACGAGTTCAGAAGACAGACTAGAGCTGGTTGTATGGATCTAGGAAGGATAATTAAAACCTGGGAACACTGATGAGATCATGAATAAGAGAAACATGACTGGATTTGAGCAACAGGAAGATTAATCTGGGACCTGTCCTATTGCTAATTGTCGGGGTCGAATGATAATTAATTCTATAAATACTGAAAGCCATGAATAAATGTATCTCAACTCTTGTTGGGATTATAAATATAACTGCTCTTTAGGAAAATTGTCATTTCATTATCCTTAGGAATGTGAAGCAGGCAGAATATATAGTCATTATGTCTGTATTTCATCACTCCTATGATTTTTACCATGCATTAATTAAATCTATTAGGTTTTTTATTCATTTTTCCTGTTTTCTGGTTAAGAATTTTCTACCTTTATTTCTACCACTTAACTGTTGCTGCTGTTTTTGTAATTTAGCAACAAAACATTCAATTTCTCAGATTGTCTTTGTATTTGAACATAAGCTACTTATATACGGTTAACAGTATTGGTTGCATATTGAAAGAAATTTGATGAGCTAAATACACCTTACATAATCATTTCATTGTTAATACTTTTGGGGTTGTTTTTATTTTTTTAAGTTTTGTCTCCCCTTACTTTTTTCTCTCCTCTTATAACCATTTCTCTTCCAGTTTTTAATATATTGAGCATGCTTTAGGCAAGAAAATCAATTTCATTGGAAAGACAAATTTTTCTTCAAAAATTTTTTATTAAATTCAGAATGAGTCGATCATTGGGGGGAAAGCACGAATAATATATAACAATGAAATACCTTAAGTGACAATAAAGCACAGTTTTTATCTAAGTAAAACTTCAAATTAATTTACCTTTAATTTTATTTATTTTAAGATTTGCTTTTTTGATGCCTTTGTTTTCATCTCATAATTTTGTTTTATGATACCTTTCCCCAATTCCTCACTCTACCAATATTGAATTCTTTGTTACAAGAGAGAAAAACAGTTAAATAGTCAATCAAATGACCATTCTTGGCAATGTAGATAGCTTTCTTTCACTATATCTTCCTACTCATTAACCAAAAGTGGGGAAGCATGTTTTATTATCTCTTCTCTATCTATTTCTATTTATTATCTAATTTATTATCTTCATTTAAAAAAATGAGTCATTCCAGTTGCTTAGTATTGTCTCATTTTAAAATTTTTAAAAATATATTTTTTTTATTGTGTGGTGGTCAGGGTCTATGGAATTTATCTGAAGATGACAAGGCTCCTCTAAAAAATTCTGAGTCCAATTATGGTTTGAATAGTGATATCCTTGAAAATAGGAAAAGGAGATAGGGATTGTGAAAAATAAATGAATGTAAAAGTTTGCCATCCAAAAATCAGAAGGGAATTGTCACATTTGTAAAAGAATAGCTATTCACCAGTTGAGAACTTGTCAATGGATATGAAAGAACCGTTTTCAAAAGAAGAAATAGAAACTATTCATCATGTTCTGAAAATTGTTTAAGATCACTAGAAAGATCATAGAAACACTATTTGAAATTACATCTAAGAATCACCTCACACCTTTTCAGTTTGCATATATGACAAAAGATGAAAAAATAATCAGTATGAAGTATTATGGTAGGCAGGAATGCAAAGTCACCACTAGCAGAGATGTGAATTAATACTCTATAACAGTTTCACCTCCACATTATCCTTTTCCTTTTATGATATTTTCATTGTAATAGAAATTTTAACATAGTTCAAATTAACTTTTCAGCTTATTACATAAATATGCCACAAAAGTATCTTTTAGAAATAACCTTTTAAAAGTAGAAATAATTTTCAATAATTGTAATGACTTTATGATTCTACTTTGTGTGCTTATTCATTGTATCATCACAAATATTTGGAATTTGTTTAATGTCCATCCAAATATTCTTGTTCTTTTAGGCCTTTGTAGAATGTTGTTCAGGGATTTCATTATATCATGCTTCTTTCTGGGTTTGTTTCCATATTGTAGATATTTTAGCTACTTTTTCCCCTGGTGTCCAAGTTAGTCCAGGATAGTAAGCTGGTACATTAACTCTTTCTGGCCATTGGGGGAAAGGAAAGAAAAGAGAATAAACAGTTCTCTAATATCCACTATTTGCCATGCATTGTGCTAATTGCTTTTTTACAAATAACATGCTTTTGCTGCAGTTGGCAATGAAAGTTTTCAGAAACATTTCTGATTGTGAAAAAAAATAATTTGATTCTTTGACTATTTTCCAATCTCAAGTATCTCTTGAAAGTACTCCTATGGTTAAAAGGATGAGTTTTCCTTCCTAGATATTAGTACCAACTGAGTTAAAAAAAAATGTCTTAAAGGTAGAAAGAGTTATTATGGCTTCCTTATCATTTACCTTATACCAGGGAATGATATAGTCATTATGAAGAGTGGAGCCCAAAGGAAAACAAAATTTGAAAACAAGAAAAAATGGAATATGATCCCTTATAAAATAACCTTTTCCATTCTTCTATTTCCTGCCATATCTTTTGCCTTTTCCACTGTCTCTTTTTTCTTACTTCTTACAAACATTCTTTGTGTCTCTCATTAACTTTTTTTTCTTTTAGAAATGAAAACAAGGGCAGACTTTAATTAGAGTTAATGATGATTGCCTTAAAGGGAATTTGAATAAGCTGGTTTTGTGAGGAAGTTGAACCATGAACTTTTTTTTAATTTTATGCATCCTGTAGGATAACATACATATAGCTTCACAGATATATATGAAACAACTTAGCCCAGGGCTGTTAGAAGCACACTTCTCAAATCATCCTGTTGTTGACTCTGAAAGCAGAGACATCATTTCCTTATAGATAGAAAATTATATGTTGGCTTTACTTGTCCATAAGAAATTTTATTTTAGAGGCTGCTTACTTTCTTTCCACTCTTAAGCTGTGGCAGTTATATTAGTAGAAGTAAGATATAGCCTTCAAATCTACATATAGTGGTTACAGTTATGTAGATATATCTTGGGATACATATTGAAATTTCTTGAATTAAATTAGGTACTCTTCATAAACATCAGAATCTGGGTTTTTAAAAAAAAAAACTATCTTTCCTCTTATTCTCCCTTTATCCATTCATCTCCCTCCTTGTCTTCGTTGGGAGGTAAAAATCAGTCAAGATGATTTTATTCCTCTTTTTTTGAATACTTATTTTCCTCTCATGTTGTTAGAATACTACAGTTGCAGACTGTCAAGATCTGTTCTTAGATCAGTGGCTAATTCTGTAACTATGGCAACAATATGGATTCCATTTGGAATTATTTCTTTATAGCAGAGAGACTTCTCAGGATTTCTCTGAATGGACAACTTACATAGCTTCAAAATCTGCTCATCAATAAAAATCCATTCATTTGCATTTTTTCCAATTTTGATGATTTCTCTTCCCATTATTAGAATATCTGATACTAAAACTATTTGCCCCTTCTCATTTCCCTTGTTTTCTCTCTTCTCCTTTCTATGCAATTTATTTTAATAACTAAAATGATTAAAACATGAAGGCCATAGTGAAAGAAATGTGAATGAGATTCCTTTGTCTTCCAGTTGTGATTATGGTGGCCAAGAACATAGGTGTTTTGAATAGAAAAGAGCAGCTATGAATATATAATAGTAATTATAAGTTTTTGAGGAAAGGTGTTTTATCTCTCAGATTTAGAGATACATAATAACAGCCAAAGGCATAGTAATCTCTAATCTCGTTTTAAAAAGAAACAAAACATTATTCATAGTTGTCTGATCTGAATGCAATGGAGCCATTTTGGTTATATTTAAAAGCTATTTCTCCTCTTTTTTACTCTTCCATAGCAGAATATGAGGTCCCTATATGAGACCTATTCTAATTTCCTTTTGCCTTCTTTGTTTGGGGGCTATGTGTTGTGATGTATAAATATATGTACAGATGTGTATATACAAAAGAAAATAGTTGCTTCTCCCACACATAAAGCCCTTGTTATTTTAGCAGCTATTTTAATACCTTCATATAGATCATTTACCTTTTATTTATTGACATCTAGCCAGCAGAAATAATTTCATCCCAAATCTCTTTCCCTCTGTTCTTTGATATAGATCTGAAAATAATTGAAATAAAGAATAAAACTATATACAATTTTTTTCAAAAATAAAATTACTATCAAATACATAGATGTTTTATTTAAATATAAAGTTAATCTGTGAGAAATCACCCTCCATGAAAATTGGTATTGACTTAGAATTAGTTGTGCAATTAAATCTTTTTCTTTATTTTAAAGTTTTGCTTTTGGTATTGTCAGTATACTTTTCACATATCAATATTGCCTTTAGTGATTTCTAAAAGTTTACTAAATCCAAATTTGAGGCACAAGGCCAGTACAAGAGTATATTTGGGGTCTGAATTTCTTTAAACCTTTGCCAAAGAAGGATTAGCTTTTGCTGAAAGGAGAAAAGGGAGTGTGGAGTAGAAATGCTCAACCTGTTCTCAACCAGTCAGTTCACTTCATTATCTTTTAAATCCTATTGTCAGCCCTTCTCAGTTTAGGTCAAAAAGAATTTATAAATCATACGGATCTTGTGGTTGCCATATTTATTAAATAAAATATAGCTTCCTCTTGGATTTAATTTTGAAACATGAATAATAGCTAATGTTTGTATACTATTTAAATTCAAGACTTATAAAAACAGTTTGTGTCTTAATCCTCCCAATAAACTGTTAAGTTAGGTTCTGTGGTTATTATTATTCCTCTTTTAAAGGTGAGGAAACAGAAGGTGGCTGTGATTTAATAATTAGTTTCAGAGGTGGGATTTGAACTTAGATTTTTCAGTGGTCACCATTTAATATTACACTTTCTTTCACATGAAGTCAATATAGAATTCAATTAAAAACTATTTTAAAAGAAACTTTGTGGTACTTTTTGTTTGATTTTGGTTGTTCACAAGAAATTGTATTTTAGAGGTTGCTTACGTTCTTTAAATTCATGAGCTGCGGCCATTGTATTAGTTGAGGTAAGTCCTAGCTTTCAAATCTATATATGGTAGTCAAGATACATCGAAATATTTGAGGTGTATATTGAAAATTTTTAAATTAAATTAGGTTCTCTTCTCAAAACATCAGAATCTAGTTTCCTTAGCTATCTTTCTTCTTATCTACCTTTTTTATCATATCAGAATTTTTTCAGGGTATGTGACTGGCTGAAGGAACAGATTACAAGTTTTGCCTGGAAGATCTACTAAGGTCTTACTATTTATCAGGTTTAAGGGAAAAAAGATGAACATTTAATTCTCAGCTTTTCAATTTTAGCAGGAAAAAAAGATAGGAAAAAGCTTTTGGATTTAAGAAGATTTTAAATTAGTTTTAAAAAAAAGAAAAAAGTGATGGGGCAGCTAGATGGCACAGTGGATACAGCATTGGCCCTGAGGTCAATCCAGCCAAAATACTTAACACTTACCAGGAATGTAACTCTGTGCAAGTTATTTAACTTTAATTGCCTCCCTCACTTATATCTCTTCCCGCCCCCACCCAAGAAAAAAAATGACAGTGAAAACTATTCATCCTATTATGTGCTTGTCCTTTAAACCAAAAAATGCACATATTATAAATAAAAAACAATATTTTGAAGCATTTTTTCTCTAGTAGATAAATTACTATTTGTTGAGAAGAACCGGAGGAGGGATGTTCTTGCCTAGGTTAATTGAAGGACCTGTTATAGTCAGAGTCTTGCATTAATTTGACTTTGAATGAATTGATAATATATTTCAATAGGTTAGCTCCTGGTATTAGTTTGGAATTGATGGCATTATATTATTTGTATAACCCATCTTTCATCAAGTTAGAATATAAGAATTTAATTATAAAAATAATTCTTTTGTGGTCATTTCCCAAGGATTTTCAAGGACATTTGACTAATTTATTCTGAATGCTTGATCTTATTTAGAATCTATATTCGGTAAATCTAAATTTCTATTTCTCTTAAGATAATATAAAGCATAAGTCATTTGAGAATTGATGCAGTGTAACTGTCTAGCCACTGTAAAATTATTGGAGGACACTTGCTGGGCCCTATTTGTTTTTTGGGTTTTTTTATTCTTTCAAAATTGATATTTTCTATGTAGTAGTTTTCAAAATAAGAGAAAAATCATATTAAAGAAACATGTATGTCATGACTTAATAGACTGTAACTGCTTAAAATAATTTTATACACTAATTAAATATCTGAGGAAATGAGTGACCTTGGATTTAAAAGATGTTGCATATACTATTACCCATTTACACATTATGTTCCATCTATTCAGGAACACATTTTAAAAGCTTCTAAAGTGCCTCTTTAGAAGTTATTCTGTAATAGTACAGATGAGTCATTATGTTTTATTGTGCCCTTTTTCAAATCCTTTAGGACAGATTTTTTTTCTCCACCCTTTTAAAACAAAGTGCACATACTCTTTGTTTGCAACATTTTCCCAAAGTGCAGCTTAATTTTATGAGGTTGAAAGCTAAACTATTATTTGAAGAAGTGTTTGGATGTTGATACACATCATTGAGCAACAAATTTAAAAATGTATAACAGAATAAAAATAAATAAATTGAATAAATGTACCCTTTCAAATAAAAACTGTCTATATAAAGGCAATAAGAAAATGGGTATAAGATTGTTTGGTTGATCTATAATTATATTACTTTCAAATATAGAATAAGTTGTCATAAAAATTATGCTTACCATTAAAAATTGTGTTACTTTGCCTCTTTGAATATTGAGCTTAAAATTTGGAAAATGAATAATGTGTATATACATACATTTGTGTTTATATGTATATGTGTATATATACACACATATGTGTATAGTATCAATATATACACAGAGAGAAATATATGTATATATAACATATATATATGAAAGTTGAATGGTATTCAATGTTTACACACACATATATTTTTGTATTCTGAAAAATCACTTTCTTTTTTAAATATTGTTTTTAGATTGATCAGAAACCATAGGCTGTGGAACATTTGTGATAATAAAATTTACCTCTATCTCCTACATTTTCCAATAATATAATGAAAAAGTTAAAAGTATATAGCGATAACCTGCAGATATTAAACTATTTTTGAAAAAAAATTGGCTAATGGAGATTGTAGCCTCTGATCTGATAACTGCTTTATTTTAGTCATTGACTTCTTTTTAAAAAAATTGATGCTCAGCAACAATAGCTGTTCTTTTATTTCTATTTTTAGACCAGCATCTTTTCAAGAGGTCAGGTTGAAGCTGTTGTAATTGTATATAACATCTCATCTTTATCATTTCTAACTACGTGACATAGTAGATAGAGCACTAATCCTTGAATCAAGAATATCTGAGTTCAAATACAATGTCAGATACCTACTAGTTGTATGACCCTGGAGAAGTTATTTAACATGCAGAGAACTCTAGATTGGGAGAACCAAGTGTGTTAATAATTGAAAAATACTAAAGATAGAATTTAGGCACATGGGTCCTTAATAAATGTTTTCTTTCTTATTTGATAATTAATTTTGACTTTAATAAGTTGAAGGACTGACTCTATAAAGATAGATAATGCTAGAATAAATTCCACCTTGATAGGTAGCCATTTTCTTTTTGTTTAGCAGTTCTCAAGCTCCATTTTCTTATCTGTAAAATGGGACTAATAAGAGCACCCATCAAGGATATTGTGAGGATCAGAGGATATTACACATATAAAGTGCTTTGCAAACCCTAGGTGCTTCAAAATACCATCTATTATTATTATTTGTAGTAAATTTCCTTTTTTGTATGAAATTGAATCTCTTCTACTTTCAAATACGGAGTGTTCATATATAAGTGATTTTTTTCTTACAGTAGTAGACTGGCTCATTTAGATTACTAGAAGTTAATATTTAGTTATTGCAGAATTCTTAACTTGTTCTGTCTCATGAAACCTTCTAATATTCTGTTGAAACTTATGGACCCCTTCTCAGAATAATACATTTAAATGCATGCAATACAATTCACTGGATTACAAAAGAACCCAATTGTATTAAAACAAATATGATTTTTTTCCCACCATGCAAATTCAAGGAAAAATTAAAATCTGTCTTAATCTACAAAGTCAAGAACCAATCTCTGGAATATCAGTCTAAAAATTATTTAATTCTAAGTATCATGTGTTGTTTTTGCCACTTCTGCAAATGCATCGCTAGAAATAAAAAGGCACTACAGATCTGAAGGTCATGTAGTATTTTTCTCTATTTCATTGGTCACCATAGCCATATAATATAGCTTCTGGTGACACAACTTGCTTTACATAGCCAGGTTGGTCTTTGCTTGTTTGTTTTTCAGAATTGTATTTGAAATTTTTTATTGGGTGGAACCTGTCTAGTAGAGCTTTTGCCCCATGACATAGACTTAAGGAATTCAAGGCACTTTTGTGTAATGGTAAGGAATTAGGGTTAGATATTGTTGGAGATTAACAACATAAATTGGAAAATCTAAGTCATTAGCCATTAAAATATCACTATTTTTGGGAGAAGGAAGCTACATAATTTGGAATAGTTTTTTTTTTTACTTTGAATCAAATGCATTATATATAAAATTTGATTTTTTAATGTGAAATTCTTTATTAAAGTATAAGATGGTTATGAAATTAAACAAATATTTACTCAATACTTGCTATGTATGCTGTAAGAATATAACGTGTTATTGGAGAAATGTGCATTCATAAATGCACAATTTCAAAATATAAACTTGTCCACAAATATGATTAAAAATCCATATCTTTTTTATGAATTTTACATGTAAAATGTAATTCTTGCCAAAAATAATTTTTCTAGTTTCTTAAGATGTGCTGCTTTAAGACTTAGAAGAATTGGAAGGATTATTTATCTTAGTTGATTTTTCCATTGTGTTTCTTAATGTGTATGCTTATCATCCTTAAGCATATTTATTGAAAAATGATGCTAGAACTTATGTGTTTCATCATTATTTCCTTGCCATTCTATACTCATTTAATCTTATCAAGCTATTCATTCCTAATGTATTTCCATGTATTTCATTCTCAATTATAGGTTTTAAAAATGTGTATAAGTGATATCAGAAGATCAAATTCATTGAAAATTATTTCTCTTCTTTATGTGATTATTTTGTAAAGGAAGATTTGGTTTTCTGTTTATCCATGGTACTTTATCCCCTGCTACTTCTACAGGCCCCTGGGAAGGTTAGAGTAGTAAACTTCTTCCTCCTCATGGGGGAATCAAGAGCAAAAACAAAAAATAATTAATTAGGTCTAATTCATAATTCAGTTACATGAACATCTATCTAGTACAGAAATGTATTTATAACAATTCTGCAATCCTGAATTATCTGTAGCAAACTCCATAGTTCATATCCCAACACAAATGTGCACACACACACACACACACACACACTCTAGAAACTGAAGGTTCAGAAGGTATACACATTCTAAAAATACAACATGCTGGATTACAAACTGGAACAGTTGGTTAACACTGCTAATTGCTTCAGAGAGGTCATAAAGGAGATGTCCAGAGGAAAAGAGAGTGGATTAATGTCCTATATACTCATTGTTGCTTATCAGTATTTTTGTTTCTTTAAGATGATATTTCCCCACCTGTTTTTGTAGAATTCCCTAATCTTTGAATCAGAAGCATGCTCTGAGATTATGTTGTCTACCCTTTATTGGGAGAAAAAACAAACTCTCTGTATCATGCCTGACAAATGATAATACACTCTAGATAACTTAACGTGTAATAAGTACGCGTAAAAGGCTTATTAAAGGCTTTTTCATTAATTACTTTAGCCATCTTTTTGTTAAGACCTCCAATAAAGGGAAGTGGGAATAGCTCTCATTACTTTCCAAGGCACTTCTATTTTGTGATCTAATTTTAGACACTTTCCCTCACATTATTCCTAAACATGTCATTTCAACTTATTGATCCTTTAAGGTCAAGCAGAACAATTCTGTTACTTCTACCTTATAATTAAGCATTTTTGCATCTTTGATGACAGCTGTTATGATTCCATTATTTTCCATGTTAAAAAAAAAATCCTAATTTTGTCAGTATTCCCATCCATCTGTGGATCTTTGATCCTATGAGCTGAGGAGAGAGGGGGAGGAAGGAAGAAACTTTGAGGTCAAGGTATTAAAAGATTTGTTACTGGGGATTAAAGTCCTTCAAAGTAATGGCAGAAAATAGGAAAAAAGAGGTGATGAATTAGGTGCTAAAATGATTGAGAAAGTTGTGAGTGGAATTGAGATTGGCAGGTGACCAGAAGTAAAGATGAGGAAAGAATTTTTTAACTATATGAACTTCCTGAGAGAAATTTATTGAATAGTCTAGAAAAGGCAGTTGAAACTTTCTGTTCATTATCTTACATTGATCATTGGTTAAGACCCATTGGGAACACTAATTTTCAGTAATGGAGTAATGAAATTTGTTAAAAATATTGGGTAAAAAGGTTCCAGTGTGTCATGAAAGAATGGCATAATTGTACTTGTATGCTAGCTCAGATGGAATTTATATATTCTATGATACATTTAGTATTTCTTCTGGTGCCATTGGGGATCCCTGTACTTGGTCTTAAAAAGAGGGACATAGAGAATATTCATTGCCATCTTGTTGCATGTTTTTATATTCTGTACATCAGAGAATTGAATGAATCAGCATAGTGAACAGTGTCTCCCAATGACATACTTATTTGAATTATGGATAGCTGTAAAGGTAGGAAGAAGTAGGTATTTCTCTGACTTTATTGTCAAGGTACAGCAAACATCCAAAATATTTCTGCTTAATATCCTGTGACCTATCTAGAAATTATCATCTTTTTAAATATTCTTATGCATTAAGAAATTACTACTGTAATATTCTCATGAAAATTGAAATGTGTTATCTGGCAAGAATAAGTAATCTAGAGTTTCTTTGATGGGTGCTTCTAGCAATCCTGATAAATAGGCTGAAGTACAGAACTTTAGGGACCTTGACAAATGAGTTGCAATACAGTTAAATTTTGGTTTGGGAGAAGTAGGCAGCTGGAAGAAGTTCTGGGACACTTAGATCCTTAGGAGAGGACAGGTTCATTTGAGGAACCCTGGCAAAGAAGATCATTGTCAGAACTCTAGAATTCATTGGAGTGGGTGCTAGAAAGAAGTATTGAGGGCACTAAAGAGAATTCTTTAGCTAGCTTGAAAATTTTGTTTAGAATTATCTTTCCTTGTGATTTGTAATTTTGTAAAGTAAATGTCGTATTGTACCATACGATGTAGGAGTATGTTGCTCTATGCAGTACTATTTTTGTGTTTATATTTCACCTACTCTCAAAGAGTAAAAATAACCTAAATTCTAGGGCAATTATAAACTTTAGTAATGTGAGACCTCACTCCGGAATTCACTTAACAGAGCAATGCTGGAAAGACTTTGGTGAGAATGTTGAGATTTACAGAGAAGTAAGGTGGGGATGAGCAGTTGGTGACTTTCTGAGAATCATTTTGGATGAAAGAAAAGCTTTCATTTGCTAGAGAGAAGGAAGAGCAAAATCTTCAAACTTGGAATTCCCTAGTGTATTAATGTGAACGTTGTTTGACTATTTTGATAAGCCAACATTAAGAAGCAATGTGTTTTCTGTGCCAAAGTGGTCACTTAAATCATAGTTTTGTCCAGTTGGGATAATGTTTAGTGATGTAAACTTTTCGTCTTAATTTTGTGTTTTTCCACTTATTAGATCATCAGTGTATACCATGTATACTTCCTGTATTTGAACATGCAGAAAATTTGGATTCATCCAAAAAAGTATAACTCATATTGCCAGAATCTGGGTTATTTGCATTGGACATGTGTCCTAATTGTATCTGTGTGGTGCCATGATATCCTGTAGAGACTAATTCTAATCAATTCTGTCTAAGTAGTCTGGATATCCCATCAATTACTGAGCTAAGTCCTTGACAGAATTCCTGCCAATCTTTGGGTAAATGTCTCCCAATCCTGCCATCTTCGCACCCCAGGGTATCAGCAGAATGACAGATCTCTTCATATTCCTAGTTTGCATACCCACCTTGTTAAAATGCAGAAGAATAATTTCTGTGAAATCTGTACTTCAAGCTTGTTAAGCTTTTAAGGGAATATTATATTTTAGAGAATGGCATGCTATATTAGAACATTTTTATGAAACTTTATGTCAGCATAATTTAATATTATAGTATCTAGATTTTCCTTAGTATTCTACTTGTATGCTTCATATATGTCGTATTTTGAAATTACATTTTTAAAAAGCCAATTTTCCTTAAATTTTTAAATGTAATTTTTAATGTTTTTATAGCTGGCCTTAATCATCTATATATTCTTTATAAAGCACCTATTCACCCAAATAGTCAATAAATATTTTTTAACTGTCTACTAAGTGGTGGAAGTATAGAGGGGAAGAAGATACCCAATTGTGATGAGTCCTGTAGCCAGCTTGGAATGTATGAATTGTTTGACCTGTGTCCCCTCCTTAAATAGATAATCTAGAAGAAGATCCCCTGAGTCAACTCACCACCCTTTCCAGTGAAAGGATGAGAACAGTATGTACTGAGAAAGTATGAGTTTCAGAGTTAATTTGATCTTATAGGAAGGTGAATTTCTGGAGACACTACAGTACAAATCTGGAGTACAGATGAGCAATCAGGTGGAAAATGAAAAATAAGATAGAAGAAACAAAGAATTTCATTCCTGTATCCTTTCTTTTTTTCCTTTCTTTTTATTTGAATTTTTTTTTACTAATTTTCTCTCTTTTAAAAAAGCAGTATCTTTCCTATTAACACCAAACTAAAACATTGAAAATTATCCTCCTTCTGCTTATTATCTTCGATCTTCACCTAGGCAGCTGGCTACAGAACTCATTATACCTAGGTACCTTCCTTCCCTTCTCTACTTCCAGCATTTATTAGGTACATAATAAATGTTTATTGACTATCTACTGGCTAATTTACTTTTATGTATAGGCATGACCACCTTCCTTTATCCTTAAAAATCATTCATTTTATCCTATCATCCCCTTAATGTATCATCATTTATCTCCTTCTTTCATAACCAAGTAAAAGCTACAATCCTCTCTTTCCTAAATTATCACTCACTCCTCAACCTCATGCCTTTATGGCTTCTGAACTTATTATTCAATTGTCAAGTCATAAAAACAAATTCAGTCATAAGTGGGAATTAAAACATCTTTAATTGATATAAAAGGGGAGCAGATGTAGCTGACTCACTAGAAAAGTTTCTTATACTTTTAGGAGAAAAGGGGGAGGAGGCTAGTTTAGATTGTTACGGTCTGGTCATTTGATGCTAGGCTCCATCAGCAGTCCAAGCAAGGAAAACCACTTGATTCCAGCTGTTTTATTCTTCATGACATGAACCTCAATAGAACAGAAAAAGGATATTAGGAGGTTCTTTGGGAACTGATCTAGTTCAAAGTGGCTTTGTTTATAGGGTAAAATCCCAGGGTGGGTCTTAAAGTATGATTCATCTTAACCTAATCAAGAGTAAAAATTTTAAGAGTAGGAATGGGAGAACATTATTGAAATTTTGAAATTCATATGGTTATAGGAATAATGGCAGGTAATGAGTAAATAGTATTTGATACTAACAATATTTGTCACCATTGAAACTTTTCCAAAACTTGGTTTTAGTTTATTTTTTTTTCTATTATATTCAACTCTTTGTGACTTCTTTTGGAGTTTTCTGAGCAAAGATATTGGAGTCATTACCATTGTCTTTTTCAGCTCATTTTACAGATGAGAAATTGAGGCAAAAAAGGGTTAAGTGACATGCTCAGAGTCACACAGTAAGTATCTGGAGCCAGATTTGAGCTCAGATTTGATGCTTTCCTAACTTCAATAAGAGAACTATCATTAATTATGATATTTTGGTTTTAAAAAATTTACTGCCATATATAGAAACATTTGCAGAGTGAACCTGCCATTGATTTATAAGAAGCAAAATCTATTTTTCAAAAAGTTATACCAAAGAAAAGTAACCTCTTTTGAAGGAGGTAATCTACTAGAACATACAAAACCAATAATTAATTGCAACACTGCTATTTTAATTTTAGCTTTTTTGGAAAGAAGCTAAATCAATAATACTTTTTTTTTAGAATGTGCTAAATCAAAACCCAATGCATTTAATCTTTTAATTTTCAAGTCTGATGGCTTTGACTGATTACTCAACTTCCTAAATTTTTTTTGCAGTATTTGTCACTCTTTACGATGTTTTCTTCTTGTAGATTTTCTTCTCTCTGGACTGTGTTATTTAGCTCTGCTTCTACATATTTGGCACCTTTTTTCTCAATCTCCTTTTCTTCATTATTATCTAGGTTCTATTTTTTTTACTCCCCTTCCTAAAGGGGAAAGGGGAAAATGAAAACAATGGAGATTCTGAGTAATTGTAATGATTTTTCATTCAAAAGGTTTTGGATATAGGAATAAATTCTCAACTCATCTAATTCATTTTACAGATAAAAAAAACTGAATCTGAAAGATGTTGAATGACTTGCCTAAGATGAAATGGTATCTATTGATGGACTTTTTCCCTTAGGTATATTGCAAAGAATACTATATATGAAGTATAGAATTCTGCAAGTGAATTCTGGGTCTGTTTACCAACCTATGTGGCTTCATTTCAACGAGGCTGTTTCCTTATCTACATAATGAGAACAACAATATTTTATACATTTAGATGTTTTGATGAAAGCACTTAGTAAAGCATTCTTTTTCAAGTTTCATCAACATCATCATCATTATTATTATTTATGGGTGATTGAGCTGGCAAAGAGATGACTATATGAAAAAGAGCTTTTTATTTACCAAAAAAATGAAATTTGTTGCTTTTCTAACTTCAGTAAGAGATCTATCATTAATTAAGGTGTTTTGCTTAAAAAAAATTATAACTGCCATACACAGAAACAGTTGCAGAGTGAACCTGCCATTGACTTACAAGAAGCAAAATATATATTTCAAAAAGTTATGCCGAAGAAAAGTGACCTCTTTTGATAGGGGGTAGTCTACTAGAACATGCTAAACTATTAATTAACTGCAACACTGATTATTTTAATTTTAGCTTTTATGCAAACCAGCTAAATCAATAATACATTTTCTTTGTAATGTCTGAATGCTGAGAGGGAGAGTCAGAGATTGTAACTGTACGTGAGTTTGGTGTATATGTGTGTATGTGTGTATTTGTGTGTGTTTATTTCTACAAACAAATCTATTTTTGCTTACTTAAAATCTTCTGAAGAAGTAATCATTGTTCAACAAGTTAAATACAATGTCTTTATAAATATTGTGAAAGTCACATTCAGAATGAGAGTGCCTTATTAAGCCTTTAAATCTCCCAGAGCAGCAGCTTGTTCTTTCAAGTTAATGAAAGGAAGCAATAGTCACCATCAAAGAATATATTGTTTAAAAATCAATGAGGGAAAATGCCCTCTGTGTTGCTCTTTCCACTTGCATTTTTCTTTTTCTGCCTGGCAGCTTGGGAAGAGTCTTTATTCAGTCCTTTAGATGTGCAATCTGGTGTCATGGCTCTTGGATCAATGGTAAAAATAAACTGGTTAAGTTATTATATCTCAGCTTACACTCTGATCCAAGATATTCCACACAAGTAAGTTAGTTAATGAATCTTTTTCTGTTGCCTCAAATAATTTTTCAGATCCTCCATTTAGTTTATCTTTACAAAAATATTGCAATGAACATATATATGTCCTCTGAGGCAATCGGGGCTAAATGACTTTGCCAGGGTCACATAGCTAGGAAGTCTTAAGTGTCTGAGGCCAAATTTGAACTCAGATCCTCCCGACTTCAGGGCTGGTGCTCTATCCATTGAGCTACCTAGCTGCCCCAATGAATGTATTTCTTATAAACTAAATTGTATTATTAATGGAACTGAGAGAGGCTTTGCATCTAAAACAAAAATTATAAATTTATGCTAATTGCTTTAGGGATTTGGGCAATGACCTTTGGACTTTCAGGGTTTATTTTCTTGAGTTTTCTTCAGTTTAAGAATATTAAACCTCAGTATGGGTGACAGTAGTCTAGCATAATATATATTAAAGTCTACAATTTGGTATAGTAGTCTCTAGTTACAAATTTCTAGGTTCAAATCTCACTTTAAAATATAGTGACTATATGATAAGCAAGTCATGCAACTCAAGGGCCCCAGGCACCTCTTTGAGACTATAAATTTCTTATAATTTGTCAACCAGCATTGATGGAGAGTTTTTCTTATATAGTTTTCTAACCTACTGAATTCACAAATCAGGAAGGAAGAAAGGAGAGGAAGAAGGAGGGAGACAAAGAAGAAAAGAAGGAGACAGAGAAAAGTAAGGAAGGAAAGAAAGAAAATGGGAGGAAGAGAAGGAAAGAGAGAGAGATAGAGAAAAAAAGAAAGGAAAGAAGAAAAAGAACAAAGTCACCAATGTGGGGGCCTACTAACTTTTAAGCAATTGGAAGCTTTTTAGCAAAAAAGTATATGTAGTGATTAAGCATTTGATAAGTTTTGAAAATTAAAAAAAATAAAAATAAATACTTCTTGAGTTGTCACTGTTAAGATGTTGAACCATTAAAAAAAATCCTTCATGTAAATAAAGCTTAGATAGAAACATTGTATTGACAAGATCATAGATTTACTTAGGCTGACATATATCATCTCATATATAAGTATGTAATGACAGAATTTAAGGTTATTTTCTAATATTAATGCCAATGAAAATGTCATCCTTATCATTTTTACACAGATAGCATATATCAAAAAGCTTTTACTATGATGTACACAGCAAACACAATGGTAGGTGAGGGAAATCCTACCTTTTTGTAAAAGAAAACTTGTTGAGAATGATGATTAAATATTTGTTTATTTCAGTTTGGAATCTACAAATAGTCCTTCAACCACTGTGTTTTCATTTCTTTGTACAAATATGATTAATAGCAAATGTCAACATCAGAATAAGTAAATACCACTTTAAACACATCCACATTGGGGTAAAGAAAAAAAGAAAAGTGCTTAGAATTTGTAGTAATTAACGTAAAACAAAGAAATATTACTTGGTCTGACAATCAGCCTCACAAACTTATTTTAAGATTATTATTTTTATTAAACAGGATTTTTAAAAACAGTCCATGAAAAACTTGTAACTATTGTAATATATTAAGAGCACAATTATTGTGTTTTGTTTTCTCTTAGGGTGGGAGGAGGGTCTCATGCTCTTTCCCTTGTTATTTCTTATTTCAACTAATACTTTCTCATGTTAAAATTATATGATCTGAGTGTTGGGATAAACTTGAAGTATCATTTACTCAACTGATGCTTCTTTCCATATATATTAGTTGTACTCATGTCAGGTTTTTCTTACTATTAACTAACCGTGGGGAGGATTCCTATGTTCAACATTAAGAACTTATTACTAATGTGCTGGTTGCTGGAGGTGAAAATGAAAATAAATTCTGTGTGACTTGAACAGTCTAGTGAAGTGTTTCTCAAGGCAACCCTTGGGGTCCTTGAAACTCTTTCAGGGGATTTACAAGGTCACAATTATTTTCCAAATAATACCAAGATGTTTCCATTTTGAAGACAGTAAATGCCAATCTAGCTTGATAGCATCTTATCCTACCTTTTGAGAACCAACTATGGTTCTCAATAGTTTTCGATGTCAGCTCTTATACTTCAGAAATCAACAAACATCATAAATCAGGGCTTGATATTTTTGACTTTTTTTGGTCTAGTCTACATTTATGAAAATAATCAAGGAAATGTAATAATACAAATTAGACATAAAAGAATTACATAGTGTATTGTGCTTGTGTACTTTTGTGTGTGTGTGATTTTTTTTTTTTTGGAGAGCTAGTTATTGAATATTTACCAGCATATTCTGAATTTAATACACAAAAACAAACATTTTGGATGGTAGAGAGATGAGGGGGAGAATTCTTCAGTACTTTGTAAGGATATAAAATAATCTTGAAACACAAAAGTTTGTGTATTGCTGTTCTAACAAATATGTTCATTCCTTAATTTTATAATCATACTTTTGAGACTTCCAAAATAATAAGAGTTCAGTTATTATAAATCCCCAGAGTATGTATAGCATTCAGGACAAGGTAGCTGCATAATGTCAGTTCCTAGTAATATAGGGTTTTCTTGAATAATTTCATTTGATTCTCAAAACAACACTATGAAGTGACTGCTATGATTAAAAACTCTGTTTTGCAGAATAATTAGACAAAGCTATTTATCAGAGTTCATATAAACAAAATTATCTGTGGCAAAATTTGAAACATGGCCTCCCTGATTCCAAGTAAAATCTTATGTGCTACACCAGGCTGATCCATGAAAGAGTTGATGCCTGAAACAAATTATAAGATACAAGTTTAAAAATCTCTTATTTGAAACTCATGAGCCGTTTTTGACTTTTGTTTTTTGGTCTACACTGAATGTTGTCAAATAAATACTGATTATTTTAAAGTAATATCCTAAAATTGAGATAATATTAAATATATAAATGTTGTGAGAGATATTCTTCCTGTGTATGCCTTTGATGGAATTATGGGAAATAATAAAAATATTTGAAACATATACAAAAATCGTTACGTATATCATTGGAAAAAATAAGCAAGTTTTTCCTCTTCCCCCCAGCAGAACCTCCTATGTTACACAAAATACAATTAAACTAAAATGTTCTATCCTAATAGTTTAAAATATAAATTAGTAGACAAATTTGTACTTACATGTTGGTAAGAGATAAAAATGGAATGTTCTGATGATTATTTTATTATCAGCTCTATAAAGGACTATGTGAAAATATAACTCCATCTGGAAGACAGTTTTATTATCCAGAATAATTATGATTCAATAAGGGACTTTAACTCAATTAATAAACTCCTTTATTATATCTGCTAAAACTTTAATTTTAGGAGCTGTAAACTGAGGCAACCCTAATAGTATAAAATTGCTTAAAACCTAATGCTGAAATATTTTTCTCCACATTAAGTGGTATTAGCTAGCATAACTCCATACTTGTACAGCTAATATTTGCCTCGTACCATATTTAAAAATACATTTCAGCAGTATGGCAAGTATTAATTTCCAATTATATTTCAAGCACATACTTCATTCCGTAGTTTCCTAATAATTTTGATCTCACAGTTTTGCTTTGGGTTTTCCATATGGCTTTATATTTGAAAAGCAATATATTTGTCATATAACAAATGATTATCTCAACAGTGTTTCCTAATGCTAAAATAATATATGTTTCCTTAAACTGGGAATGCTATGCAGGCTAATAGTGAGAGAATCTGTTATTCTCTCACTCTCAAAAGTTTTTTTTTAAACTTTAATTTTTAGGGTGATGGGATAATCATTGATGTTATATATTCTCTGCCCTAATCCTTTCTTTAGCCATTAAGCCATTCATGGCTTAAATGAAATGGATAGAGAAGAGATTGGTTGCCATTAGAATGAGGGTGGGGGGAAGGAAGATAATATAAGTAAATGATGTCTTGTTTCCCAGCTAAGAAAACCAGAGGGGATGCCTGGATCATACTAGCTTGTGATAGAAGAGGGGGGAAAGACTTGACCAGTCATTAACCTCTCTTAAGACCTCTTTAACCACTTATCCATTTACTTTCAGCAAACAGGCTCATTCAGATAATTTCCACTGCTAAGCAATCAGATCAGCAGCTCTTACTGCTGACAGCTAAAGCAGTTCAGTGAGGGGGAATGATGTGAAGAAGGTAGGGGGGTGGGAAAAAAAAGTGCCACATTGGAGGAGGCAGAAAAGACAAAGCTCAATGCATACCTCATTTTAAGAGATCATTTCTCCAGGAAGGTGTAAAAATAAAACAAAAAATAAAAGGTGTAAAGGTGTAAAAAGAGATAAACAATATGACTTTTCCTATAGGGCTAAGAAATTTCATAAGATAATCACTCACTCTATTAAATAGGAATTTAAAATGAATACTGTTGCTTTTTCTTAGATATTTCTGGCCATACCTGTTCCTCTTTTCATCCTTTTCCAACAACATCAGAGAATTTAACCCTCCCTTGTTACAAAAACAAAACAAAAATCATAACACAAAACAAAACCCAAGTAAATAGAAATATAAATGGACTAATTGACCTTTTGCCTTGTTGCCTAAAGCATAGAAATCTGTATAAATTGCCCTTTAAAACCAAAATTATTTTTTTTCCTACTCTGAATTGTTTCATTTTGAAATTCTTCATTTATGTTATTGTAGTCTTTGAATCATTCTGCCAACAGAATTTTTATGGATCTTTAATTTTCAGCTTTCAGACTCCAATGGGGATCTCCTTGTTCTATTATGGGGTATTTTTTAATAAGCACATTTAAACTTTTGCCACAGCCTCCTCAACCTTGTAAAACAATGAGTAAAACTCTTGAGCCTCAGATATCTGGTAAAATAGAAAAACTCTAAATTAGGAGGCTGGGAACCTGAGTGTGTATGTATCCTGGTTGTGTCACTTAAATTGTCAAACTTGAAATAAATCACTTATCTTGGAGTCTATTTCTTCATCTGTTGGAAGAGAGAATTGGTTCTGAGACTTTTTGTGTGTATCATGAAGCCCTTTGGCAATCTGGTGCAGTCCATGGACTATGAATTCTTGACAAAATGTTGAAGTTAATCTTTTTTTAAATTATTAACAAGGATTTTCATAATATAATAGAACAGAAAAAAATGATTGCACATGAAACTGTAAATCTATTATGTACAAAACTTGCTATGCTTCTTAAATACAGTAAATTTTTTAAGTAGCTTTTCCTCTTTTTATTTCTTTCTTTTCCAGTATTTGCTATTAGGCACAAATATATCTACATATGTTAATTCATTCTGTATATGTTTCTATTTATTAGTTCTTTATTTAGTTTCTCTGTGAGAATTATGTATGGCTTAGCTAACTTCTAAGTTAATCATTTTATTTTCATGTATAGAATGACTAAGCTGCATATAATTCTCACACCAGTTTTTATTTCAAGTAATTTAAGAAACCTGTATTAAATATTTACTTTATTTAAAATGCTCTAATATTGCTATCTGGTATGCTTGAGGAAAAGGCCTATATATTCCTTTCATTTATGTATTAGAATAAATATTTTAAAGAGCAATCATTTATATGAAAAATACATTTCTTTATGTCCTAATGATGTGATAGGCAAGGAGTGGATAATTGATGTTCTTTAGCAGTTCTAATTGATATGTTTTCCTTTTTCATAGAAAAATTCCATTTAATAGTTCAAAATTAATCTTCTTCCCTAGTTAATTGGTATATCAATAGTTCTTACTTTTTCAATTATAAAAAAGACATGTTAATAATTTTGTGAAACTTGACATGATGGTAAATGAACATTTTTTAGAGAGGAAGCAGGTCTAAACTTTTGATTTTATTACCATAAGGTTCTCTTCTGTAAAGAAACTTTTTAACAGTTGCAAATGAGCAATTATTCTAAACATAAAATCCTAGAGAGTTACTTGGAGCGTTGCGTACTTAAATGACTTGTTCACGGTCCAAAAGATAATATGTGTCAGAGCTGGTATTGGAGTCTAGTCTTCCTATCGCTCAGGTTGACTCACTACCCAGTGTATCATATTGTCTCTCAGTTGAGCTACTATTGGAATAAAAATGTAAAACAAAAGGAGACAACTAAGAAGTAAGCAACACTTTTAAATTAGTTTGTATTAAAACACACTGATAAACAGAATGTGTGTGAAATACTTTATTGAAAATAAGTTTATTTATTGCACTTTTTCCATTTCATGAGCTTGACTCAGAGGAATTATTGTTAGATTCCTCAAAAGTCCAATGCCACTTGACACATTTTTTAATATGTATTTTTGGAAAATTTAATTTGGTAGATGAACTTTCCCCTGCCTTCATTAAAATTCTCTTTTCATATGCACAATTCAATTCACAAGAATAACAATCATGTTTTAAAGTTTGTAAAACACTTTCAATATATGTAGTAGATATGTTGATATTGTGTATATGTACATGTATGTGTGTATATAATCTCTATTCATTAGTTTCTACTTAAAGTAATTTTTTTTTTGATATTTTGATCTTTTAAAGTTATTGGTGGCTGTCCCTAATTCTTAAACTGAAGTCAATATGTCATATATAGTCCACCTAAGGAAAATCATAAGGACATTATCATCTCCCTTTTTCTGGCCGTTTCTATTGCAGCCCTTGGGTATATTAACTTTTTTCTGGATGTCACATCTTACTTCTATCTCAGTCATGTTGAGCTTTCCATTTATAAAAACCCCCAATTTGTTTTGTGTTATTTTCGTTTATGATGTTTCCTTTTAAACAGGACAGCAGTTTTTATATCGTAGTAGAACCTCTGTGTAAGTACCAAAATATTATATGTGACTTGTGTTACCCTTGAATATAAAGTTATGTTTTATTTTAATTTATTAATTTTGGAATTTATTATTTTGAACTCACAAAAAGTTATTCACTCACAAAAAGATAGTATTATCTGTTTAGATAAAAACATTAATAAATATAGAACAGTTATATGAAATTATTATAGATCTAACTTGCAAGGAGTTTGCTTTCTACTGAAGAGTCGACCAAGCTGTTTTTTCAAACAAAAGTCAGTTATGTTTAGATGTGTGAAACTGAATGTGTAAAACATTACTGTGGTGTGTGTGTGTATGGTTGGAGCAACTTGTAGTAATTTAAACAATTTCAGAGAAATGAGAATTTAGATGTCTAGGGCTCTGAAGGGTGGAGTAGAGGAGTGAGTGAATAGGAAGCCTCTAGGATGTGTCTAAATACATTCATTAACAGAAAACACTTTCTAAAATTCAAGTGCTATTATATATTTTTCACTGTTATTAGTATCAGAAGACTGATCTACAATGTTAAAATCTCCAGTAGTTTTTTAATCAAATTCTTAATTCAATTACTTTATTACACGTAAATATTCACTTCATTGACAAAATCAGATCATTTTTACATAGCATCCAAATAATTAATGATTTAAGCTTCTCTTGATCATCTCCTATAACTAGGAGGAGATAGGCCTACTATCCAAGGCAAGCAGTTCATCTCTGGAACTGTTCTTTGCCTCTTCACAACTGATTTCCTTATGTCATCAACTTTCACATCTTTCTTTTAACTTGATGATGAAGCAAAACAAGTCAAATTCTTCTCCAAGAAACTCATCAAATGGTTAAAGACAGCCGTCTTGTACTCCTTAAATCTTCTTTTCCAGGCCATGCATATGTAGTTCTTTCAACAAATCCTTCTGTCCCATGGTTTTCATTCCTTTCCTGAGTCCCTGAATAGCTTCTTGTTTTCCAATATTTTTCCAATATAGAACATTTCTTCTGCTAACGCCACAGAGTTTTTTGTGTGTCTTTTTATTGAACTGTTGTCATGCTTTTCCCATTCTATACATATGCAGTTGATTTATTTAATTTCAGCAGAATATTTTTATTTATTATAGTTAAATTTCACCTTAATTTATCCTATCATTATAGTCTTTTGAGCCCTTTCTTGAATCCTGAAATTTCCCCAGCTATACATATCTGAAATATTGACAAGTCATGTCTCTTCTGAGTCCCTGATTAAAATATTGAATGAAAAGTCAAGTACAGAACATATGGCCCAGCACAAGAGATTTCCCTGAGTGTGGAAAGAGATAATGAAAAAGTCAGAGAATTGGGCTGATGGACACCGATTTTTTTCACAGTACTATTTTTTTACTGTGTTTGGGAATTTGTATCTTCCCAAAAGATCAAAGACCATTTATATATTTCCATGGCAAAGTATTGTATGTTCTTTTTAATGATCTCATTAATTGTTTTTAGATTAGTCGGATAAATAGTTCCCTATATGTGAGACCTATGTATTTGAAATATCTGCCATCTCAGAGGTAGAGCAGGGGGGAAAGGAGGGAAGAACTCCTTATTCCTGATTCTTAAGAAATGTAGCATGGCATCCAGTCTATTGGTGCTGTCCCTAATTTATTTCTGCCAATTATCTGAACTGTAGCTCTGTACTATATAAATATTATCACCTTCATTTTATAAATCAGCAAAGTGAGAATTTAAATAAATTTCTCACTGTAACATAGCTAGCCAATATCAGAAGCATTTAAACTTAATTTTCTTCTGATTTTAAGGTCAATCTTCACCTTGCTACATCACATTTCTATAAATCTTCTAACATGTCACAGAAATATAAAATGCAGAAAAACTACAGCTAACTTCATAAAACCACTTTGACTTCATGGGCATATTATCAGCAAACTCTTTTCATACTCAGAATATTTGATTGTCAGCTCAGTCCTCACAGAATGATGGTGGACAAACTTATTACCAGTTCCTTGATATTGTTTCTTTCAATTACATATATCTACACCAGTGCTATGAAAATCAAAAATCATCCATAAGAATCCCTTTGGGAGACATATTGACCTACTATAAAACTTTTGTCTATGTTTTATTGTATTTTTATTTTGTTAAATAGTTTTAACTTCCATTTTAATCGGTTTCAGGCTGTATATGTGAGTCTTGCTAGTCACCAAGAGCTCATATCAGCTAAGTAACATTCTCTTTTGGCAAGATGTGGCTTTGATTGATTCAGTTTTAACATGCATTTATTAAGCAGAAAATAATATGCCAGGGACAAGAGAAAACAGAGGCAAAAAGAAAATAAAAGCCCTTGTTTTGGGGAGCTTACATTCTATTATTGGAAGTAAACAACATTGAGATTTAAAATAAATAAATACAAACTATATACAAGGCTTTGGGGAACCAGTTAATAAATATTTGTTAAGTGTTTACTATAATCTTTGGACCCAAAGACATGATTATTAGCTCTGTATTTTAAACTTACAGAAGCTCTTGTTTTGGTCTCAAAGAATTGGAAATTAAAGAATTCTTATCAATTATGGAATAGATGAACAAGTCATGATATATGAATATGATAAAATATAATGACCGCGTATTTAAAATCAGCCAGAGTCAGGAATTCAGGTTAAGGGAAAAATCTTCAATCTTTATTGAAGTGAAGAAATGAATAAGGATTGTGATAGCAGTATGTGATATGTGATAGCATATGTGATAGCAGTATTATATATTAATAGAGTATGGTCCAATTACTATTTAGCCTCATGTGCTTGGGACCTCAGTGCATCAATTCAAGCCTCAGCTCATTACAATAGAATACTATTGTGCTTTAAAAAATGATGAAAGGGATAGTTTCAGAAAAACTTGGGAAGACTTATATGAACTGATGCAAAATGAAGAGTACAGAATCTGGAAAATAATTTACACAGTAACAGTGATATTATGAGGACAATGAACTAGGAAAGACAACAGTTCAATCAGTATAGGGATCTAAACAATTCCAAAGGACTGATGATGAAAAATTATTTCCACCTTCAAATAGAAAAAATGGTGGATTCAATACATGTTGAAATATATTTTTCTCTATCTTTTTCTGTATTTCAGGCACTGTGCTAATGGCTAAAAAAATAAAAGAAAAAAGGGGACAGGCAGACAGCTCTAATAGTTTAAAAGCTAAATGTAGATGCAATGATAAAAAAATATATAAACAAGATAGATACAAGATAAATCATTCATTGCTAAAAGAGGGAAGGCACTAGAATTAAGCAGGATTGGGAAAAGATATTAACAATTGAGACTGGCTGAACAGGCTTTCTATGGCTAGGGACATTTGAGTTTATGTGAAGGAAGCTAGGGATTCTCTAAAGGAAAGGTGAGAAAAGAATGAATTAGAGGCTGTACAAACAGAGGAGCATATATGTTATTTAAGAAGCAATAGGAAAACACTGAAACTTCTTAAGCCAGGGGGTGATATGGCCAGATCTCTGCTTTTGGAATATGTTCAGTCAGTTGTATGAATCATGGTGAAGAGAGAAGAGACTAGAACTTTGGAAGGCAAGTAGGAGAATACTGGGGAGAGGAAAGAATGGAGATCTGCATAAGGGTGATAACTATGTGAATGGAGAGCAGTTAACCTATCTAATTCTCTTCTATTTACCACTTTTGGGATTTCTCTTTATCATCTGGTAATTACATTGGAGTTGTTTGCACTGGATATTGCCTTGTTGTCTTAAAAGGCCTGTATTCTTCCCAACTGTAATCCTGATTGCTTTTCTGTTGGTTGATGACATCAGAGTCCTGAATTTCTAAAGTCTCTCTGGGTGTAACCTCAGCTGCTATCATACCCCACCTGTCCTTTGAGTGATACTTTGGAGCTGGGCCTTGCCTCTCCTTCCTCTGGGTCAATCTACATTCAGAGGCCCAGTGAAAGCCTCCGTTACATTTTGGACATGGGGTTTTGGGTTTTCTCTCACCCCGTCTTCTCACTCTATCTCCATATCTACAATGAGCTCTCAAATGTCCAACTTTTCCGCACTGAAAACATCGACGAGTTTCTCTATAATTCCTTTGCCAAAAAGGACCTTGTCTTTCCATGTTCATCATAGTTTGGGCATAATAAGCATTTGTGCCCACTGTGGCACAGCGTCTTATGATTTCCTCTAAAGGAGCATTTTTGTCTAGTTCTTTTGCAAATCTCATTGGCATTTTCCTTAGCCAAATGTCTAGTCGTTATTTCTATAGCTGCATTATCTCCAATGGTTCTTATTACAGCTGTTTGTAAACGTCCCACAAAATCTGCAAAAGGTTCATTGAGACCTTGCTCTATTTTTGTGAAAGCATTATTTTCATCTTTCTGTCCAGGGAGAGAATTCCAAGCTTTTATTGCAGCCTTAGAAATTTGCTCATACACTGTTAAGGGATAATAAATCTGTTCTGAACTCTCTGCATACTGACCTTGACCAGCTAGTTGGTCAAAAGTGATTTGTCCAATAGCTCCTGTTTGCCTATTGCGTTGGGCTTGAATCCTACATAATTCATGAAACTCTGAAAGCCACAATAAATTTTGTCCCGGTTCTGGACATGTTTTTGCTATGGATTTCCAGTCATTCGGGGTTGAGAAATGATTTTAAGGATACAATGATGATACTTAACAACCAATTGGATTTGGGAGATAAAAGAGACAGAAGAGTTGAATGACTCTTAAATTGTGAGCCTTTGTCATTATAGGAGAGTGGCTATATCCTCAATAGAAATAAGGAAGTATATATATTTTTCATCTATTCATACAAAGAGGCAATTTAAAAATTTCTCTCTATAAAATATATACTGCACATTACAACTCCTCTTAAAAATATCAAATTGATTTAATATTCATTTAAGTAACTTTTATTAAATTTTAGAGACCAGTGGATTCAATGGGTTGCCAAGGCAGAAAGAGAAATATGAGAACATGCTTATTTATGCCAACCCTCATTTAACCTCCAAAGTGAAATTTAACCTCTAGTTCTAAATTCATGATAGTTATTTAAGTTTGCATACTTCTCTTTGACTTGATTTTTAGTCTTCCAGATCTAACAATAAAAGGAGAAGTCTTCAGACTTAATCCAAGAAGTTGGTGAATAGCTATCAGGGACTAGGGAGAATGAAATCTCTAGAATTTGAGTCGAGTAGAAACATTTCTCTGTTCTGCTCTGCCAGAATGAGAGACAACCCTCTTTGTAGGTCACTAAGTTAATCAAGTCAAGGATTTATATCCATTGTTGTTCTTCTCATTCATAGCTATAATTTGAAGCTGGATTTCCCTCCCCAAAAAATCTCAGTGGATATACTTAGCCTACAAAGCCAAATATCTAATAAGCTGCATCTACTTTGTAGCTTTGAAGCATTCAACAACTTAAGGCATTGTTACTGTCATTTAAAAAAAAAAATTATATGGGTCTGTATTGCAGAAACATGGAAAAGAAATTACACATCTATAACATCTCTGGCTTATTTTGAATATCATGACCTGTAATATAACATAAAAACCATCATTGTCATCAAAAAGTAGCATCATTTTAATCATAAAATGTTGATATCGGAAGGGACTTTAGAGCACATCTAGCTCAACTATCTCTTTTACACATACATACATACATATATTTTATAGCTGAGGAAATAAAGGTCCCAAGAGAGAGAGTGACTTTTTCAAAGTTACACAAATAATAAATGGCAGAGATGAAATTTCATGTAGGTCTCCTGACTCTAAATATATTTCATTATTATATTTATTAGTTAGCAGTATTTATGAAGACTGAACACTTGATCATTTAGTCCCAAATTGATTCTGTTTCCTGTCTTTTCTTGGAAGTCTTCTGCTTAAGTCTATTGGTAGAATAGGTTTCAGGTGGAAACAAGTTATGCCCTGCTTTCATAATCTATACTTTCTAATTTGCCCTCTTTCTATCGGTATTTTATTTTCTTTTTTTTTTTTAATTTTCATTCTTTGCTTTCCTACTATTTTTAAATGATTTTCACTGGTGTGTCTTGTCCCTGTGTTAAGGGTGTATTTCTTTGTGACAATGTATATTACATTCATAAAATAAAGTTTTTCATGAGTTATTTTATAAAAGTAGCTGAGTATCTAAGGTGAGATCTTTGCCAAAATTCCTTTTAATATAACATTTCTTCAATTTCTGGTTTAAACTGGTACCATGTTGGTACCAGTGGAGCTTTTGAAATTACTTAAATGTATAGTTAATAATATAGTAATAGTTAAACGAGTAGTTTTCATAAAAGTAAACATCTGAAATAAAATGTAAGTAGTTAACTGTATTAGAAAAGGTATTGAGCAGAGAGGCTTGGAGAGACTTGCATGAATTGATGCTAAGTGAAATGAGTAGAATTAGGAAATCATGATATACTTCAACAATGATACTGTATGAGGATGTATTCTGATGGAAGTGGCTTTCTTCGACAAAGAGAAGATCTAACTCAGTTTCAATTGATCAAGGATGGACAGGAGCATCTACATCCAAAGAAAGAACACTGGGAAATGAATGTAAACTGTTTTCATTTTTGTTTTTCTTCCCGGGTTATCTATGCCTTCTGAATCCAATTCTCCCTGTGCAACAAGAGAACTGTTTGGTTCTGCACACATATATTGTATTTAGGGTATACTATAATATATTTAACTGCTTGCCATCTAGGGGAGGGAGTGAAGGGAGGAAAGGGAAAAGTCGGAACAGAAGTGAGTGTGAGGGATAATGTAAAAAATTACCCTGGCATATATTCTGTCAATAAAAAGTTATAATAATAAAAAAGAAAAGAAAAGGTATTCAGAAAAACACTTATAATTTCAAAAAATTACCAGGATAATTTCATATTAATATTAGATTTATTCTTTTTTATTTGTTTTTCATGTTAAAATAAAAACTATTTTTCTTGGTAGGTAAGAATGTGTCTCCAATGTAGAAAAAAATAATCCTGAGCAACAAGTCAATTTTAGAGTATGAAAGTAAAAATTAAGATGTTTAATTTTAGATTTCAATTATTTTATTCCTATAACATTCTTTCTTTTTTTTCCTGGTAAATAATTAAGCTTTAATATCCCAGGATTTCTTCCTTATAAGACTTTCATTATGATAGTTTAAATTTGGGGATTAAGGTAACTAAGAATTCAACTTAGTGGGCCTATAGCAGTCCTTTATAAATTACAATATAGCAGAAATCATTACTTTTAAAATTCCATTCAATTAATCTCAGCAAATAATTATTTGTTTCCCATAATCGAAGAACTAGGCTTGGTATTATTGAAAGATCAAAATGAAACAATCCCGTCTCTTAAGTTTACATATGACTAAGCAAATTCTATTTGTCTACCTATCTGCCTATCGATCTGTCTGTCCATTTAGATAGATAGATAGACAGATAGATAGATATCCATTTATATGCAAACAAATGTAGTAAAAGGAAAACTAAAAAGGAAGAATGCACTAGTAGTTGGGGGTTCAGGGAAGGTCTCTTGGACACAGTAGTACTTGAATGGTGCAGCAAAAGAAAGTTAAGAATTCTGCTGCAGTGAAGATGAGGATTAGCATATTAATATATACCAGGAGGATAGCAGATGGATTGGTTAGTTTAGGGAAAATATAGTTGTCCCAATAGGGTGAAACCTTCTTTGTGAAGGAGATAGTAAGACATACTGCTGGAAAGATTGGATTATTAGGGCTAGAACGTAGGAACTTCAAATATTAGACTGAAGAGTTTGTACTTTATTTTGTTGGTGATAAAGTACTAGTAAATGTTTTTAAGAAAGATTACAGATAGTCTTTTCTTCAAAACGTTAACTTGGCATCCGGGCAGAAAATAGAATGGAAAAGGCAAGACTTAATGTAAGATTTTTCAGGAAGTTATTGTAGTAGTATATGAGGACTTGAAATAGTGTGATGACCGTGTGAATAAACAAAAAGAAAAAATATAAAATGTATACAAATAGAAGAGATAATTAACAATTGATCAAATGTGGAAAGTGAGGAGGGGAAAGAGTTAGGGATTTTTGAAAATGAATGAATGATAGGAAGGATGTCAGAACATGCTTTAAAAAGATAGAGGAAAGAGGTTCAATCTTAGAAGGAGGGGATGAAAAATAATGAGTTTTATTTTGGATATGTTAAGAATAAAATGTCTGTGATTGGAAGAGATATCTCATAATAGGTATATGACAGAAATCTGGGGGTTAAATTAAAACTGAATATGAAGATTTAAGAGTCATTCTTATAGAAATATTATGTGAGTCAATAGAGGTTGCACAGTTTTAAGAAGAATGCAAATAAAATGGGTAGAAAACTGCTAAGAATTAAGCCTCAGAAAACCCCAGTGTTTAAAGTGCTGGTGATCAAAGGTGATCGAGAAAAACAAAAGAGTGGGAGTAAGAAAAAAATAAAAATAACTACAGAGAATAGTTTCATAGAAGTAAAGGGAAAAGAGAAGATTCGAGAGGAGGAGATAATTGACACTATTAAACAAAAGAAACAACCCAAAAAATCATGTTAAGAAAAAGTCATTCAGATGTAGCAGTTGAAAGATCCTTACTAACTTAGAAAGACAAATTTTAGTCAGTTGATGGATTCAGAATCTGAATAGTTACTGTAAGAAGAAAAACTAGATGTAGAATGTTTAAATTCATTCTTTCTAGAACTTAGTCAATGAAAAGAATAGATATAGAATGAGTCAGGTTTTGTTTTTTGTTTGTTTTTTAGAAATAAGATAGATCTATATATTTTTATAGGAAATGAAAAGAGTGAGGGGAAATGAAAAGAGAGAATGAAAGAGAAATTCTCTGTAATTTGTGCCAGTCTTTAAAAAAGAGGTACCCTTTATCCAAGTAAACCTTTCTACTTGAGCTCTTGATTATATTCTCTTCCCATTTCTTTTGGGAATTTGTACAATGAAAACTTCATATTCTCAGCATCTCTTTCACCCTTCTCACTTGGTTACTCTTGCTCTCTCTTCTCTTTCTTTCTAGATCTCTCTTCTTCTTATTCTCTCTCCATTTCCCTCTACTTTCATCTTTTTTCTCTCCTCTCCTTTCTTCCTTCTCTTCCTCTTTTTTTTTCCACTCTTTTTCTTTCTCTCTTTCTCTTTCTCTCCTCTCTCTGTCTTTGTCTCTGTCTCTCTCTGTCTTTCTCATTTACTCGCACAGTCACACTGTTTCAAATATTTCTCTGTGGAAATTTGTTTTCCCTTTCTCTGAAGATATAGTGAGAGATAGAGACTAGGCCTTTGATTTCACTGAAGAAACTCCCCAGTATAGCAACATCTTTGTCACTTCTCATCTTAAAGCGTTGCCTTGAATATTAAGAAATTAAGTGACTAATCCATGATCCACATAGCTGTGTGTGTCAGAAAACAGATTTGAAGTCAGGCCTTCCTAGCATGGAAGCCAAATATGTATCAAATAAACTATACTGACTCTTGTAGGGTTTTTTTTCCCCTTAAATATCATTCTGAGTGATCTTTGCTTCATTTTTATGAATTTCTTAACATTTTAAACTAAAGACATGTTTGAACTTACTCATGCCTTCAAGATAGTTGACTAATTTCTAATGTTATGTGTCTCTTTTTAGTAATTATATGGACATAAGCATAACAGTGAGTTACATTAGCAATTTAATTCAATCTAACTAGCATTTGTTAAATTTCTATTATGTAAAAGGCACTGTGCTGCATACAGAGGATGGAATCACCAAAAATAAATAAATAAATGAGATAATATATGTAAAATGCTTGGCAAACCTTAAAGCAGTACATAAATCTAACCTATTATTTTATTATTAGCTATTATTTAACAAAAATAAAATAGTTCTTATGTATCAAGAATTTATATTCTACCAGGGGATACAACACATACATAGAGAAGTACATGAACTAGGATATTAAGAAAGGCTTTGAGTTGGGTATGACACCTGAGCCAAGCCTCAAAAAATACTTAGAATTCTACAAGGGAGATGTCAAGAGGAAATACACTTTATTGGAGAATAGTCTATGTTGAGATCTGGAGTTACAACATGAAATTTCAAATTCACAGGACAGCAAGTAGGGCAGTTTAGGCCATAAAAACAAGTAAAAAGAGTCCAGTGCTTGGAAAATTGTCATAGAACTTTGAATTTGGAAGAAATATCAGAAGTCCTCTGGCCTATTCCCTACTCAAACAAGAATCATCTCTTCAACTGATCTGACATGTAGACATCCAAACTTGATTTAAAATCTTCCAATAGAAAAGGCATCCGAAAAATTATGTCTAAATCCTACTCTGTTACTTACTACCTATGTGATCCTGGGCAAGTCTTATTGCTTTTACACAGCTTACTTTTTCTGTCTTCAAAAGACAGCCTTGGACTTTTACTTCTAAGGCCACTTCCAACCATAAATCTATAACTCCATTGGCTTATGAACTCCTGAGACAGCTCATTCCCCTTCTGCATAGCTCTTGCAAGTCATTGCTGTAAACATTCTGCCCTATGAGGCCAAGTAGAACAAATCTATTAATTCTTCCGTGTGACAGCTCTTCAAATGATTTAAGATAGCTATTACTGATCACTCTAAGTAGGAAAGAGCCAAATTGTAGAGAGCTCTGAATACCATACGGAGACGGTTTCATTTTACTTTAGAGGCAATGGTAACTCAGAATTGGTATTTGAGCTGGAGACTGGGATGGACAAACCTGCTCTGAGGAGCATATATTAGAAAACAGAGAATAAAGGAAGGGAAAGTAATTAGAATTGCAGTACTCTAAGAGCAAAGTGAAAAGAGTTTGAACTCCTAAACCATATCATCTGGGGAAAAGAAACTAATGTGAGAGCAGCTAAATAGTATTTAAAATATGCAGATGACATGAAGTATTTATCCAGCTAATTGTCTTAAATAGTAAGAATCTAGTTTTATATGCAGCATTACTGTTAATGATTTTAAAAGAGATTTGGCGCATCCTTTTAGTTGCTACAAGTAATAATGCACCAAGATATAAAATCTCAAATAGGATCTAGAGCAGCAAAAGACCTCTGAGATCCAATACCAGCCTTTTTATAAATGAGGCTGCTCAGCTCATAAAAGATTAAGTGGATTGTTGAAGTAGTAAATGTTCAATTCCAGCTGTTTTTGATATATAAATATATAAATAATGTAGATTGGGAACAGACCAGATGGCCTCTGAGATCTCTTCTAACCTCAAAATACTTTAATAACTTTTCAAAGGTGAAATTTGTTTGGTATATATCTAAATGGAAAATAGGTTTGATTAGTGCAGAATAAAAATCACCATGATTTAAACATATTATATTTGCATAAATGTGTGCATCTCATGGAAAAGTAGGTAGACTGACTTGGCAGCTAGACTATATTAAGTTTAAATTTTCCAGATCTACAATTCTCCAATTGATATGTGATATTTTCAAAATGAAATAGTAGAATTAACAAATAATCTTTCCAAGAGAATACTATTGTTTGCCTGTTAATGCTAAAATGCAGAATGTGTGTCTTGATTGGGTAAAATATCAGAAAGCTTACAGGGTTAGTTAAAAATCATCATTTAATCCATCAATAACACTGAAAATAAAATCATGTCACTGATGAATGAATGCTTGATGCCATTTATTTCTCAAGGTTTTTGTAGATTTTTTTCCTGACTAACTAATATTTGTACTTTCAAATTTGGAAACAATTCAAAACAAAAAAGCATTACTCCAGTGAGTCAAGATGTATCATTATTTTAAGAAAATAGTAATGCTATTTTGTGATACTTTACTGAGGTTTAATTTTAGGACAGTCAAAATATCATTAGACAAATACTTTAAATCATTAATCAGATATGTAATAAAAAGTATGCTAATGTAGTTACATGTGTTGATTGGAGAAATTGCTATAAAAGGCCATTTGTAAAACATAGGATAACCCTAATCTAAGATAAATCTAGTGACTTAGCATGTCAGTTATCCCCCCAAAAAAAAAAAATCCACCATAGTGACACTGTAAATATTATATCCCTCATTCCTCATCTCATATTCTTCCCCCACCCCATGACTTTGAAACTTCAATTAATATCATATATTGACTGCTTTAAAAAACTTAGATTTTAGTGGTGGATCTGTGAAAATTTGTGTGTGTGTGTGTGTGTGTGTGTGTTCATATTTGTAGATACATAAGAAAATTCAGGAGATAGTGATTTACATGGATGTGGCCTTTTTGGTGTGATATAAAACAAAAAGAATCTTGATATTTGGATACTACTTGATTTGTGTTATTACATTGTTTATTTAGAAGGTATGGCTTCACACTAGAAAACAGACTTTCAAACTAAATATTCATTAACATTTTCTTTTATTTCTTTTTCTCAAAATAAAGCATATATAGCCTCCAATTTTTATATTCTGATCAAACACAGTTAATGGTTATATTTGGTAGTTACTTGAATTATGATAATATCAGGAAGCCTTTGTGGTATGGACTTCTTGATTTCTGGATATTGCCTTTGAATGAATCAGTAGAAAATATTTCCCTTCTTTTTTTCCATCACCCTACTGCTGTTTCCCTCAAGTTTGGAAGTCTGGAGACATGGCTTTCTTACAAGCTGATGCAAGAATGCTCTATAATTAGACTATAGGGAATCTTAGAGAAGGAAACAGTTAGCTTCTTTTCTGCCCCCAGAGATAAACCTGTATCTCTGCAACATACTTATCTTCATCTCCCTAGGGAAAAAGGACTTAAAAGTGTGTGCATGTGTGTGCATGCATATATACATTTGCTCTTAATTGGATAGTCAAAAATCTATTGTCAACCAATGATAGCCAAATTTCACATCTATTAGTAAGATTGTATTTCATTGTCAAGGGTATAGTTTTCCCACTGGACTGGGTTCTAGAAATGACAGTGTAAAAATTCATCTTAAACATCAAAGAGGGATAGAAACAGTACTTTCCCTTTAATGTGCTAAAGAACTGATTATATAAGGCCTTATTTATTTCTCTGAGGAATCAGTGCTTATGGACTTTGGTAAAATGCGACAAAATTCAGTTTCATTGGGGAAAAAAAAGAACCAAAGGCACAAATCAATCATTTTTGCTGATGTTGAAGAAAACAAGGAAGGGAGGAAATTCTTAATTATTATGTCTTAAAGTTTTGAAGGAAACTGCCTACTTAAGTAATTTCTTTTGACATTCCATTTTGAGATATAAATATGTAAAAACACATATAGATACATGCACATAGAACCTACCAAAATGCAAGCTCTATTGGGGCAGGGAATCTAGATTTTATATTCTTATCTAGATTTTATATTCTTACTGTAATCTAGCACCAGTTAGTCAATAATTTATAATATATAGATATAAAACATAAATATGATATGCTTGTTGCTATTTGTGACAAAACTAGCGAATTCTTAATCCTGTCTCACTATCTTGATTACCTTTCCTTTATAGTCACTAAGTGATACCATGATGTTGGTAGGTGATTGTTTGATGCCATTGTGACACATATAAAAACATATAAAAATATATTGTTACAAACAGTGAAGAATTCCTACTAACTCATCTCTAATTCCCCTCGGGGAGGGGGGATGGCTACAGAATCTACATGGTGAAAGATATCCTGGTAATCAACAAATGAACATGAACATTTTTTCCTTTTCAAATTATTATTACTATAATATGAGATCATATAAGCAAACCCTGAATCAAGTTCAAATACAGTAGAGTTATTTTGCCATGACTCTGATTTGGAGAATGATTTTTCTTATCATTTAAGATCTCCATGATCATCTATAGCTTGACTTCTTCAGCTTTTTCCATTCGTGATCTCTTTTTATCCAAAAAAAAATTTAAACAACCCCAAGTTTGCCTATGGCATCCATCTATCTATCTATCTATCTATCTTTTCTATAATAGCTATAAAAATCAAACATTTATTGATAATAAAACATAATTTCATGATCTTCACACTCAGTGACATGACTCCATATAGGGTTTCAACCCAAGTTTAAGAAGCTTTGATCTATATAATATATTTATGTAATGATATGTCTGTAAAGCTAATCATTATTCATTAATTCATAATTGATTACTCTTAGTGACATTTATCTTCCTTTCTAAAAAGCCCAAAGAAAGATACTCTCTTTAGTCCATCTCCATGCTCACATGACATCACACAACTTTCTCTCTTGACTGTACTCCCTGAGGATTCTAAGAGAAGAGGCTCTTTTCTAAACCAAAAGTTGAGGTTGGGGTAGAGTATCATAACATATAGACACTTTCCTCTACTTTCTCATCCCATCTCATCCCATCATCCAATACTGTGTATTTAGTGGTAGGGAAAGAAGAATTTGTTATGAAGATTACTCTGAGTTCAATCTGTCCTCAGTTCTTATAATCTCAAATTCTACTGCAGCTGAAGCAGAACTTGTCCATCCATCAATGAATTGTGCAGGTTTCCTGGAAATAGGGTTAGTCATATTCCATGATGCCAGATATACAAAATGATCTATATTCATAAAGATATTTTATCTCTGTGAAGTCCTAGCAAATCATCTCAGTGGAAAAAATGTAAGTTACAGAATAGTGACAAAGACATACAAAGCTGAAGTCAAAAGAATATCTGCAAAGATATGTTGTGAAATAATGGCTAAGTTGTAAGATATAATTGCTTTATAGATTGTGCACTGTATTTTAATATATGCATGGTAATGCATAAGGAATCCATTGAAGTCATTAAAATGAAAGATGAGAAGCTAAAATGAAAGGAACAAAGGGGAAGCATTTAAAGTACTTAAGGTTCTAAGTTCATTTTCCATATTAATTCACAAACCAGACATAGTCTTTAAAATTGGATGTTGGCTGGAGGACATAAATAGGGAAAGGTAAATTGTTCTAGAAGGAGAATTAATAAAAGTTAAGGATAACCTGATTATATCATTAGAATCAGAGAATGAGGTTGATGTTTGTGTTTAAAGTATTCTTCAGAGAAGTGCTTTCTTTGTGGTGGAGGAATGTAATTTGAATCAGAGCATAACCAGATAAAAAGGATGCTCATAAACATTAGAATAGTGACTTACTCTATCTTCTTTTAAAGATGGACTGATTTCTTTTAGGGTAGAAATATTGCTGCTACAATTAAAGATTCAAGGAATCTCCTGTATCTCCTTAAGGCCAGATGAATTGTTGATCTGCATTGGGAAAAGAGATTTTTACCCTTGGAATTGCCTATCCCAATAAGTGGAAGAGAAAATTAGAAAGGCAGATGGAAAGAAGGAGGGAAGAAGGGGGAGAGAGAGAGAGAAAGAGGAAGAGATGTACAGACAGATAGGTGGATATTTGAGGTGGAGCATATAAATCTTTGATTTACATAAAGATGTATTTTTCCAGGCTCTTAGGCAGCCAAAAATGTATACCTTCTTGGTAATAGTGAAAACTGAAACAAATGGGATGGCCCAGTCTAGAACTTCAAACTTGGTCTAAAACTCCCAACTTCTGTTGATATCTGAATTCAAATCAAACTCAGATGACCACAAAGTCAGGAGTAATGACTTTGAGAAATTGAGAATTTATGGATGGTAAAGTATTATCAAATGTTCTTTGAGCCCTTTCACTTATTCTTGTTCCTTATATGGTACAGTGGCTAGATCTGGAGTTTTCCTGTTTTCAAATCCAGCCTTAGACACTTACTAGCTTTGTTACCCTCGGCAAATCACTTAACTTTGTTTACTTCAATTTCCTTATCTCTAAAAATGAGATAGAGAAGGAACAGTATCTTTGCCAATGGTGTCACAAAGAATCAGATATACCTGAAATGATTGGGCACACACACACACACACACACACACACACACACACAAGCACACACCCCTCTCTTTGGTATAATGGAAACCATTATTGTCTTCACTTGATTGTTAGAAATTTCCTGGAAGAAAACTTTTTTTTGTGAAGGAGTATTATCAAGTATAATTTCTCTTTGTTCCTTATTTTTGTTTGGGAAGCATTTCTTCCCAAAATTCAAACATGAGCAAACGTGAAGGGATTTTATATTTTGTATATTATTTATTTATTATATATGTATTTATTATTTTTAGTGTATTGTTAAGAAAAAACTTTTTGCATGCCTTATATTCTTCCCTTTTGTAGACCATCGTGGTCACTGGGCTGGAGAGCCTGTTCTCAGCAAGATGCTCCTTTCTTTGAAATCTTGTTTCCCTTGAATGTATTCAAGGTTTTGGTCTTGTGCTCCCAGAGAGGTTCTAATAGGATGATTGGGAAATAATACATATGGATTGGATATTAAAAATTCTTAATTGAATGATTCAGAAGACAAGCCCTCATCTCCAAGCAGTCATGCAGAAAGGCTATTTCTGTACTTCAGGGAAGGGAAAAATGCCTTGTAGTATTTTCATGATGGATAACAAATTAGGTCTGTCTCTTACATTAGAAATAATGATAAAATATTGGATTAATAGGATGGGCCCTGGGAAATAGATTAATATATTCACTTCCTGATTGTATCAAGAGAGATGGACATTGTCCTCACCTAAGAAAAATGTATGTGCATTTAAAGTATTGCCTTCCTCTCCTTGTTTATTTTGAGGAGAAAGTGAACAATATCTCAACTTTTTATGCTTTTTACACAATGAATACAGATGGAGTGATTTATTTTTGTTAACCATGCATGAAAGCTCAGAATTTTCAGTTATAAAATGCTTCTAGTAGATGATAACAACACAATAATAGAGATACAATTGTAACCGCTATTTAATTTGCAAATTTTTCATAATACCATACTGCTAGTGTTCAAATATGTAGCTACTCCCAAAACATTGTAGTTTAGAAAGCACAGATGCAGAACTCAGGGCTTTTTTTTTTTCCTCTTCCACCATTTGAAGGTACACTAACTTATAAAGAAACACTTCTTTTTGATTTAGATAACCTTTTTATCCATATGCACATGAACTATAAGACAATATGTGTCCTAAAAAAATGTTCTATTTAATGTAACTTGATAATTTAGTGCAATTTAACATGGTACTGAACTCTATATGGAAGGGGCTTGAAGCCAAAGTAACTTTCAGATCTGAACAATTGTGCCATGTCTAATCATCTGCATTGATTTATAAATTCTGCTTTTGTGACCATTTTTTAAAAGGATGCATTTTTATATTAGGAAAAAATATTCTTATATTAGGAAAAATATTGCAGAACTAAGTACACCAAGAACAATTAGTTCTAAATAATTTTTATAATAAAAAATTTGATGGGGTTGTATTTTTTGGTAAATAATATTTCACTTTTTTCAATTACATGTAAAGATAGGTTTTCAGTATTCATTTTTATGACATTTATCTCCTTCCTTCTCTTCCCTTTCTCCTCCTCAGGACAGCAAAGCAATCTGATACAGGTTAAATATATGCAATCATGTTAAATATATTTCCTCATTAGTCAAGTTGTGAAAGAAGAATCATGGGGCAGCTAGTTGGTGCAGTGGATAGAGCACCTTCCTTGAAATCAGAAGGACCTGAGTTCAAATTTGGCTTCAGACACACAACACTTCTTGGCTGTGTGACCCTGGGCAAGTCACTTAACCCCAATTGCCCCCGTCCCCCACCCCCCAAAAAAGTAAAAATCAAGAGAAAGAAAAATACACAAAAAAAGTGAAAATAGTAGGCTTTGAATTCAATTCAGACTCCACAATTCTTTCTCTGGATCTGGGTAACATATTCCATCATGAGTCTTCTGGAATTGTCTTGGACTATATTATATTGCTAAGCACTAAGCCTTTCATAATTGATCATTGCACAATCTTGATGTTATTGTGTAGAATGTTCTTCTGGTTCTACTCACTTCATTCAGCCTAAGTTCATGTAAGTCTTTCCAGGTTTTTTTGAAACCCACCAGTTCATTTCTTAAAGGACAAATGTACTCTATTACATTCAAATACCACAATTTGTTCAGTCATTCCCCAATAGATGGACCTTCCTTCAATTTCCAATTCTTTGCCACCAAAAAAAGCTATTATAGATATACATATACACAAATATCATCAATTTAAAGAATGAAATATTTTGAGGGGATTAGTCAAGACAATCTATAAGGATGCTTCCGGGTTTAACTTCTGATTCTATATTGCCATTTAAAAATGGCGATAGTTCATATCTCACTTGATATAGTCATCACAAAAACAGAACATATCTTATAAATTTTACTCACTTTACATATTATCACTATGTATATAATATATACATATGCTTGTATATTTGTAAAATTCTGTATCCACCTATTTTTGTTGGAAAAAATTAATATAACAGAAGCAAAAGGAGATTGAATGCATAAGAATTAAAATGAAGATAGTTCAGTCATATGCATTTAATTGTATGTAAATTGAACTTATTTCCTATTAGATATATAGTCTTAACAGGAGAAAATTGTTAATTTTAACATAATTTAATTTTTTTCTTTTATCACACTTTTCCCTTTGTATTCTACCCTTCCTCTTCATAACAAAAAAAGAAGGGGGGGGGAGGAACAAAACAGTTCATCAGAACTGACATATTAAGAAAGTCTGCCATTATATGTAATTTTCACCTATAGTTCCTTCAATAAAACCTAAACAAAAAAATCACTGCATATTTTACAAAACAACATATATACCCAAAATTAAATGTGGATATTAGCTTCTAAAATCAACTAGGAGTGTGACATTTTGGAATATGTAAAATTAAGTTGTCTGCATTTAGCAGTATATTTTGTGTTTAATGAAAGTATATGTACCTATAAATATAGATGTAAAAGAAAATATTATACAAAAGTATTTGGGTACGTAAATTGTATTCAAAACATATTTTACCTAAAGCTAAAAATCCAAAAATATAGGGTAATATATTTTGTCCAAGTAAAGTTATGTAACATGGGGAAAATATTCATTTAAATCCACATCCATCTATGAATAAATTCCATAAATATATATATTTTTAAAATCACATAGACATTCATTATCCTTTCTACAACCAATGGATGGAATTCTTATCATATTCCTAATATGCAATGGTTCCAATACACTAATATATGCTTTTTTTCTTCACTTGAAAAAAATATATACATATTTAATTAATGTTTCCCAAGCTTGGAATATATACCCTCCTCGTTTCTGTCTTTTAGAATTCCAAGGTTCCTTCAGGCTCAAAGTGTCAAATTCTCCATGAAACCTATCTGATTCTCACCATTTCTATCTCCTCCTCCAAACCCCCAGTTTTTGTGTATATGCTTTTAATTACTTATGTATATGAGTGCCTTTTCCATCCAATAAAATATAAGCTCCTTCAAAATATGGACTGCTGATTTTTGTCTTGATGTCACCAAAATTTAGTACCTAGAAGTTTGTTGAATGATTTGATGGATAAGAGCCATCTTGCCTACTGATTAATGTGCTGACCTAGAAATCAGGTTCAAGGCCTACTTATTATGAATACCATGGATAAATAAGTTAAGGTCTTCCTGACCTAAATAAAAAAAGGGTTAGGTCCACCCGTAACCCAAAAGGAACAACTTTCTTCGTATATAAATGGCTTTAAGTTTTTTAGAATATCTATGGGTAATGACCCCATACAAGATCATATAACTGAATGTGTGGGTCAAAATTATAAGGAAGGGATAATATATTTTGTCAAAAAGATTTTTTTCCACATTTATTGAGATAATCATATTTCTTTTATTGTTGATATGGTCAGTTATGCTTCTAGCTTTCCGAATATTAAACCAACTTTGAATTCTTAGTATAAACATTATCTTGTCATAGTATATGATATTTGATATATTGCTGTAATCTTGTTATTATTATTTAAAATGTTTAAATTGGTACTCATTAGGAAAAATGGTCTATGATTTTCTTTCTTTGTTTTAGGTAATTAAATTGTGTGTGTATCATAGAAATTTTAGTATGATTCATTCAATTTTTTTTACAAATAATTTAGATAGTATTAGAATTAATTATTCAAAGGTTTCAAAGAAATCACTTGCTAAATGTACCTGAAGATATTTTTTTCCTACAGACTTAAGTGATGACTCATTCAATTTCTTTTTTCCCCCAATATGATTAATTAATTAATTTCCTCTTCTGTTAATTTAGACAACATATTTTTGCAAATATTTGTCCATTTCACTTAGATTATCAATTTTACTAGCATATCACTGGGCAAAAATAAGTTCTAATAATTCATAGTACATTTACCCTCTGCATTTTTGATGCTAGTAATTTGGTTGTCTTCTTTTTAATTTTTTTTAAATCAACAAATGATTTGTATGTTTTATTGGATTTTTTTCATAAAATCAGCTCTCAATTTTTATATATTATACCATTAATTTTAACCTTTCAATTTATTAATCTCTCCTTTAATTTTCAGGATTTTCATTTTGGTGTTTATTTGGGGATTTTAATTTGTTTTTGTAGTTTTCTTTAAGTTGAGTGCCAGATTCATTGATCTGTTCTTTCTTTTATTGATGGGTGCATTTAGAGAACTAATTTTCCCCTCTAAGTACTGCTTTGGCTGTATCCCATAAATTTTGGTATGTTGTCTTGTTGTTTTTCTCTTTAATGAAATTATTGATTATTTCTATGATTTGTTCTTTTACTTACTCATTATTTAGGATTAAATTATTTGCTTTACAATTAATTTTTAACCTGTACTTCCAAAGCTCTTTTATTGAATGTAATTTTTAATTGCATTAAGGTATAGAAAGAATACATTTAATATTCCTATTTTTTGCATTTGTTAGATTTTCATGCCCTAATGCATGATGACTCTTTGTGAAAGTGCCAGGTATAACTGAACAAAAATTTCAATCCTTTCTAATTACATTCAGTTTTCTCCAGAAGTCTATTTTATCTAACATTTCTAAAATTCCATTCTGATCTACTTAATTTCTTTCTTATTTTTGATTAGTATTACCTAGTTTATTTATATTTTCTAGAGAAGATAGAGTGAAGTATCCCAGTAGTATAATTTTACCATTTTCTTCTGTAATTTCTTTAACTTTTTCTTTAAGAATTCAGATGTTTTGCCATTTGGTGCATATATGTTTATTATTGATATTACTTCATTGTTTATAGAGCTTTTTGGCAAATTATAATTTACTAATTATCTCTCTTAATTATGTTTATTTAGATTTTGCTTTGTTTGAATCATGATTATCACAGCTGCTTTTTTTTTTTTTTAACCTCAGCTGAAACTTAATATATTTTGCTCCAATTACTTATTTTAACTCTGGGTGTGTCTTTCTGTTTCAAGTTTTTTTTTTTTTTTTTTTTTTTTTGTAAATAGCATATTATTAGATTTATGTTTGTAGTCTCTTTTGTTATCTGCTTTGTTTTATAAGGGAATTCTTCCTATTCATATTCAGTTATGATTGCTGTGTATTTTCTTTCATTTTATTTTTTTTTTAATTTTACTTTTCTTTCTCTTTTTCCTCTGTTCATCCATAAAAAAGGAAGGCAAATTAAGGGAGGCAATGTATAGAAGCAAAATAGACTTAGCCTCCCTTAATCTGCTCTCCTTTTTTTTATCACCCTCTTTCCTTTTATTATTCCTTACCACCTCTCATTCCCCTACTACCTTGGTAAGTGAGATAGATTTCTATACCAAACTGAATGTCTCTGTATAGTCTTCTTTCTTTGCAATACTTCCAAATAAGAATGACGTTCAAGTATTGCCTGTCAACTCCCTCTCTTCCTTTCCAACATAAAAGCTCTTTCTTACATGCCTCTTTTATGTGAGATAAATTTCCCCATTTTTCTCCACTTTCCTTTCTCCCTATATATTCATCTTTCTCATCCCTTTATTTATTTTAGATCTTCCCAATAGAATTGGCTCAAATCTGTGACCTTCATCTATATAGGCTTTCCCCAAAGGCCCTATTAATGATAAAGTTCTGAAAAGTTATGTGTACCATCTTCTCAAAAAGGAACAGGAACAGTTTATTCACATTAAATCCCTTATGATTTTTCTTTCGTGGTTAGCTTTTTATGCTTCTCTTGTGTTTTTTTCTTTAACGTAAAATTTTCTCTTCAGCTCTGATCTATTCATCAGAAAATCTTGAAAGTCTGTTATTTCATTTAATGTTTACTTTTCCCCTGCAGGATTATACTCAGTTTTTCTGAGTAAGGTATTCTTAATGTAACACCATCTCTTTTGCCTTGCAGAATCTCATAGTCTAAGCAAGAATTTTAGTAACTTGTCCAGTCTTACAGCTAACAAGTATGTGCAGAAAGATTTTAATTCAAGTCTTCTTGATTCCAAGTCCAACAATTGTTCCACCATAGGACCTTGTATATTCTTTTATATGAGCCAGGATTAACAAAAACCTATTTGAGTAATTATACTCAATATCTAAAACAGGCACATATACAAAATATTATCTACTTTATTTGCAATTTGATCTCTAATAGTGATTTTTTAGGTGAAATTTCAGAATAGTATTTCTGTCAAACAGCATTCTCATTGGTATTCCCAAGAATACTTTGTTTGCATTGGCTGATCCTAAAATCTAACTTTTAAAAGTATTCTGTAACCTTCAGTGATAGAGCTTTTTTAAAAATATTTTTCTCATAATTATTGGCCATTTTTTTATCGTGTAGTAGATTTATTTTTTTATCCTGAAATATCAGTAGTGCAAATAATAGACATAAGTGTTAAAGAAGCATAAATGTGTTAATAGGAAATTATTCTCATTCTAACCACTATTACATCCAACTTTCAAGTTGGACACTCAGCAATAGAATCTTTTAAACTGTGTATAATTAGATGAACATGCATATCTATTTATAAAGATATTTATTTGTACTATATACACACATTTTTCACACACATATAAATAAATATATATGATATGTTTCAGAGAGAGACTTGAAAATCAAAAGGGTACAAATGATTGGTGAAGATTCTTTAGCAAGTGATGGGAGAACCATATCATATTGTCTATTTGCTGTAAGAACTATTAGTGAAACTAAACGTAATTGGAAAAAAGTAATACATATGTATATGTGTATGTATATATATATATATGTGTGTGTGTGTGTGTGTGTGTGTGTATGTGCGTGTGTATGTCTGTTTATAAAGAGAGAGAGAGAGAGACTGACTGACAGAGACAGAGACCCAGATACAGAAAGAGAAAGAGACAGTCAGAGATGGAGACAGAGAGAGACACAGAGAGAGGTCTGTGTTTTCAAGATCTGTGATTTTCAAACAAAAAATTTCATAGCCCTTTCATATTTTATCACCTCATGTGATTCTTGTTCATAAATGTATATTGGTACTAATAATCAAATGATCTTTTCCCTGATCCTTTGATTTAAACTTTATACCATATACAATAAATTTACTTTCTTTTTTAGTACTTAAGGTTTGTGTTGATATTTTTAATGGATTTCAGTTTATATTATTATTTATTTTCTGTTAAAGGCAATAAATTACTTTGTAAAAGTAGTCAAATTAGTCAAAAAAACTTGAATTTATATCTATTGCAAAATTGCCTTCAAAGTATGACTGATTATATATGTCTTATAAATTATATTAATTTAATTATAAATTAAGCTTATTATGTTGAATTTTTTCTGTATGGAATTATTGTGATGTAGTATATTGTCTATGGTATTTCCCAAATCATTTGGTAGGTTCTACCATAAAGCTATAAACAATGAGAGAGATAGTATTTTTTAAATAGCCACTTATTATTTTTTTGCAGAATAGGAACCAATTAATAATATTATTCTATATTTTATAGAAAGTCCTAGTCTTTTATATCATACTGTGACACTTTGATATATGTGTTATAATATCATTATACATTTTCCACTTGGTTATTATTCTTCATCTTCAAAGAGGATCAAAATGATGTCATTATACTGGGCAAAGGTATGATGTGTCCAATTGGATAATCAGAATAATTCGAGTTCAGAAGGCTCTACCATAAGCCAGGTACTATTAGTCCATATAAACATTTGGAATGGAGTTGTTATGTTTCTCATTATAAATAGTGGGGATAGACTAGGCACATTCTACCCCCTCTAAATATATGGATAGAATCTCAACATTTCTCTACTGGAATCTTAAGATACATATTCAGGGATTCCATTTTTGTATTTCTACCTGAAGTCCTCTTATCAAGTCTCTGTAAGCTCAGAGTTTGGGGCTAGCAATTAATACCAAGTTACAAAATTCAATGCTTTCTCAGCATCTGCTGAGGAGAAGAATTCATGCTTTGTGTGAGTGCTGAGCAAGGGCTGCATTTCTTTTGGGGGAAAAAAAATAGCATTTGCATCTGGCTTTAATGTTTACAAAGCCACGAACAAATACTGCCTCGTTTTATCCTCAAAACAACTCTGTAATATAGATGCTAATATTATCTTCATTTCACCCAGGAGGAAACTGGGCAAACTGAAGTTAAGTATCTTCCCCAGTCACGATTCTATTAAGTCTCCCAGGTTGTTTTGAATTTAAGTTATCCTGACTCTAGGTCCAGTGATATGTCCTTGTAGTCACCCAGATCAGCAAATATCTTTTCTACTCCGAAATTGAATTTTTTTCAGTCTAACTATCCTAAATAGAATTATCCAGGCTTGCTTTTTCAGCCAATACTTTCTTAGGATGCCCAGGTCACTCCCTTAGTTGTCAATAAAATAATCAGACTAGGGGTTTCTTACATGGCTTAGACATGGAGGTCAGCATTTAAATCTTAGTTCATGCAGAAAAAAGAGTAGAAGATTTGGGTTCAAATCCCAACTCTGCCACTTCCTACTTTTCTAATCTTCCTCAAGTATTTGGCTATTCTGGATTGAAGTGAAGAGACTGGATGGTATATTCTCTTAGGTCTCTTTCAGCCCAGATGGATAATACTTTGATACCTACTAGATCTAATGTTTCTTGTAATGATCCAGTTTTATCCTGTATTATTGGAGGTAAATCAGAAACAAATGAATCTTTCAAGGGGGGAAAGGTTAATTTCCATAAATAAAGTTTCACCTCTAGTGGTATGCTGAAGCAAGATATGCCAAATATTACATTTTTAGTGTGAGTATTCATACTTCAGAAATGATCAGAGATTACAAATTAAGGTGTTTTTTAAATTTATCTAGACTTAAGAAAGTGATGGAGCAAATGTTAATAAAGAAGATTAAGCTTAAAGGTTTATCCTATGTAGCCTTTTTTCCAAAGAGCTAATTTTTAAATAGAAGACCACTCTGCTTTACCTCCTTGTTCTTCCTTCACAACTAGAATAAAAAGTCATTCATGAACATTTTTAATATACCAATTCCTATATTTTCAATCAGCATCAGACTGAGTAAATTTATCTGCAAGGAAACTGTTAGCCCATTCTTAGTGCTTTTGTAACACCAGAAGACTGAAAGCACATAAAAATAAGGTTCTTGAATCATAATAATAGAATATTAGAACTGGAAGAAATTACCCTCCCTAAAATTACAGATGAGGAAATTAGGCACAAAGCAGTCAAAAGATAATGCCCAAAGCCATTAGGCAAGTTGGAAACTTGAACTGAAACCTCTTGAATCTCTGTCCAATATTCTGTTACCTGAACCATGATTCAGATAATTCTTCCTCTGTTTATTAGATATATAGCCAGTCTCCTAATGTACTTTTTTATCCCTAGCAGTTGGTTAAATTTCTATCTCAATTATCTCCTGTGGTTTAATGGCCCTTTCTTAATTTTTTGCTGTTAAATTTCATACCTGGACAAATTATGTAGATATATAATCATTAAAGCCAACTACTGACTATTTAAAATGCCTTTATTCTAAACAGACAATATTAAAATATATTTGGAAAATATTAGTTTCAGTACAACCTTTCTGTATTAGTTGATGTGGAGGTATGTATCTGTAAATGTATGTATGCATGCATGTACGTGCATGTGTGCGAAAATCTCAGAAATGGCATTTGTGATCCTGCAGGTTTTCAGAAATTTATGACTTTAGAAGAAGGTCAGCCAATCATAGATTTGAAGTGGACTATTTCCAAGTGATATGAAATTTGTTCAAGCTCAGATTTTCTACATATAATGTTTTAGTATATATTTATGGTGAACTATAGTGAAAAACTAATTTGGGAGTCAGCAGGCCTGGATTTTAATTCCAGTTCTGCCATAAACTATCAGTGTGAACATTAGCAAATCACTTCACTGTGGATTTCAATTTTTTTATAGATAAAGTCAGATTTTTGGAAAATGATGTCTATGCTAGCTCAAAAAAATGCTGATAATTATGTGCTATTGGGTTTTCTCCTTTAATTGACATAGATTTGCAAATAACCAAATTACTCTCACTTCTTACCTTTGCTGTAATTTAAATAAACTTTTAATCAAATATTAAAATGATTCTCATGCTATTTGACAGAAATTTTAAAAAAAAGAATGAAAGGCAGACCCTTTAAATTGCTTCTTTAATGAGGCAGTTTATTCATCAGAATAACTCACTACTAAGTACTTGATTGATACGATATGCAACCACATCTAACTAGGCTTTTTTTTTTTTCACAAATTCAAGGATAGAATCCATATTCTGAATGGTGACTTTAAAATGTTAATATTAAAGAAAAATCTGAGTATTCATTGCTTAAATTCTGATAATTCTTTAAAAGAATTACTGTAAATCAAAAACAATATGCTTCATGGTTTGAATATGACATTGTAATTCTGTGACCCCAGTTTCACTGTTGGTAGAAAGAGTCTGGTCTAGTGATTCATAAAGTACTTTCTATCTCTAAATCCAATCAGCTTGAGAAAACATATTGATATCCTTTAATATATCAATGTAATTAAATATAGTGTTTTTCCCCCCTATTGTGGTCCTATAGGAAAGTTAATATATTTCTTGATATTCTGTGGGTCAATACTTATTTTAAACCATCAATTAAGTATACTTCCAGTCTCTTGAATTTTACTACCCAGCCAGAGGATGTATAATTTCATATGAAAATAACTTTTCAACATGTCATATCAAATAAAATAATAAAAGATTACCATATTCAAACCATGGTAAATTGCATAATGGGTTACCACATACTACAAATACTACAGGATACATAAGGAAGACATATAAACATGAAAGGGATATATTTCATATCTTGTGAGACTAGCACACTTGTGTGGAAGAAAAGATTAAAGGATATTTGTGGCCATGTCGTAGTGTTAAATACATTACATCCTAGCATGGTAGAGATGCTGATGTTGTCCAGTATTTTCATTACTCTTGTCATCATATTCCACTCTTTTATTCTCTTTTGGGTACCATACCATCTTTGCCTCATGTTTTCAGTAAATTGCATCTCTGTTTTCCATAACATCATCGCTGCTGGATATCACTAAGTAGCTTTCTGCTTCCATCTATTCAGGTTCATTGATTAGAAAGCTTTCCCTGACAAGACTTTCTTGATTGGCATACAAATGAACCCGGGACAAGTCCAAAAGCTAGGAAAATATGTAGGGCTCTCATTTCTAACTTTATTATTTGGAGAGTGTGTGTGTGTGTGTGTGTGTGTGTGTGTGTGTGTGTGTGTGTGTGTGTGTATCAGCCCACAGAAAATTTTTGAAAGATAAGGATTGGCCTATGGCTAACTAAGACATATCTAGTGTTTGTTTAAAGACCTTGGTACTACAATAAATTTTGGAGTGAACCATATTTGTGCATTATTCTGGGAGATATGGCTCATATTCCACTAAGACAATGCTGTACAACACATAGGGGTTTCTTTTATGCATGATATATTTTTGCTCTTTAAGGATTTAAATCAAAGCTTTATAGATTTTCTGATTGAACATACCTCTTATTGAAATGCATGTTTTAGTTTTTGTTCTTCTAGCTGATGGAGTTAGAAGGTTTAACCTTAGTTCAGGAATTTATTTTCCCAAGGAGATGTGGAATAAAGGCCATACTGTTTTTCATTTCACTTAGTAGAGCTCTTTGTAACTCAAGATCACTGTTCTTGAAATGGGGACTCTTTTTAATGGGAGGGCAGCATTATTACTTTTTAAAAGGCAACCTGAGAACAATGACAAATTGTCATTAGAACTGAAACTTTGGAGAATGGTCCAAGACTCCATTTGGATGGCTGCCCACAGAAATTGTTCTCAATACCTATGATATCACTGCCAAGCCACCTGTTCTGCAATAGCCTGAATGTAGAGGATGACCAAATTGACTTAAACATTTTTACCTCCATTTCTTCTTTTTTTTTCCTTTTTATGCACTATAAAGAGATGTTTGTCTATATAATCATCTGACATGCATCTCAACAGGAGAACTTTAGAGCACAGAGACCCTTTGGGCTAACTGTTAGCCTACTAAATTGCCCAGTGGGTGTGAGGTATTGCCTCTTATTAATCTTTCAGTGAAATAACAGAATTGTTTTTTCTGCTTAAGGCAATCACTAATGAATCAATTTTAATTTATAGGCTAAAATAAAATCCTCATTAAGTCTGACAAACTGTAGCCTCAGGTAAACACAAAGTATTTCTTCTCCAGAGCGAAATGAGTTCTGCTCTATATGTTCTTTATTCTGTTAGCTCTAGAGTCAGGGTTCAGAGGTCCCGTATCTCATTAGAGAAGGCAGAATCTTAGGGGAAAACAAACAAAAAGTAACTCCAAAATTGACCACTAAGGTGTTGTATTTCTAATGTGGATAAGCAAGAAAGCAAAATATAGGCTAACTACACTATCTGATCTCATAGATCTTTAAGACTTTATACTTTTGGCTGTTACTGTTTTCAAAGGAATAGGCAGAAAGAGTGAATTTGGAAGGTAACTGAAGTTGTGATCACCTTTTAATCCTTTTTGTAGCTGTGGTATGATTAAATTTCTTGTTAATGGAAAAAATAAATCACTTTTCAGATTTTATAGGAATGAATTCATAGGATCACAGATCTAGAACTGGGATAACCTTAGAGTGCTCTAAGTCTAAACTTTAAGATGAAGAAAATGAGGATCAGGAAAGTGAATTTACTTGGCTGAGGTCATTTGCAGATGCTGTCTTAATATTAAAAACAAAGAAACTAATTACCAGTCAACCTTTAAATACCAGTTTTTTTCTCTTAGTACTTTCTCTAATTCACTGTTTTATTTCATTTTCTTTTTGAAGCCTTTAACTAGTGTCACACTGCTGTTTAAAACTCCTTATTGAATACCACACAGGTATTGTTCCAAACCTTCAAGTCCTCAAACCTGCCCATGGCTTTGCCCTCACAAATATCAGCAGGTGAACCACATTTTCTAAGATATAAAATCAGGTCATCTAATGTGGATCATATCTGTTTCCTTTCTCCTAATAACATTTCTTTGTATCTTTGTCCTCCATTCCGCCCCCCCCCCTTCTCTCCGCCTTCTTCTTTCACAAGTCTGAAACTTCCTCTTTTTTTCCCTACTTTTCATTGCTTCCTATGGTCTTGAATCATCAAGTTCTCCTTAATTTTGTTCCCATTTTCCCCATTAAACTCAGTCTTCTTCCTTTTCTCCTACTATTCCTTTTTCTTTTTCCCTCTCTTATGTTCTCCCCACTTATCATCTTTAAATTTTGAATCTTCTCCTTTACTGGACTGGAAACTAGAATGGCACATTGAGTAGAATGCTGAGTCTACAGTCAGGAAATCCTGAATTCAAGTCTAACCTTAGACACTTAATAGTTATGTGGCTCTGAGTATGTCACTGCATCTGTTTGCCCCAGTTTCCTTAAATGTAAAATGGGAATAATAAGAATACTTGTGGAGAGCATGAAATGAGATATTTGTTCACATGAAGATGTGCTTAGCACACTTCCTAACACATAGTAGGCATTATTATCTCCCTCTCCATCTCTTCCCTTTCCCTCTTTCCCTCTTTCCTTCCTCCTTCCCTTTCTCTCTCTCTCTCCTTCTCTCTCTGTGTCTCTCTTTCCCCCTCTCTCCATCTCTCCCTCTTTTCTCTTCTCTCCATCTCTCCCTTCCCTCTCTTTCCCTTCCCTTTCTGTCTTTCATTCTCTGTGTTTCTCTCCCCCCTTCCCTATTTCTCCCTTTTCTTCCCTTTCCCCCACCAATAAACATATTTAAATCTATTCTAGTTTTTAATGGTGGTCAGGGGAGACCTTTCCTTGGCCCAAATATCTTGTCAAAGAGTATCTTATTTTGCTTCATTAATTAACTGACAAATATCTTGAAGGAATAGTTTATGCCCATGGTTTCCTTTTCTCTCTGTCCACTCTTTAACTCACCATCTAGCTTGTGATTTCATTTTTTAAAATGTCATCTCAAAGCCCACCAAATACCTGCTCATCATTACCAAACTCAATGATCTTTTCTCAATCATTATCCTTTTCACTCTCTCTGAATTATTTATCATTTCATCTAGTTCCCCATAACCATTTGGGAAGCCTTCTCATTTGACTTCTGTGATACTCATCATCATCATCATCATCATCACCACCACCACTATCATCATCACAGCTAGAATTTGTATGGTACTTTAAAGATTGCAACGCACTTTTTGTATTTTATCTCCTTGTTCCCCACAATAATCCTGTAATCTCTTGATTCTCTGTCTAACCACTTACTTCTTCTTTGATAACTTCTGTTACTTCCAAATATATGAATGTATGTGTGTATATAAAATTATTATATATATAGATATGTATATATAAATTATCAGAATACATTTGTGTGTAATCTTTATTCTTCCCCTTGGAAACATAAAATATCACCTCTTTGGAGTTGACTTTTATATCTCTTTTCATATAAATTCAACCTTATATTTCAAAAATGTCTCATTGTCCTCCCTGAATCTATAGTCACTTTTCCCTCCCTGCTTTCGTAGTGTGTTACCTTTGCTTTAGCCTCACTTCCCCCCACCCCATTTCATAGTGTTAATTAACCTTTGTTGTGGATCAGGACAATAGTGGGAGTGGGGAAACTAGCCCTCATTTATAATTACGATGGCCAGGGCTGTTGTGAGTCAAGCTTGAATTAATTTTGCCCATAGATGGATTGAACTGAAACTCAGCTGTGAACTTTTTGGATAAAAAGTAAATAAAGTCAGTCTTAGAACTCTGGAGGAGAATTGTTGAGACCCCAAGAATAGTTCTTTGCTGTGAGCTACTTATTTGATTTTATCTTTTTCTGAACTACTTTTACCACCTTGTGGAATGCTTTTATTTGGGGATTACTGATATGTTTTTATTAAAGAAAGTCCCTATCTTAAGCCTCAGACTTTGAGTGTTAGATCACACTAGATATGGAGCCATAAATGGTACAACCCTAGAGTTAACCAATTCAGTTGTACCTGTCGATGCTTCTACCCTTAATTCCTTTGCTTCCTTGCCCTATCACTTTTCATTCCTTTCTTAATTCCACCCTGGTTTACCATCATCATTTGTACTTTCTGCTATGCTCTTGAGTTATAGAACTCTGCTAGGGAAAGTAAAATAACTGTGTCAAATGAGTTTACTAAAAATTACAAATTATTATTATTATTATTATATTAGAATAATTATTTGACATTACTATATTTATAAATTATATATTTATAGCATATAATTTATAAATAATTCTTATAAAACAAATGTATATAAAATTATATATGCTACTTATAAAATATACATTAGTATATTTTTATAATTTTTTACAATTATATAAAATAGTTTGGATATATATCATAAACAATATGAATTAGACTCTGAGTTTTATTCACTTCACTTTTCTTCTTAAACTGACTTTGATTTTCCAGTAAAAACTTTTTTTTCCTTTTCCTTTACAGAGACCACTGAGATTATCCATCCTTATGTCCTCTTCTATATTATATCCCTCTTTATATCATTATTTAGTTTCTCCCAATTTTTTCTCTAGTCTCTGAGAAAGAGAAGGACAAACCCCTTACTTCCATTCTTGATCCCAACCTTTATTTCATATTTTATCCCACTAAATTTTGCCTTTTTTTCTAGGTCTACTGTGATACCATATTATACTTTAGAAGCAACTTGATAATGTTATGTATGGAGTGTAATTGATAGAGGATCCTAAAGTCAAAAATAACTAAGTTCAAATTCAGCTTTAGGAATCCATCCATATTTTGAATTTGGGCAGATCACTTAATTCTTCCCAGTCTGTTTCCTTATCTGTCTTTTTGAATCTCGTTTTTCAAAATATAATTCAAAAGCCACTTTCTCTATTAGGTCTTTCCTGCAATTGATCGTACTCATTCCCAATTAGATCACTCTTCCTCTTGAAATTCCTGTATGTATCTGACACACACATTTTTTTTTTTGAGTGTGTGTATCTGTATACAGGCTTCCCTCTCTCCGTAGTAAAATATAATCTCTTTCAGGACAAACATTTTTTCACTTTAATCTCTGTATCCTTAGGACCTTGAACAATGTCTTGCATGTGATAAATACTTAATAAGATTTTAATTCGATTGACTGCTATGATAGTAACTATTATTCCATTTCTCATAGCTCTATTGAAGTGATCTACAAATGATCTACATTCTACCCAAATTTAAATTCCAATTCTGCCACTTCGAAACTCTGTAATCACTTCTGGGTTCTATATTTCTTGATGTCTTATCAAATTAATGATTTGGATTATATGTTCTCTAAAATCCCTTTTAATTCTAAACTCTTGTGATTCTACAAATGTAATAGTATGTGTATGGCACTTTATGGTTAACAAAGTGCTTTTCTTACAACAATCCTTATTCAAGATACTGCACATAATTTTACCTCCATTTCATAAATGAAGAATGTTAGTCTCAGAAAATTTAGGTGAGTTATTTAGTCACACCATTAGGAAGTGTGAGAGCTGGGACACAAATCTAGTTATTTTTTCCTCTAGAATACGTCTACACATGACTACATCAAAAGCACCACCAATTAATAATTCCTCACCAAATTTATACCTTCCCTTCTACCTCTCTTGACACTTCTTCCTAAATTTCTATTAATGACATCTCCTTTCTTTCCACCAATCACAGAAATTTGTTGCTTTAGAATAATCTTTAACTCCTCCCTGTCCTTTCTCACCATCCCCAACCCTCCCACCCATTGTCCAATGACTTGCAAAATCCTGTGAATTCGACTTAAATATCTTTCAAATCTATCCTCTCTGCTTTCCATTTCCACCATTCTAGTATGAGGTCTCATTTTCTCTTTGCTCGACCATTACAATAGTCACCCTAATAAGGCACAAATCTATTCATGTCACTTGGCAGTTCAAAAAAAAATCTTCAAAGAATCCCCGTCACCTACAGATTTAAATTCATACTCCTTAGATTGGCATTTAAGGCTTTCTGCAATATGTATGAAATCTATCTTCCTAGCTTCTTTTTCAACTGCTGCCTTAAAGATTTGCTTTGCCCTAACTAAATCAGGCTATTTCCTATTCCCCATCCATGTTCAGTGTTTCATTGTAACCTCATCTTTGTTGCTATTCTGCTATCTCTATTTGGGATACTCTGTCTTCATAGCTAGGTCTCAAAATTCTACCTACTTTCAAGGCGAAACTCAAATGCTACTTCTTTCATTGTCAACCTCCCCCAGGTCCCATTCAATGCCAACTCCTCTGGATCCCTAAAGTACTGTACCTCCTAGAACCATTACTGCATTCTGCCTTGGTTCAAGTGATTTTGTATATTTGTTTAGCTTCTGAGCTTCTGACCTGCAGAGACTATGTTTTAGTCATCGTTATTTCTCCCAAAGCTTATAGCATATTACCATGTACAGAGGAGGTAGCTTAGCGAATATTTATTGAAAGAAAATATAACGTATCTTTCTTTTAATCTTTTATTTGAATGTCATTGTTAGGAGAACACAAGAGACAGGAAAATCAAATTCCTAAAAATGATTTTGCCTACTGGTGTTAATAACACTATCAGAATAACTTCAGTTAAATTATTATGTATTTTATAAAAGCTGAATTAGATTTTCATTTTGTTCAGCCTCAGGTTTCCAGTTTTAGCTGAGTCTTCTATACAGCTTACCACTTGCCCTTCTAAAAAATAGTTTGGTGAAATTAAATGAGTTTATTTCAAATCAGTATAATGAAACTATAGCAGTATGTTCTAAATGTTCTCTACATAACAGTAATATGGCCCATTCTGAACTAATAGACCTTTTTAGCTATATATTTGCATTGGCAATTGACTGTGGGTGAGTTAGGATTGCTTAAGCTTGTATTTCTGTCCTTTTAATTCAAAGCCATCCTGTGTTCTGCCAGGTATTGAACAAGTTAGCATGGAAAAATGCAGTGAATTGATTTCATCTTTTCACTTTTTGGTGTATAACAAAAACTAATCCTGATACTATAGAAGCCTCAAATTAACTAAACCCCACTAAGTCTGTATAGGAGAATTCAAAATGAAATTATTGATAATGTTTACATGTGTCTGTCATACTGCAGAGTCTGATTATCCTTTTTTTTTTAATCTCTTGACTTCAGATGCAATAACCGAACACAGTGTGCTGTGGTAGCAGGCCCTGATGTGTTTCCAGACCCATGTCCAGGAACCTACAAATATCTTGAAGTGCAGTATGAATGTGTCCCTTACAGTATGTATATTTCTGTTCTTTTTTCCACCCCAAATTCAAATATGATTCATTCTTTTTGTTATTGTTTTGTAGTATCTGGACAGATTTGTCACTATATAAAATGATAGCTATTCAATGAAAAAAAAGTAGGAAAAACATATTCCCATAACATATGACTTAATCAAATTTGAAAATTGCCTTTGGTCAATTTCTACTTGGATATCATATGTTTTTCCCTCAAATCAAGAAACTTATATGCTTCCCTCATGTATCTTAAGATTTTAATTCTGAATATAAGGTTGATTTTTATTACAAAAAATTGAATGTCCATGGTAAGATGTTTTTCATTTATAATAATTTAATATGAAATACCAAATACTTAGTGGGACAAATAAAGAGGTTTTATCTATTTATCAAACTTTGGTACATCCTTCACCCATGCAAATAGAAAATGAATGATGAGAGATATACTCAGGGATTGATGGTCTAGGAATTGCTAAAAATGTAGATTTTTACCTTGATCAAAAACAAAACAAAATAAAAACCGTATCTCTTAAGGTTCAGATTTTTGAAGATTAGAAATATATTCATTTTAGAGAGAATATGTCAGAGAAAAAAAGGCTAAACATCTTATGTGATGCAAAACAATCTTTACAACTTTCATTTCATAGAAGTAGTATCTGCCTTGCCTCAACCCTGTTGTCAGTTGTAGTATATGTCAAGCATCCTTTTTTTGGTCCTCTGGCATATCAGACAACTAAAACTCTGACATTCAATACTCTGACTTTTCTATCCTGAAGAATACTCAAGTTTTAAATGAAAAATAAAATGTTCTTGATCTGAAATATTTATAAGATATAGGATTTCTTAATGAGAAATAGTCATAGAATCCTATGTGAACATATTTAGTATTCAGGTCAGTCCAGAGGCCATAAAACACCTGGTCTTAACCCCATTCCTAGATTTTCTTTAGCCAGAAGAATATGAATATATCTAGTAATAGACAAGCCTAGCATCCCAATAAAATGATAGGAGCATACCTCCTTCCTGGTCCATGATGATTTCAAAACCAGATCATTGCTAGTAAGAAGGAGATGTACTTATATTTTTAGCTAGAAGGGATTGAAAGGTTATTTGTCTATCACATATTACTTTGAAGTTGGGGGAAACAAATGTCATAAGTGAAGCAAAATCAGTTTCCTTCTTTGAATTATTTACTCTGTTGTCTTCAAGCCACATTTTTTAGAAAATATTTAGAAACTAGGTAGAGTATTTATAGCAATTCAATAGGATTTCTTTGAAATGATACATATTTTAGGTCATTTCCTCTACAAATATCTCCATTAATATATATCTATATGTATACACACACACACACACACACACACACACACACACATATACACTCATGCTTATACAAACATATATTTTGATGGACATACTTCAGCAACATTATATAAGCAATGAAATATTGTTTTAAGTTTCCCAACATTGAAGTAGTTAGAGTTCTTAAAGAGTTTTTTTTTTTTTTAATAACTTGTACGATGGGCTATTGCAGAAACCAAGTTAACACTGCATACACAGAAGTGACAAATAGAAAGGTATTTTTTATGTTCATGATAATGTATTATTTTAATTTTTATAAATAGTAGTGTTAAGATTTAAATGTCAGAACAACTTTTTTCCCTATACTGTTAAAAAAAATTAGAGAATTTCACAGTTGTCTCTTCAGTTCCTCTGAATCTTTTCAGACTGTTTTGTGATGATAGCTTATTCCAAAGTGCTCTGCCAAGCCTCCTTCTGAAATACCTTCTTCTTAAATCACTTTAATAAAGTGAAACCTTGCTTGTACAGCTCTGTATAAACTTGTCTTTCCCAAAGACATTCTTCTAGGTAAAAGGATTAGGGTTTACCACAGATTTTCTTTCTCTGTTGAAAATTTTCAGAAACAGACAATACAATCTCTGGGCATCCTTTAGTAATAGATTTCCTTTAATCCTAAAAAATTGTACTGGTTGTCCTTCAAGGCGACCCATGTTATACTAAAGCATTAATCTGATTATTTCATTAGACAATAATCTCAAACAGTTAGGCCTAATGAAATAATCAGATTTGTCAGTTTAGCCTCCAAGGTTTTAAATGACTAGTTCTGTACAGTGTGATCCCATTTCAAATTATATTCAGTATATTTTTAATAAAAGACACCCTATCCTATTGGACATTCAATGAGTAACTTTATCATGATTTTGTAGTGATCAAATTCACCTAGAAAAAAGTGAATAAAAATAACTTATGGAAGATTCTTGAGAAGCAAGTGACATGGATTGCGCTGGCTGTTCTATTTGTTAGCTGTCTGCCCTTCAGCATCTCACTTATCCTCTTTACAATCCCATCCACTTGTTTATAAAGTCATTCAGGGGGACTATATGAGCTTTCTAAGTTCTCTTTCATTGATAACATTTTATTATCCCCGTGAATGATTCTTTTCTCAAGATAAATTACTTTATATCTTTCTGATTTGTTTTCTTTTTTTGTTTGTTTGTTTGGATGACTATTTTCTACAAATCACTCAATATTTATTATTATTTAGCTCTTTTGTTTTTTTTTATTACTATGACAATGTCTTCAGAAATTAATGATATTCAAGTGTGCAAATCCTCTTTTGTATTTAGTCCTCTGCCAATTTTGTTTAAAATTTCCTGAAAATTGACTCCAAATTAAGGCATGACTTAAGGGAAAGGAATTTGCATTTATAATGCCTACTGTGTACTTGACTCTATGCTAAGCACTTTGCAAATATTTCATTTCCTTAACCTGGTAAGATAGATGCTGTTATTATTTCTATTTTGCAGTTGAGGAAACTGAGACAAACAAAAGTTGTGATTTGCATATAGCTACCTTAAAACCAGTTTCTGCAGTCTAGAAAGAAAGATAATTTTGCCATTGATTGGTGAAGCTGCTATAAATAAAGTGTATTTTAACAATTACACAGACACAACTGGGTGTATTCTTAAGGATATTTCTCTGAGTATAGTCGATGAGGCTTTAGGAAATAATTGTGTTATGGTAGCAGGATGGCCTAACTTTGGATTTAGAATTAATAATTCTAAACCACATCACTAGTGAAGTACAAAGTCAGGGAAATCAGAAATTGGAGCAGAAGAGAGAAAGAGTTCAGTTATAGAGGACAGCTAGCCAGAGAGAATTCCTGGAAATGAGAGAGAGTGTGTTTTATTTGAGGAGCAGCCAAAGTCTAGTGCTTGAATCAGAGTATATATCATGGAGTAAGATGGAAGAAGACTAGAAAGGTAGGAGAAGTCATGGTTATAAAAGGTTTTGAATGCCAATCAGAGGATTTTGTTCCTGGAGGCAATAGGGAGCCTCTGAAGTTTATTGAGTAGGAGTAGCTAAATAAAGGATGGATTGGTGTGGAGAGAGACTAGAGACAGGGCTATTGTAGTAATCAAGGCCTGAGGTGATAAGGGAGGAGAGGTGCACTGCACCAGAGAAATGGCAGTGTGAGAGAAGGAAGTATATTTGAGAGATATTGCAGAGATGAAATCAATAGACCTTAGCAGTACTATGTATATGGAGAGAGAGAGATAGTAGAGTCAGGACAAGGGACTGGAAGGATGATGTTGCCCTCTAAGGTAATAGGGGAGATAGGAGTAAAGATAAATAATTCTGTTTTGAACATATTGAATTTAAAATGTTTAAAAGAGAGAGAGAGGGGAGTTGGAAATAGAGATTGGAGGTCCACAGGGAAGTCAAGGCAGGAGAGATAATATTGAGAATCTTAAGCATAAAAACAAATCCAGGGAGCTAATGAGATGAATAAATGAAGGAAGATAGAGAGAAAAGTGTAGTGGGGCTGCTATAAAACTTTAAAGAATATCCATGGCTAGAGGGGCATGATCAGGGAGAGGATCCAGTAAAGGAGACAGCATATATGAATATATGCATATGTATGTATATACATTGCTGTTGCCAGTCATTTTAGTCACGTCCAACTCTTTGTGATCCCATTTGGGATTTTCTTGGCAAATATACTAGAATAGTTGCCATTTTCCTCGTCAGCTTATTTTACAGATAAGGAAACTGAGGCAAACAGGATTAAGTGATTTCCCCCAGTATCATACAACTGCTGGGCATGTGAGGTCAGTATTTAACTCAGGACAATGAGTTTTTCAGACTTCAGGTTTGGCACTCTATCCATTGTACCACCTAGCTGTTGTACATATATACTGTATTCTATTGCCTCAGACACTTACTGAGCAAGTGGGCAAACCACTTGACCTCTGTCTCTCTCAGTTATAATGATATAAAATGGAGATAATAAGATAATAATAGTACTTATTTTTTCAGGATTGTCTTTATCAAATGAGATATTTGTAAAGCACTTATCACAATAATTGGAACATAGTAGGTATACTTAATAAATTGTTCCCTTTTTCTTATCCCCTTGTATCTCCCCTCCTTGCCCTAATTTAGAGGTAAAAGGATCCAAAGGGAAACCATGCTCTTCTCTTTAAAATTTTAATTTCATTCCATCACTTTTGAGAGGAAACAACTAGCTACATAGTAACCCTGCCCCCTTTATCAACTCTTCTCTGCAATATTTCCCCCTTTCCTATATATAACCTTTCCTTTTTTTAACTCTTCATCCCTCTTATACAAATATTACATTGTTTTCATCCTTTCAGAATCTAAAATGGTAGGAAAGGAAGAAGTGAGATATTGGTTACATTCAGTGAAAAGCACCATTTGTATTCTTTCCCTTCTCTACTCAAACTTCTTCATACTTTTATCTTGACATTTAAGTTCATGTGAAAACCTGAGATATTGCTGTACCTGTTTTCTAAGCCCCTGTCCACTTATGCCTGTCCCAACCAGAAAGGATTCACATTGAAGAATCACTCATCTCTCTGCTTAGATCAGGCTTTTCTCATCTAGTCCCCCTCTTTTCTCTCTTAAAGCCAAGAAAGAGGGAAGTTATTCAGCCAGAGCTCTTCCATGTTTAGGTGGAGTCAATAATGTATCTGGAAGGAAAAAAAAGTAGATTCAAATATTCTATGACCTACAATAAGTTCTTCTTCAGGGTTTATTTATATCATTGGTAAATTCAAAGAGCTGAACTAAAGGTTAAGGACCCTTCTAAATGTAAATTTTATGTTGTAGTATTGAAAACTACTCAATTTACAAATTCATAGGATCATAGAATTTTGAGCTTGAACTTTAAAAATATTCCTATTCAACCCCCTCATTTTATAGATAGGGCACTGAGGCCCAATGAGAGTAAATTATTGTCCCAGGATGTCACATATAGTAAGTAAGAGAGGCAGGATTTGAATCAGTCTGTTTGACCTTTAAATTTAGTGTCTTTCTCCAAGCTAAAAATAGTGTAGCTAATTTGAGATAATGATTTTATATTTTCAGATGCATCCCTTGTCCCACCTTCCAAAATTCCCTTTGAAAAATGAAAATCACATGCAAGTGTCAACTTTGACAATGAATGATTCACACCTTTAGGTCTTTCCTTCTTTCCTGATTCCCAATATTGAATGTTATTATTCAGTTGAGTAAATAAGAAATAACTACCACTAGTTTCTGTGACACAAATTTAGTTATTGCTTTTTATATATTCATCACTATAAAATTAATATATTATTTCTACTTAATACTTCCATTCTTAGTGCTAGAAGGGAAAGAAAAGTCTTGTTTGTATTTTATTCTAGTATATTTGTCAACAGTATACATTATATGACAGGCAATGTTGTGTATTGTACAATATGCATCTTTCTCTCTTGATTATAACATACATGAAAAGATATTTTATTTACTTATAAAAAAGAAACAAAATAAGTAAAACAAATAATCAGGTAAAGAACAGTTTATTGGTTTTTTATATCAACAAAAATGGAGAATGCTAAGTATAATCATGGGAGCAAAATTACTCAAGTTTTATTGTACCAAAAGGGACAAAAGTGTTTTTTTTTTTTTTAATTAAAACCTATTCTAATGAGTTTTAGGGCTAAATAAATGCAGATTTAAATAATGACACATTTTGGGCATTTTAGCAGTAGTACAAGTACAAATAGAATATCTGGTATAGTGAAAATATCATTTTAGATATTAGCAATCTGAAGAAAAGACTTATGCTAGCTCAACTAAACAATAGCTTCCTAGCATTACACAAGTAACTTCACCTGTTTGTCAACTGAAAGAGAAGTTCTCTCAAGTCCCTTTGATGTCAACATTCTGTGATCACATTAAGACTGAGAGTGGGAGGAATTTATTTTTCCTGAATGTACTTAGCTGATTGTAATTATTTCGAGTTTTTGAAGTTAATTTTTTTAATCTTAATTTTTTGTATTTTGTAAATCAAAATTAGATTTTAAAAAAATTTTCCTTACTATAAAATCCTCAAAATACCCTCTATTTCTATCAAAAACTGTCCAGTTTGAAGAAAGAATAACGAATAATTTTCTATGTCCCAGGTTACCCATTATGATTGAATTTGCCACTTTTTCATTTCTCCATTATTCTTTTCTTGATGCTTGATTTCCTTCTTTTAGAGAATACCCTATCTCTATCTCCATTCTGTTTAAGAAATAACATGAAAATTCAGAAGGTTAAATATCCCAGTTTGGCTATACCCTATTCTTTTTTGTCTTCCATTTTCTTCTTATCCTCTTCTGTCCTGAAATGGGAATTAAATTGTGGAATTCATTGGTACCATTTCCTTTATTTGCCTTGGTTAAATGAAAGGTCTGTGTGTGGGGAGAAAACAATAAGAAAACTAACCACCCATTAAGAGTATTTCTCAGCAAAGAATCTTTACTTTGTATGCTGCTGACAAATTGTCTTTCTTCCAAGGCATACAATTTCATGCAAGTTGTGGCCAAAAAAGCAGCTTGCCTTCAGTCAAGATTCAGTTTTCCCTTTCACGCTTTTGTTTCTGACCCTTAAAAATACAAAGCACACACTACTTACTCTTCTTACTGTGGTTTCTCTAAGGGATCAGAAGGGGTAATACACATTTTTCAAGAGCTAAGAGAAATGAGTATTTAATTAAAACAGCCTAATGTTACATGTTTCTACAGGCCTGCTGACTATTAGTTATTTAAAGTCTGGGTTGAAAATGGACATAGCTATAAGAACTATAGTGATATATTCCTAGATTGTAGGATATACATATACATATATATATATAGTTATAGTTACATATTCCTAGATTGTATTAAGATTAAATAATAGCATTCAATACTAATATATGTGTAGGGGGAACATTGGTATAAATAATTAAAATTTGAAAGTTTTCTCCCTGAAATCACCCCACTCCTTAAGACCCTGTAGATTTTGTAAAATTAGAAACTTTTGGGAAAAAGGGTAAACTTGCAAATTTTTTAAATCATCAAATATCCATCAGCATATAACTCATTGTAATTTAGCAAACATTGAATACCGAGTGAGGCTAATATCAAGATAGGGAAAGGAACAAGGAGGCCTTTTGCTGTTGAATAGTTTACCATTTAATAGATTAGATAAAACATATGCACAAGAGCTTGATATATGAATCTAGAAATACAAAATGAATTGAGAATACTAAGGAGAATTGGGTTTCATGGACATAGATTGCATAGAAGAATTCAGAAAAAGGTAGGGGAAACAACCTGAGGATTATGTTTTGTGAAATTTTAGCTTAACGAAATGACATACTTCAGTTAAATTTCCATTTGTGAAATCTTTTGTATCTTGTGCAGCACCCAGTTCTGAACATGAGTGCCTCTAAAGAAATATTTGCTCAAATGAAATGAAGTGAATTCAGGATTGGTTCCTCTCTCTCCATTTTGATGCCCTGGCAAGGGTAGGGTAGCCATACTGGTAAAAGAATGCATTTCTCTTGCTTGGATTTATTCCCCTTCGATTTGTTAAGACTGTATTGGAAATCAACAAAGTAGAAAGGAAGGGTTATGAATATATCTTCTTCTCTAGAATACGATTTTTTCTTAGAATTCTATGTTTGAAAGGTGCTTTATAGAAATTATTTTTTAATCAACTCTTTTTATAAATGAGGAGATTCTGCCTAGAAATGATAAATGATATCCCAGAGTTATACACCTAGTTAGTGCCAACTAACTAGGCACAGCATATCTTGTATTTTGAGTGTTTCCAGTGCTCTTTATGTAATACTTCTTCAGAGGTGATTTTCCATAGGTTTAGGAAAGGGAGATGAAGAAAACATCACAGAATAATGAAAGTTTCCCTTGACAAATTAAAATTCACTTAATAAGATTTTAAAACTTAGGGTATAAGTGTAAGGTAAGAGATATTTTCATTCTCAGGAAGGCTATTCATTCAGTAAATGTGTAAGTAATCTAAGATACTATATGAGAAAATAAATCCTTCTATCCTTCAAAATTTGAAACTACACTCTACCTTTGAATATTTGAAGGTTTCTCAGTTTGGAATGGGAAAATATGTAAGGTGTTATTTAGTCTAACCATCGGTTTTTATTGCTGAGTAAAGAGAGAATCAACAAGTTAAATGCCTGGCTTGAGATTGTGCACATGGGAAAATGAGAATGGAAATTCAGGCTCCATTACTTAAAATCCAAGATTTTGAGTCCATGCCACTATAATATATTTTAATTGATTTGATGTTTAGAAGTGTGGACTTTTTAAGCATTTGTGAAATGAAAAGATAGCTTAATTGACTAATGGAAAAAATATAAATTAATTTATTTAAATGTAAAATGAAGTTAATTCATGAATTCTCTAATTTTTCATCTCCTCTTCTATTTAATCCTCAATTCTTTTTTTCAGATGGAGGAGAAGATGGAAGGATATGGTTTTATTTTATCATTAATTTGGAAAAAATTGTGGAGATTAAATTTCTTTTATTCACTACTGAAGATTTTGAACTTATATGTAATTTAAAGTCTTAGTTCCTAGAACTAAGGCATTAAATCTATGGACATATAACTACACACATATAAACATACATATGTGATAAACTCTTCTATTTCTTAACCTAAATCTTCCTAATCCCCTTCCCTTGATTTGCTATTTCCTGTCACTTCTTATTTGGTCCTTAGCTGTTATTAATGTCTGTTAATGTACTGTTATATGCCCAAATTTAAGATCCTTGTCAAGGTAAGTTTTTACTGGAATGTCAGAAAGGCAACCTATACAAATAATTCATATCTTGAGAGCCATTTTTTCCTCTATAGCAACTGATTAATAACCTACAACAAGTTGATAGATCATTCCTACATAAACTACTTTTTTCCATCTAAATGGCATGTTTAATTAATGGTTGATGGCCTCATTTATTTCATGAGTCTGATTAAATGTCTGAATTTAATCACATCCTGTGCTACTGTAGACATAGAGGTTTTGTTACACTAACATTTAGTTTTTAGAATGGAAATATAATGGATAATTACTGAATTTGTTAGTTTTCTTTACACATAAATATCAGATATAGCTGATTTGGAATAATTTGGATTGAATTATTTGTATGTAGAGTACAAATGAATGACTTCTCAATAATGACTTTATTTTTCATCTGCTAGTGCTTAGCATTTGTATTTGTCAGTTTATATCCTTGTATTTTTATTCAAATTCTCACTTAGGAGAATCTCTAAATTTAAGTAGAATCATTGTATGTTTTTTATAATCAAGCTCTACTAACTTTAGATATATTTTATAATCAAGGAAATCCATGATATTTCACTGAATAAGCACACTAAAATATCAAAAAATGTATTCTGAATTAAAACAGAGAATGCTTTGTGTACATATGATGGACTCTTGAGGTATATGTTCTTTGTCCAATTTTCAAAACAAAGTAGAGCGTGGTTGTCTGGATAAAGGCATTAACTGAACTCAGGGGATTTGTGTGTTTGTATTTCTTTTTGCTACACAATATGGCTATGTGCATTAATTTTACTATAAAAATGATAAACTGTTTATCTTTGGGGACTCTCAACCTTTCATCCACCTTCATTTGGCAAATCTTTTCTAATCTCACTATATCTTAGTTTCAAATGCTCAACACAGTCAGAATTCTGTTGACATTCATATTACATATTTGCCAACAGTGACTTGGGTTTTTAAAAAGAAAAAGAATCAGGGTTAGCAGGAAAGAAAGAATAAATCTGTCCAAAAGATAGACCATACAGTTTTCCTTAGCTGAATTCCTTCTTTTTTCTCCTCCTCTTTCTCCTTTCTATTTGAAGAATTTGTTAAACAATAAGTTTATCAAGCTAAAAGAAAATATTTCAGAAGAGAGAAGTATACTTTGAATTAATATTATCTCTTAAAAGGAGATGCTCATTTCTGTGCTTAGAAAGTCATTGGGAAGGGACATTTTGATTCTCTTTTTTTTTTCAGATGCTGTTACAAACTGTAGCAGACTATTAAATATCCAATAAAAAATCTATTTCTATAGTAACTGAGTCCTGGGATAATCTGAGATGCCTCATAATCCTATATTTTTCTTTAAGTAACTTAAAGTGTCTAGTAGAAAACCATTATATTGTTTATAATGCAAAGGAAAGTTAATCCTATTGAATTTGGTGACCACTAATTCCCACATTAAATGGGTTTCTACTTGTGATCTGAATCATATCAGTTGTTAATGCCTATCCTAAAACAAATTGTGAATGTATAATTATTTTAAATTATAGAAAAACAAATTTTCCTTAAAATTCTCAAATGATAGACTCCTAAAAGACTAGTCCAGCCTAAATCTGTTATCTAATTGAGAAATTGTCCTATTCTGTAATGAAATTAGAAGATCTGAGTTCCATTATTTAGCCAAATGGCTGCCTCAAAGAAATCACATTACCTTGCCAGGGTCTAATTATTCTTATGTAAAGGTGTAGTTGAGGCCATTAAGGCTTCTTCCAGCACTTATGTTCTGTGAATTCTTAAAGATTCTTATAGAAAAGATATAAATCCATTTTTGTTTTTATTAAAATATAAAAATGATTCTAACAATTTTGAAACGATTGACTTTTTCAGCAAATTAAATGGGGTTAGGTTCATTACTAGGTTTTTCAATATAGATACAGGTATAGGTAATCCATTTTGGGGCAACTCTAATTTTTAGGAAGCTTTTTCATACCTCAAACCTAAATTTGATTCTTTGCAACCTCTACTTATTGTTTCTGGCTCTGGACTCTGGCATCTAGTGGAATGGGTCTTCTCTCCCTTCTACATGAGAGCCCTTCAGATATTTGAAAGCTGTCTTTATATCCTTCTTGAATCTTCTAATCTAAACTTCCTTTATTTAGTTCTAATATGACATTGATTCAAAGCCTCCTCTGAAAACTCTTTAGAATTACGTTATCAATATAATATTTAAAACATAGTACCCAGAATTAAACAGAATTTTAAAATTTGGATTGATCAAGTACAGAGGACAGAAATAACATCACCTCCTCTTCTTACAAAACAACAGTTTTCTTAAAGTAGTCCAAGAGCACATAATTTTTTGTGGCTGTTACATTGTTCTTCTAGCTCTTATTTAAATTGCAGTATCCTGAACTCCACAATAGCCTATATTTGTTATCCCTAATCATGTAATCATCACAAGTTAAATCCACCAGCTTTGTGTCATCTGCAGATTTAATGAGAGCATGAAAATAATGATTTCTTTCAAATCACTGGTAAAAATATTAAACAGTACAATTCTCTGAAATACCATGCTGGAGAACTCCTGTCAACTTGTTATTGCAGTGATTTTATTAAGACCTATCAAATTGTATTAAAATCTTTAATTTTTGGAGAATTTGGTTAAACTGTCCACACTGGAGAGGGTGGGAGAGAGGGAGAAGTAGATACAAAATGGCTTGCCTATTTGGATAGACAGCCTATAGAACTCATCCATGAGTACACATATATCAGACTGATGCTGAGAATATGTGCAAAATTCCCCATATTATTAGGAGGACCTCTCCTTAACCCAGTGGCAAATTTATTGAACTACTTGGTCAAAGGATGAGCAACCTGAATAGTTTGCAATTTGCATTGTTGTAGTAAAAGGATGAGATTACAATTTCATTTACTATTAGGTGTAGCTGAGTGATCCTCTAATTCTGTATTGTCATCAAGAAAAGAAACAAGGACATTTGAAGGACCTTTCTTCTGAGAAATTCTGCCAAGGAGGCAGTTGAAGTTTTATCTTGATATAGAAAGATTAGAGGATAAATAACACATCCTTAGAAGGGCCTGTTGTATATAAGTTTTCTGGATCTCCCAAAAGTCAAAACCATTTCTGTGGCTATATCCCCAAAGTAAACTAATGTGCTACTTCTAACATCACAGGCTTTTGTATAGGGAAAAAGAAGTGAGAAAAAATAAATTAGAGAGAGTAAGACTAGATGGGCTACAGCAGTGCAGACAAAGCCATTAACATTTTGAATGTTAAGAGATAAATTTCAAGGTAGTTGAATTAGGGAAGGATTCCAAATACTTTCATTAAAATTTTTTAAAAACAAATTGCTTATTACTCAAACATAGTGATGAAGGGCAGTGTCAATAATAACACATTTGCCTAATTTTCTGTCTATAGAAAATTTTTAGGAAAATTATATACCTATACTCCACCCCACCCCCACATAGGATATTTGTGAGAAAAGTATGATAAGGGATCTGGAAGGCTTTTGTAAATCATATTTTATAACCAACCATACCATCATGATAGGACAATTATTAAAAAAGATACAGAGAATGCAAGATTCTACTGTGCTTACTGTATTGCTTATTGACTGTTATAAAAAGTCTTTATTTGATTTACAAAATTGTATCCATGCAACGGGGAATTTTTACTTAACAAAATTCCTTAAATAATTTGCCAATTTTTCTCATAGTTAAATTAAGGTTAGTATGTTAACCCTTACTTTGAAAATGATACTACTTTAGTAACAATGAAATTTTTTGATGTCCCTAATGCATTATGTTATCAACCTTCATAAAATCTTTCACTATAAATTTTATAATTTATGGGAAAATACCTGAAATCCATAAACAAAAGTGATTAGCAAAAATTAAGATTATTATATTCATCCTTTTTGAGGTTTTTTTTAAAACTATCTTTCTTTTTTAAAAATAAATTAAAAATAAAAGCTCAAATTTTATCTTTTCATATTATTCTGTTATTATAGTTTAACTCATGATGACATTTTTAATTATCATTTTTATCATTATAAACTTGTTTTCTTATTTAAGCTGTTTTGCATACTGTTTAAAATGATATTTTTACTTTCTTAAATTTCGTAGGAAATAGTTGCATGTTAGGCCAGTCATGATTGGTTTCTATGTAATCAAACTCTGTTGTTCTTTGGTATCTATTGATAAGTCTAGTTTGGTTTCACACATTTTTTTTTAAACCTGGCAAACTTACTACTAGAAGTTAAAACTATTAAAAAAAAAGAAAACTAGATTATAAAACTACCAAGTGTATTTCCTAATGGTGTACATGAGATAGTGTTGAGTCTGAAATAAAGCTGTCAAGTCAAAATAATTTGTTTTTAAATCTAGCTCTGTCACTGGCTTTTGAAATTCTTCACTTTGCAGTGGCAAAGGTTCATTGAAAATGACTTTTCATGACTGATGAAATATCGATATTTTGTTTTACCTTGGTCAGTCAATAAGGTCAGAAGAGCAAAGTTTATTTGGTTTTTATCAGTATTTTCTTGATGGCAAATACCTATTTAATTAAATTCTCCAGTGTTTAATAAGAATAGACTGATAGTGTCAGCTTTTCTATAGAGTGATATTAAATCAAAACGTTTGACAATTGGTGAAGGCTATCTACAGCAATGTCAATTTAAAAATGTTTCTATTCTATTTATAAGATTTGGGGAGATCAAGTTCTTTCTCAAATAGAAGAGGCAGAAAAAAAAAAAACTGCTTAAGAGCATCTAAATGAGAAAATGGGCATTATAGCTAATGTCTTATATTTTTCCAAACCCATTGACTCTGAAATTGGTTACAGGTTATTAAAATTCTAATAAAATGCCTCAATCAGTGTGAGATTATTTACATCATTTAATAAAATTGTGTGTTAACAACAATGTGATCAGATTTGCTGGTTCTACTTCTCAGATTCATATTTTTATTATAATCACCCATCTTGTAATCATGACAAATTTTCTCCTTGTTCTTAGATATTTTAATAGTTTTTAAATACAACAGCTTGTAAATTTCAAGAGTAACTTGCAAATTATATTTTTCAAAAGTCGCATGTAGGAAATATACTGACATTAATCAGAAAGTCCTAATAAGAACATCTAAATGAAAGCGCAAAATTAACTAATTTGTTTCTTGTGCTAAACGACAATTTCCATGACTAAGACAGACATACAATGTCTCTGAGTCTCAGTTTCTCCTTCTGTGAAATGAGACAATGTGATCTCGTGAAAAGAGCTGGGGTTCTAGGGTTCAGATCATGTTTGTGATAACTTGCTAACTCTGTGTCTTTGGTTCAGTCAACTAACCTTCATATTACCTCATCTATAGAATTAAAATATTAAACTATATGATCTGTAGGGACTCCCCCCCAACTCTAGCTATATGAGTTTTATGATTCTTTGATTTACAGGCTCTTTCCACATCTAACAAATATGATTGCTTTTTTTTTTAACTGCCAGGATTTTGGTTTCTAGGGAGATAGATATTAATGTCTCTGTACACGTTGAGTTTTTGAAAAAGATTTCCAGTCTTAAATATCCCTATTTAAAACTGATCTTCTGATGAACTGCCTTTTAGACATTTTGCTATATAAATTCTAAATAAATCCAGTCCATCATGTATTCAAGCATGCTCAATAAATGCTATTTGACTTCAAGCATTTACATCAACCAATCAATATGTTTGGATAGTGATAGGCACTGGCCCTGTGATTTGATCAATATGGTGAAATTCCAGTTGAGAAAACTTTCTCTACTAATACAGACTCGTACCTTTTCTTGCTTTAAAATTTTACAGAATTGTTAAAGGACAAAAATGACCCACATAGGGTCAGCCAATCACTTCACTGTAAAAGTAGCACTTCAATCCAAGACTTCCTGGCTAGATACATCATGCAATGCTGCCTGATTAAATATGAGTTTACTTTAATCTAAGCTGGAAGCAAGATTTTCCCATTCCTTAAATTATTTCATTCATTATATTTTGAATCTCACAGGGCTTTGTGTAGATTTTTGCCCAGACCTTCCCTTTATCCGATATAAATTCATTTAAGACTTGCTTCATTTAATCAGCTCAGTATATCTGAAAATTCTGAATATATCTGAATATTTGAATTTTTCCTTACCCTCATTCCTTTTCTAGCATGTAAAAAAATTCTTAAAACTCATCTCTTCTGTAAATCCTCCCATAAGCTATTTGTGAGAGAGAGGAGTCAACTTTTAGATTTAACCATAGCCCACCCACTATGCAGTCCAGATGACAGTTGTATTTATTTTCCAACAGTTTTGTTAATTGTTTGGAGAAATAATTAAATATGAAGTGGCTAAATGATGGCCCACAAGAGTCATTTTCTATAACCATTGTATAAAACTATCATCATAGTTAAAAAAATAATAACAGGTATTTGTAATCCAAACTGAGAAAGAATACAAGTATTTAGTCAAATAATGAAGGTGGTAATCATAACTGGGGTTTTTATTCATTATTCATTTATTCACTCTTACAAACAGGTAAATACTTGAATAAACTCATATAGGTAAGTATTTTGTTAATTGATTTGTTTCCACATCTTTCCATTAACTTTCACTCTTTTATTATATTTTGATCTGAAATGTAAATCTTAGATAGTAAACACCTAGAGGGCAGAAATATTATCTACATGATACAGTTGATAGAACTCAATCTAGTTTCAGGGATTCAACCAAGGAAGAGTTAAACTGAGTCAAGTCTCTCACATCCCTAACACTACTCTTCCTACTCCAAAACCACATTTTTATATAGGTAAGTCATTTGTGAAGAGAAGTAAAGGGAGAAAAGATACCCTGGGAGAAAAAAGAGAGAGATATAGAATGAAATGAAGCTTGCATGTGAAAGAAATGCAGCAAGTTTTATTTTCAGATAGCCAAGGTTCTGGATTTTGAATCAAAACTTGAATCAAAAGCTGATTGTGCTTCATGTTTTCTGTGCAACCATGAACAAAGTTTACAGGACCTCAGTTTCTTCTTCTGCAAAATGAAAGAATTGGATTATATGATCTTTGAACTTTCTGTTCTAAATCTATTATCCCCATGATCTGTTCCTTTTACATAGTACAAGAGCATAGAGTTTAATTTATAAGGCCAAAAAGCAGCTTTTTTAGCATTTAATTGGACCAATGGGGTATTGTTCTGCTCTACAAGGAAAGCTAATTACTGGACATCTTCATCTGTTTGTTCAACCAGACTCTGTTCACTTCTTGCATTGTGATTTTTGTAGATGAGCAGCTATAAAGCCCTTGCAGTGGAAAGATATAAAAAGGGAAGGAGAAATGGAGAGAAAGAAGGAAACTTTTATAAACTGATTTCTGGGAAAAGATACAAAAGAAAAGAGAAGCATTTGAGTAGTGAATAATTTCATCCATTTAGATAATTATATATGTGTATATTTGTGTGTATGTATATCTTTCTATCTATATCTATATCTATATATATATGTGTATATATATGTATATTTATATATATACACACACATATACATACATATATACCTGTGTGTTCACAGACACACAGAGACAAAAAGAGAGAATTATGCTGTGCTACTAATTAGAGAGGAGCTTCTCTGGAGATTCAATTCATTTCAATTCAACAAACATTGAGGATCTACTATGTGAGAGAAAATGACTATTTGACATTCAAAATAAGTTGAACCAACTAATTTCATCACCAGATTAGTAGTTGAAAGACCAATGTAAGTACTTAAAGCTTTATCTAGGAATTCTCGGTATTCCTTAGCATGGGACCTTGTCAATTGGCAGTTTTCTGTGGCAGTTAACCACAAAAGATATCCAAAAGATGACAGTAGGAATTTTGAAATGACCTTATTCAATTTTCATTTTATCTTTCTCTTTTTTCCATTGCTAAGTATCTTTCCATACACAAAGTGCTTGTTGATCTCACTTCTGTGTAAGAACTTAAAAAAAAAACCAAAAACTAAGATAGACTATGTCAATTAATATGCTCCAGATTATAAGGAGTAAATGAAATATATATTTTTTAAATAAAAAGAGTTTCAAGGTTAAAAGCAAATAATCTGAAGAGACAAGAAGATGCTGTAAACTAAGCCAGAAACTTGATTATTGGGGGGAAATGTGACATGGAAGAATGGAGGGAGTAGATCTATTTAACTGTTGGAGCTGAACACTAGATTTGTTTGTTTGTTTTTAAGTAGAGGGAGAAACTGGGTCCTTCCCAGGAGGAAGCAGCTGTTTGTGCTTTCAGTAATGATGATGTAAATCCATTGGTAACATCAGACTAGGTATCATTGAGAAATAGTCCTTCTCTCCCCCTCCCAGCAATTAATTCACCAACTCAAAACTCCCCCCTACTAGGACAAGATTGAGTCATGAACACACATTGATAACATAATAATAGTTAATAGCTGACTGATTAAAATGGGGACTACTCTTCCAAGTGTTTCAATTCCAGATGCAGCTAACCTTGATCTAAACCTTCCACTTCTGGTATCAGTGTTTCCTGCCTATTTTTTTAACTTGACTTCCTTCCAACCAAGAAAATCTTTGTGTTGTTTGTTAGCCTCTAATTCTCTTAAGAAGATTATAAGATTTTCTACTCTCTCTACCCTTATTTCTCAGGCTGATTTTGGGGGAAAGGATCATTTAAGTTTCAGGGAAAAAAAACAAACAAACAAATATAAATTCCCTGAAAAATGTTGGAAAGAAATTTTCAAATACAAATAATAATTAGGAGGATAGTAAACTCTTTATAAAACTCAACAACAAGCAGGATGTTACAATTCTACAAAGCTAAAATTTCCTATTTTGTGGCTATATTGCTGAAACAGGAGTCTCTAGGTTTGGATAATAAACTCCCAGACTATTGAGTGTAGCATAAGAGGATGTTTCCATTGGATCTTGATTTATGTTGTAACACTTTTATTCTGTCTTCTGCTTTCCCACTAACATAATTACAAGTTACATAGGCTTCCAGAAAGACCACTTTACATTTTGCTTTTTTAACAAACTACTCTTGTCACTCTGAGTAGCATTATTTAAGCCAGCTAAAGTTATTTCCTTTTTTGACTTTCGAGTTTTGGCTTAAATTAGTTTATCTTAAGGCGCCAACAACTCTTGAACCAATTTTTTTTTTTTACTTCCTTCTCTGGAGAATTTCATTTATAATTTCCCATGCAAGATTTAATTTTATAACAAACAGTAGTACTTCGTAACATCCGTCATTCAGCAAGCTCAGAGTGCTTTGCTGATATAATCCTGTGACTCTTTGAACCATCCCAATGAAGCAGATAGATTGTTAGGAAAAATGAGTAGTCCTGTTTTACAGATGGAAAAAATGAGGTTTGAAAAAGCTAAGTTCTACAGCAAAAACAAACAAACAAACAAAAACAAAAATAGAGTGGAGAAGCTTAGAGACTATTTAACATTCAATGATGATCAGAAGACTGGAGCAAGAACCAAAGATTTTGATCTATCATCCCAAAAGAAATTACAATAAATTGAAATCTGACATTTCAGAACTATTGTCACACTAGATGCACTTTTATAGTAGTACTACAAAGATTCTTGCTATTTATTTTTATCATCCAATCAAACCATTCTTTGTTTTTTTCTCTCAATGTTTTTTGCTGACTCAAAATATACATTAAAAATATGTAGCTGAATAATTTAATATTATAATAACAAGTGATCTTACATATGAAATCAAGTGTTTGAAATGATTTTAGAAAAATCTGAATATTTTTAACAATTCATTTATATATTAAATATTAAATGGATTTAACTTGTATTGATTTGTGTATAAAATGCTATGCTAGGCACAAACATGCATAAAAGATAGTAAATAATATATGGTAGATAAATGCTTTCAATTCAGTAAGGGACATGATATATAAACAGAAATGTATAATGCAAAGCAGTATGTTTTAAATACTATGAGAACCAGGAGTCAGAGTAAAGTGGGAGATGTCACTTTTTCAAAAAGATCATGGGAGGCTTTGTCCAGGAGACTGCTTCTTACGGGAACTTAGGGGATATAATAGAAGATAGTATAATAAGAGCTAATAGGATATATATTCCAGATGAAGGGGCTCTGAAGGGGCTCTCATAAGTAATTATATTCAGGAAATAGAAAGTAGACATATTTGGTTATTGAATATGGTTTCTGTAAGGAAATAAATGATGTAATGATTACATTGGAACAATTTTAGAGATTCTTGAATGCCAAGCAAAATATCTGTTAGATATTATTAAATAATGGAAAAGAAATTAAAGGATTTTGAAGAAAGATAATTTGTAGCATAGATTAGAAACAAGAAAAAAATAATGTAGACATGCTATTTCATGGTCTAAGTATGTAGTATTAAGAGTCTCAGCTATGGCAGTCCTGGGGAAATGAGGAAAAAAAATAGATAATGACTACATATAAAATAAGAGAGAAGAAAGGAGAATGTGAGAGAAGGGAGAAAATCATAAGGCATACATAATATATATATATATATATGCAATACATACTTACATGTATGATGGGGAAAGGGACTCTTATTTACAATTTTAAGTTTTAAAGAGTTGCATAGCATAGTGAAAGATTAGATGACTTGTCTTGTCCATGAGCAGGATTAGAACCAAGTCTTTTTGACTATGAGTCTAAATTTCTATCCATTCTCAGATACTTTATGATTATTGTAGCTACCATTTATATAGCATTTGAAGTTGTGTAAAGTATTCCTCATCATTTGAACCTTATAACAATCTTGGTAGACTAAGTAGTGTTAAATCCATCAAGTTACTTCCCCCAGCATTTGTCTGTAATTTCAAAGGAGGACCTATCTATTAAGAGTGTCCCAAAAATGAAGAATAGGAAGGAATAAGCGTTTATATGGTGCCTTCTACATGCTAGGCACTATACTAAACATTTACAAAGATTATCTCACTTGATGTTTACAAGAATTCTGTGTAGTTGCTATTATAATTCCTGTTTTATAGATGACATTAGGTAAATAGCAGTCAAGTTACTTATCCAGGATTATACAACAAATAAGCGTCTGAGATCAGATTTGAATTCATGCCTTCTTGACTTCATACCTGGTACTCTATCTGCTATACCACCTAGCTGCCCAAAGAACTGTAGAAAGCCAGTGACAAGATGGGAGGGTCTCAAGAATGATTGTTCAAATTGCTCATCGTAGAGACAAGATTGTGAAATCAGGACAAGGGTGATAGATGGAGAGAACAGTTAGAATTAAGGATCATTGTGAAAGATTTCCTATGACTTCGCTTGTGATGACTCCCTTCTTTTTGCCAGCTATTGAAATCTACTTCATTCTTCGAAGCCCAACTCAAATTTTAACTCATCCATGAGACCTTTCCTATTTCCCCAGCCAGAAATAATCATTCCCTTCTCTCAGTTGGTATAGCACCTTTTTCATAGCTCTCATGCATAGATTTCATCCTAATTGTATAGATGTCTTAACCTTCCTACCTAATTATAAGTGCCTTAAAATAAGTGACCCTATCTTATTTATTTATTTTATTATTTATTTTGTTTGTTTGTTTTCAGTTCTCCCATCACCAACCATAGTACAATGAATAACAAAAAGGAATAGAAGCCAGAGGATCAAAAGGCTTCTTTTAAGATTGGAAAAATCTATACAAATTTCTTTACATTCAGTCAGTAAGCATCTATTGAATGCTTACTAACTGTCAGATACGTGCTAATTGCTGGGATATAAAGAAAGGCAAAAGACAGTTCCTGCCCTAAAGGATCTCACAGTCTAATGGCAGAAGACAAAACAAAAAAGAAGCCAAAACAAGGCAGGGGATGATGGGAGCATGGGGCCATGATGATCTGCAACTGGATGGGAAATTATGAGATGACTGCCCTGGGCATCCTTTTTTCAATGGAACATATGGGAGGAGAACAGAAGGGGGTAATATATAAAGAGATAAAGGTACTCAAGATGGATAACAGAGACGGAAAAGGATTGAGAGGAAGGGGTAAAGAAAGGCGAAGTATCTCTGGAAATGAGAAGAATACTTCCTCCTTCAAGGATGCAGGTGTTAAAGCAAAGTCAGGTGAAAAGAAAGAAGTAAAATTTGAATCTTACATTTTGGAAGAATGTTAAAATTTTATCTTTTTCAGCCTTCCAGCCAGTACATAAATCTCTTCTACCATATCTTAAATAAGTAAGATTAAAAAGAATGCGTGGAAGAGTAGGAATCAAGTTGGATTTGGAGTCAAAGGAATGGGCTTCAGATCTGATTTTGCTCTTAGTCACCTGCATGATCTTGGCAAACCAAGTAGCTTTTTTGATCTTCAGTTTCCTCATCTATTAGACTAAATGACCCAAGATCTTCATTCTTGACTACAATCCTATTCCTAAGTCTAAGAAAACAGTCCATCCTTTTACAAAACAAACAACTCCCATTCCAAACTCTCATTATTAGAAATAACATACTTATCATAAATTGAAATCTGCCTCCTTTTAACTTCTATCTACTGTACTAACCCTGTTCTTTAGAGTAATAAAGTAGAATAACTAGTAACTAGTATAACAAATCTGGATCTTTTCCACCTGCTTATATTTCAGATTTTTGAAAATGAGTTATTTCTTCAAAGTATTTTCTTCTCTGATTTTAAAATTAAACTCTCTTACAACATGGCTTCTATAGGGGCAGCTAGGTAGCACCTAGCCCTGAAGTCAGGTTGACCCGAATTAAAATCTGGTCTCAGACACTTTACACTTCCTAGCTGTGTGTGACCCTGGGCAAATCCCTTAACCCAAATTCCCTCAGCAAAAAAAAAAAAAGAAAAGAAAAGAAACATAGCTTCTATGTTCTTCATCAGTCTATGTCTCCTTGAGACATGTTCTTGTCTATCAATATCATTCAAATTTACCTTAACTGTATTATCTAGTCCTCTGATTTCAAAATATTTATCTAGCTACTTAGTGATCCCTAGTATATTTTGCATTTTCTTTTATTACTCCATTCAAACAAATATCTCGAAAACCAAGCAGTTTTTGGGAAGAAAAACAAGATTTAAATATCAGTCATTTTAATTAAGGGATGACTTGGTGTGGTGGATAGGAAGAATAGACTTCTAAGCCAGGACAATCTGCATCTTATTTCTGTCTCTTACACATACAGTTTCAGTGACCCTGAACAAGTAATTTAACTTCTCTGGTTTAGTCAAGTTTCCAAGAAATCAATATTGCAGAGAAGACACAGACCTTACTTGGGTAAAGGAAATGTGCCCTCTTGAGAGTTGCCTATATTAATGAATTCCTGGGTCTAGTCACTGTCCTTTCAAAAATAAAATATAATAATTTGGTTTTGGGACCATTGATCTAGCTTACATCTTTCCATTTTATCCATAAGAATATCACAAGAAATTTTCTCATATTCTACAGTTGCCAACTCTATATAAACACAGAGAAAATATCAAACTGACCTCAAATGTATAAGGTAGACTATTAAAGTATCTTCAGAGGATGATGGAGGAGGGAGAGAGGGGAAGAGATATGAGTCTTGTAAACTGCAAAAAATATAGTATAGACTGGTCATTCTAAGTGATGTCTTAGAGAATCCATATGTAATTGAGATATGATTTATGTGGAGTTCGTCACCAAATGATGGCAACCAAAAGTTGGGGTTCAGTCATGTGAAGAATTCACAATAGCCATTCTCTTTGGCAAAAAGTAGACTTATTTAGGGAAGAGGTTACAGACAAAATGAAGGGATACTGGGAATGGTAAATATGAAATCGAGTGGGACAGCATAGGAAAGACAAGTTCTCAGTGGAACTCACAATTACTCAGTAGAAAAGGAGCACCCCATGAAGTTGGGACATGTCCTTCTGTGGCGGGCTAAATCCTAAAAGGGACTGAGCACCCTAAAAGAGTCAGCTGTAAATTGAAATGGGAATTAGGGGAGACATCACATGATATGGAGGAAGGGGGAAAGACCACAAGACAGAAAACCGGGTGATCCAAAGGAAGGTAGCAGCAAAACCATGGGCCCTGAGTTGTTTTATAGGGAAACTTTAGCCTCAGGGTCTCAATATAACTTGTATTCCTGACTGGATTACCTTTGGAGGGTGGAACTGAGGAACTAAACTGATCTCCATTATCAGAGCCTTCTTCCTGCTTGCCTAAGGGATTTATTTTTATCCATTTTTCCACTAATCACACTGAACATTGAAGACTTCTTCCATTGTCTATACAAAAATGGGATTATATGGGCATCTGGGTGTTGTAGAGAGAACACTAAATTTGAAGTCAAAAGACCTAAGTTAAAATGTAGACATTTAAAAATGTCATAACAATGAATGAATCACATAACCATTTTTTTTTGGGGGGGAACAGTTTCTTCATCTATTAAAATCTGTATTAGGTAACTTCTAAGGTTTCATTCTCTCTCCCCCTTAGCTCTACATTTGATATAATGCTATGAACATAATCCTACATATTTATGTCCTTTGAAACATATTTCCAAATTTACAATTTCAAAAATGCTAAGTTTTTTAAATCGTGGAGCCTTCTTTTCCACAAAATGTTTCATCTTATAAAAGAGTCAGACATTAACAGCATCAATTTCATTGTCAGACGTGTCCCCGGGGTATAGGGATTTAAAGGAATCCTGCTGGGTAGTGAATCAGGGTGTGTAAGAATGGAGAGAAAGAGATGGCTCCACCAACTGGTGTTTTAAAAAGTACCATATACAATCAGTTTGAAATTCCCACAAGAGAATCAGTGCAAAGCTCTTCTTTTCAATTGCCTCCATTGTTCCTCCTCCACCCTCCTGCCCTCATCTAGGCTGTAAATTATCTTTTTGTGACTTCTTTCCCTTTTACTGCTTCCCAGGTGAGCAGTTTCATTTGTATTTACCTGGCTATAAATACAGGGTGAGAGGGGATAAAGTTTTTCCCTGTCCCCCAGTTTTAATGACTATCTCTTGTCAGATAGATATTTAGAATGCTTTAAGGGAGAATGAAAATTCTGAAAATGAATTTTACTCTATTGACCTGGAACTCTTGTTATCCAAAGGATCTGATGTGGAATGGTGCCCAAAAATCTAATAAAACAATGTTTCATAGGATAAATGTTTTATTCTTCAAAATGCTTTTAATAGGGGCTTAAAGTTGGTGAATTGGAAAGCCAGAAATGGAGATGGTAATGACATAGGGAAAGGACAAAAATTCACCGATTTAGAATCTGTGTGAGGCACCCTTCATCCTTTCTTCTATCAATCGGTATAGATATTTGCATTCGAGCATCTTTTACAAGTAATTGTTATTTCCAAATGATAATTGTATCAAATGCAAAGCAGAAATGCTACTTTAAATGATGTTGATTTTAAAAAAGATTAATACGTGGTTGTTTTTTAGACTATCTACTTTAGTAAATATTTATTCAGTTGATTTTAGTGGTTTATGTATTTGTTTAACCTTTCATTTTCTCCAGGTAACGTTAGCTCAAATTGCCTTTCACCAAGGTTCTGTGTGCTATATGATCAAATAGTAGGTGTTTAATTTAAAGTAACAAAACGTTATTCCTTTACTGAAGCACACAGATTTGCATTAAGCTCAAGATAGCAAGACAGAAAAAAGGGAAGTTTAGAATGAAAGTTGCCAAGGCTTCTGGCTGTACTTAGCTTTAGAGAGCCTCCACATTCATATCTAAACCCCATGTGCTTTCATGATATGTAGGATCATTCACTGCTCTGAGACCCCCTGATGAGAGAGCCATATGTGCCCAATACCTGCTGTAGGCAAAATGGGACTGAATTGCACATATTATGGATGGCTTAACTCATCATGTTCCTGCTTGTATTAATTTGTCTCAACTACAGTGTTATTTTCTCTCCCCTGTGTTATTTTCTCTCTATTCCTCTTTAGGTTTGGATTTTTCTTTTTCTTTTTTTTTGCTTATTAAAAAAAATAATCCACATTCCCTTTCCCCATAGTTTGAACATCGCTGCAGAAATCTAGCTTACACTGGTCACTTGGCTTCTTCCCAAACTTGCTTTCTCCTTCTTTGTTTATCTTGCTGACATTTCCATGTTTATTCATGAAAAATAACATGGATTTTTACTCCTCTGACACCACAATGAAATTGCTGCTGTGCCAACAATAAGTGTCATTCAAGATATACAGGGATTTAGAGCCATTATAAAATGTCTCTTTCTGAATAAAGAGCTTTATCAAAGTCATAAATCTTATATCTCAAGCTGACTTTAATTGTGCAAGGGGCTGACTTCTCTATATGGAAAATAAGAGCTTTGGATTCTAATTTAATGTTATTCACAGTATGTTTATGTTATGTGTTTCAGAAGTATTTTTTTAACTAGTTCTTGATTTTTTTAAAGTATCTTAAAGCCTCTTATTAAAAAAAAAAAATCTGTGATCTCACTGATGTGGGTACTTCTTTAAATGATTCAGACACCAACTTATCCAGTTATATAGTCAATAAATATTAAGCACTTACTATGTGCTAAACACCATACTTGTTACTGGAAAGAGGAAAAAAAGGCCAAAGACAGCCCCTACCCTTAAGAAACTCACATTCTAATTCATACTTTCTTATCGGTGTGCTTCTTGTCCATGTCTTTCCATAATTTCTTTATAGAGAATCTATCTATAGTCTGGAGGTGTTTTTCAGAGTCCTCTTAACATACTATGGATTCCAGTATAATATTCTAAAACTATTATTGTATGATTGTTTTATAATTATTGGATTATGTTCTTTAGTTTTTAATATTTGATATACAAGCTACCATTGACAGTACACTTCAATCCCACTTAGGCTTATGATGTCATTGTCTGTGGGTCCTTTGAAATTTTGATTCATTAGACAATTTGATGTTCCCGAAATTCAAAATCATATAATGTCTTAAAAAAGAGGTTGTTTATTTCAGTGAGCAGCTTGAGGTTACTGAAAACTTTACAATTTCCCAAAAGGTATCCAGTCTGCTTTTTTATTCCTTCTCAATTTAGAAACCAGTGCATTGCTCATCTGTAATATCTGAGTAGATATATTTTGTACTGATTTGCTAACTCAACAGGCTGACTCTCCCATCTCTTCACATGGTCATAGATTCCATTGATTTGGCCCTGTGATTTTCTGTAGGTTCATACAGTAATCACAAAGGTGCCATATCCAGACAGCTACATCTGGAGGACATCACAATCTTTAGAAAATCATTTTCTCTTCAGACTATTAAAAATATCTTCCATACTAGTGAAGCATTTGTCTCCTTTACTGCCTTGATCCATACTGATACTGAGAGAGGAGTTTAACCACATTATTAATCTGCATCTATCAATGAATTGTTATAATGTATGAATTGTTATAATCTTAACATATGCTTTGTAGACAACTTGTTGAAAAAGATCCTTTAGAGCTGTTTTCACCTTACCAAGCTAAATGAATTTTATTATTGACTAAACAAGAAACACATTGGGAAATGTGTGCTGTGTACTTTTTAGTCAATTTATCAACAGTAGTCAAATGTATGTTAGTCCACTATAGAATAAAATTGGCTAAAAGTGGACTTTTTCCTTCTACTGTCATCATGAACATTCTTGATACGTGTAAAAAACCAGGCCCACAGACAATAAACTAGGCAAGAGGGTCAATAACTTTTGGAATCCTTGACTTTTTTTATCAGTGATGTTATCATCTGGAATCATTTTTCTAATTGTTTGGTCAGGAGCCGTACTGAATTTGCTAATACTTTCCACAGACAGTAATAGATAATTTTGAGAAGAGGAGGATTTGTAGGGAAAAGATAATGAGTTCTGTTTTGGACATGTGGAGTTTGTGACACCTTTTTTAAGGCCCACTACAGCCCACGGGCCAGATGTGGCAGCTGAGGATCATTATCCCCCTCACCCAGGACTATGAAGTTTCTTTATTTAAAGGCCCACAAAACAAAATTTTTGTTTTTACTATAGTCCAGCCCTCCAACAGTCTGAGGGACAGTGAACTGGCCCCCTATTTAAAAAGTTTGAGGATCCCTGAATTTAGACCATAAAGACAAAGCTAAGGCTATATATGTTGATGTGGGACTCATCTTCAGAACGATAGTAATGGAAAATGATGGTGGGAGATGATGAGAACAACATTCGTGAGATCTTGTAGTACAAAAAGAAAAGAAGGGCCAGGAGAAAGACTATGGGCCTGACCATGTAATTCTAAATGATATAAGTAATGAATTTACTGAAGGTGACTGACTAAACAATGACATATCAGGAACTAGGCATTTCAATGCCTGTTAAAAATGTAGTCGGGGCAGCTAGGTAGCTCAATGGATAGAGCACCAGCCCTGAAGTCAGGAGGACCTGAGTTCAAATGTGGTCTCAGACATTTAACACTTCCTAGCTGTGTGACTCTGGGCAAGTCACTTAATCCCAATCACCTCAGCAAAAAATAAATAAGTAAAAATGTAGTCAGTTTTCTTTTTTGTTCTTGTGTGCTCAGCATGTTTAGCTGTCTAATTCTTTTTCTTGAGGAGAGAATTTCTGATCTTCCAAATAATGTTCTAAGATTTGCAAAGTGATGTAAGCATCTAATTTTACATGTGTATATGTGTGTGATATATGTATGTGTGCTGCATTTTTATGTTAACCACATTCTTATCCATACATTAATACATGTAAATTGTTTATATGTTCAATATAAATATATATATATATACATTTGGGGTGCCAAGAAAATTCTATGAGTATATACATGTATATGTATATGTTTATATATATATATATATATATATATATATATATATATATATATATACATGTGTTTATATACATATATTTTATAGCTGGAACACTGCTTTAGAATAACAATTCAGAATACTCTTTGGATTTCTATCTACTCAAAAAAAAAAAGAAAGAAAGAAAGAAAAAAGCAACTCACAAATCTCACCCCTCACCATATTTGCTTTTCCTTGGTCACCTAGTTAAATGCAATGAGTCCAAAGCAAATACTTTTCATGAAATAACATTGCAAGAAAACTTGGATTAGAGAATCTTCCCTATAGGATGCACTTCCACAAATTGACACATGATTAGTAGAGAAAGGGAGTACTTAACTTAAAGGAATAAACCAAAAGGAACATATGTGTGGGGAATACATGTCCAAGAGCACATTTGTGGAAGGACTACTTTAGATGATGCGTCAGAAATACTGATTTCTTTTGATGATAATATCATACTTTTCTCACTTTTTTTCTGAGTGTACACAGCATCTGTGGTAAACATGTTCTTTTGATTCATCTCCCTGCTTTGATTGTGACAGCTAAATGTATTCTTTTCTAATTCTGTAGCATCTTCATTATGCACATTGCTCTGCTGCTCTCTTGGAAGCCCCACCGGGCAAGATGGTGACTCTTGATCATATAGACAGTTATATGTTTTGATGTTGGGCAACAACAACAAAAAAGTCAGAGTGGAAGAGTAGAAATAAAATAATAAAGGACAGGGAGAAACCAAAGGGAAGAGATGCTGTAAGGTCAAAAAGTAGATTTACTGGGAATAAAAGACTAGAAAAGGTAGGAGGAAAAGGTAGTATTTGAAAAGTGGAATGGTGAGTTAATCATAAAAGAATCATAAAACACATACAATTACTTGAACTGGTGATTAAAGTGTGAATTTTCTATTATATGTACTTGAAATGGATGTATGACACCTGAAATTGAGATTAAACAGTTGTGTGATTAAAGGATTACAGATAGAAAAATAGAAGAAAACTTTAAGGTTATCTATACCAATCCCATGGTTCTCCAGTTGAGGAAATTGAGGCCCTTAGAGGAGATTAAGCAAATTGCCTACACAGGTTAAAAAGTGGGGAAAACCAGAATTCCAGATTCCAAATCAAATATATTTCTTATAGTACCATACTTCCTCTCAGCTAACCCGGATATTAGCAAGTCATTGGAATAAATGCTGAAACCTTGATTGAAAAGGGGTGTAGAAGAAAACAATAATTCAGATGTAAATAGTGGAGGTGTTGGAGACGAGCAGATGATTGAAACAAAGATCTGAAGAGAGCAATATAAACATTCCATAGATATCAAAGGAAGAAAAAATCATGAAAAATGAAGGTAAGAGAATGTTGCAGCAATATTATGGAGAATAAGAAGAATATTTACCTTTCCTCTTGGCCTAATGCCTGAGAAAAATGGGGGAATGAATGCAGCCGAATATTCCCCATCATTCATAATCCTAAGCATCGGAATGTTTTTCATAACTGAGGATGTAAATTGTGATCAGAAAAGTAAAAAGTTACCAGTTTTGAGCTTTACCTGTGTGAAGAGAACAAAATTACTTCTTTAAAACACTCTCTAGCTTAAAAACAGGCATCTGCTAGGGTTATGAACTGCTTAGTGCCTTCTCAGCAAGGAAACCTGTAAATTGATCAGCTCTGCCATAATGTATAGGTTTTATGGTTCTCCTGGGAATATACATCTATTTTATGCCCATACAACTCATAGATTTTATTGTATTGCTCTCAGATAAAATAAACTAAATCAAAATGTAGTTCTTTCCACTTTTATTTAGATAGATTTAGGGGAAAAAAATGAAGACTGTTGATTTTAACCTAATTCTTTTCCTAAAACTAGAAACAAACACTGTATATCCAAATAAACTTATTAGAAGGGGGAAGAAAATAAAATAAAGTGTTGATCATTTAAAATGCCTTTAAACTTAAAATTTCAATGTTGAACTATTTCCATGTGTTAATCAAAAGTACTCAAATATCATTTGATAAGTATTTATTGAGAAAAATACCTGATTAATTCATTAATGTCTGTTACCCTTGCTGTACTTGCAATTTTTTTTCAAGTTACTTACAGAACTCATCTTAAATGAATTTTTGTAAAAATTTTATTTACATTTAACAGAAAGGCATTTGATCTTTACAAATTTCCAGAAGTCACTGATTTTTTTTTAAGTGTGTTGCTTAGCATAGGAATGAAAAACTGAAAATAATTTGTTAAGAGCTGAAATCAGAGTCTCCATTTTTATACCTCATTATTCCAAAAATCAATTCTCTCTGAAATTCTGTATAGCTATCAGTAAGAGTATGTATGCATTGAACTGATAAAGACATTTAAATCTCTTTTTTATATTTTGCTACAAAGGTCTAAGGGAATTAAGCCAGGCAAATGAACAACCGTTTCTTACTCTTTCCCTTTCTTCATAGGGCTGAGGAAGTTTACAAGAGTTCTCTTGTACTGATAGTCTTTATGCATCTTCACTTCCAGAAAAAGGATTAGATATTCACAAAGCATCCTATATTGAACTGGAAAATGGATGAATAATCACTTCTGCAAAAAGTCCCACTTGTGTCTTTCAGGTGCTTATGAACCTAAGGTTAAGAGCTAAACTAATTTTTTTTTTCCATCTCTCTTGCTTCATATTACATGAGGACAGAAAACACCAGCTATGATGAGTCCCATTTATCTTCTTCCTAAGACTTCCAAAGAAATGTGTACATTGGAAATTCTCTGGAAATATATAAATTTTAGCCTTTAGTTTCCACTTCTTTTCCTATTCACTTTTATGTTACTAGAAAGATTATTGTATCATTAGAATCATGATGCTTTAGTAACAGAATGGTTCAGATTTGGAGGAGAGAGAGGGAGAAAGAGAGACAAAACAGATAAAGACAGAAAATAAAATGTTACATTAGAAACAGAAGCTAACGATGATGGTTATGGGCATCATGTTTATAAGAATTTAATAATTACCTTGATTTTTAATGCTTATCAATTCATCCAATAAATATTTATTGAGAGCATTTACTATTCATTTTTGTATTCAGTCCAATGAGTATTTATCAGGTGATTATTGTATGCCAGTTTAAAAATATGATGATGGATTATATTATATAAATAGTTCAACTATGAACATAAACTAGATAAAAGTACATGAAATGATTGTTGAATTAAATAATGGCATTGAAGGGAATCTAGGAAGAAGAGTGACTAACTTGTTATTTCATTGATGTATGGAACACTTAATGAGAAAACTTCCTCACTAAAATGAAGAAATGCCACTTTTTCTGCAGCTTATATTGTAAAAGATTAAATGATTTGTTAAGGGTCCTATAAGCATTGGAAATCAGATGTAGGACTAGACTCAAATTGAGTTCCATAACAGTTACCCATCAACGGATGAGTAACTTTCATGCTGCTTCCCAAAGAGTGAAATATAATTTTGAATGCAACATCGCATTGTATTTTTCTAACTCAGTGCTAAGAGAACTCATTTTGGGGAAAGTGTAATAAAATCTGGAATAATTGAGAAAGAGTTCCTGATCTTGACAAACAGAAGAATAGCATGAATAGGAGCAGAGAGACAGAGGAACAAGGATTTGATATTAAAGAGATACAGTAGGGACTAACCTGACTAGAACAAGTTTTTTTAACCAGGGAGGTGCATGTGTACTACCAACAGACCAACATAATTTAAAAATAAAAAGAAAGATCAACTTGATGCTTATATCCTTTGTAGAACTAAAAGAAGACAATAAACATAACCAATTTGCCCTTTCTTCTGAAAGGAGAAAAATTTAGATGGGAAAATTGATAAAAGAAAGAAAATAATTCCAAGCATTTTAAACATAGTTTTTTTGGAGATAAAATCAAACCTTTCTTAATAGAAGTCCTGACAAATTTCTAATAACCCCAGTTTCTGTATTCATTATAGAAGCTTAGCAAAGCCTAGCATGGGGATTGTACAGCCTTTGGCATAAGATTGAATAATTGTAAGTCTTCCTAATATTATAAAATGAAAATAATTTTATTTTTTAAAAATTTCACTCTTCTCCTATTACTTTGCCATCATTCCCTACGGACAGTACATTGTGCTGAAGAGAACGTTAGATTAGCCATAAGTATTAACAGTCAGGGCCGTCTGCCAAATCAACTAGTCATATGGCCCCTGGATTAGGTACTTCACAAATCATAACACTATTGCTTCTGGGGAATTAGGGAGGAAGCAGTTGGGAGATCTTTCCTTTCACAGTGTGTAAATGTACTCTTCAGCATTAACCACCAACAAATCAAAAGTCGATTCTTTTTGTCCAACTTTGCCTTTTTTCTTTTGGTGAGATCACTTTCAAAAGTTTATTCTTTTTACATGATAAGTTTACTAGATCTTGTTTTTTTTTATTTTATTTATCTAGCATAAGACAATTCTCAGCTGATTAATAACATTTTCTAGGGGATCACTTTGGATAAATGAGAGACAACAATCAGCAGTTCAAATATTACAACTATAATCCCAATGCAATAAAAGAACTAGAGCAAAGGCTTAAGTTAAACATCACAAGGATGAGAACCTCACAGAACAAGGAAGCCTTAGAGAAATTTGTGTCTATGTTGATGCAGGGTGTTCTCATACTGATAACATCATTAATCCTTCAGTGTAATTTAAAGAAAGAAAGCAAAGCAAGTAGAGAAATGGAAAGCAAATGTTTTGAGCCTGTATATTTCACTCAAATGGACATTTATATAGTAGCCATATAAAAGAACCAAATGAAAAATTAAAATCTTAGTGCAATCTTTAATTACTTCCGCCTCCCTTAATATGTGCCAAATACAAATTGAAAATGTGGTAACTGTTATGATTTATTTAGGTTTTTTATTATTGGTGTCATAGCGTCACTAAAGGAAGTTAGCAAAATAAATATGTTGTACTTTTAAATGAAAGGAATATCACTAAACTAGACATTTATTGAGTTAGCTCATAGCAATGAGTTTGCTCCATTTTCACATACTTTTCCAGCAGTAAATGTTTTAATCTATTGATGTCACAGAGAAATGCTACATTAGCTATAAAACAGAAAGAGGGCACCATTCACTGACAGTACCAATAATATGTATAGTGCAGTAAATACTTTGCAAGAGTTTAATGGCCCTGACTTCAAAAAGATAATATATCGTTGACTAAACTGAGGGAGAAAATGTATAAAATAATGCTGATACTTCTAAACACATAAACTTAACTTAGATATGATATTAAGACATCAGTTTTTAGCATCTCAAAGGAAATTGAGTCTGCTTCCTCTCCCCTGTAAAACCCAAAACAAACTCTTTCTTCATTGTGCTACTTTATATATTTTGCCATTTCTTAGCATATGAATTTACATTTTGATTCAGTTCACAAAAGTAGAATTGTCATACTTCAATCCTTTTTTGCTCCCTCCTCCCAACCTTGCATCCGCCAGCATACTCTCCTTTCATACAGTAGTCACAGTGAGGGAGAGCTTCTCTCTGGGCTAATGTGGAATCACTCTTCAATCTGTTCTATGAACCAGATGGACTAATGTTTCAGGAAGAAGTGTGAGTTAAGATGCAGCTGTATGCATTTAGTAAGCATCTGTCTGAAAAATCCAACGTGCCATTTTCCTTCACCCTATCCATTTCACAAGCTGTGTGTGATTTTTCTGGTAGGCATCGAGACCCTGGGCTATTACTTTTATCCCTCCCCCCCAACATTTATATATGTTGCAAAACCAATAATGTTCTTAGATTGGGAGAACATTTCAAGCATCTCTATGTATGAATTTATTTCTCATCTATTATGAAGACAGTATATTACAACTTCCTCTTTTATAGCATTAAAAAGTTATCCTTTAGCAATGATCTGCCCTCTAACTTTATGTAAAATTAAAAGATTTATATTAACATTAAAGTATTTTCTTACGTAAAATACAATTCAACCTTTTCTTTGAAATCTAAAAGAGTATATTACATCTTGATTCTCAAAACTAATTCATAGAAATTTTGTCTAAATAATGATAATGTCCCACTACCAAATAATATATCAACTTTAAATTAAATTTCTAGTTACAGAAATAAATTTGTCTAGATCCACGCATACTTTTCCAGACAGATTATTATCCTGTTTACAGGAAAGGAAACTGAGACTGGAAGTTAGGTGACATGCCATAGGTCACACGAGTATTCAAACTCAGATCTTTTAGAACACAAGTCCAGGGCTCAAATTTGTGGCTGCCAGTGAACAGTGGAATGTAGCTGTAGGATACCTATATAGGGTATATATATATAGTTATAGTTATGCATATATAGTTATATATATATAGTTATAGTTATAGTTATACATATATAGTTATATAGTTATACAGAATAACTATGGAAAGAACACATTATAAAATGATATCGGTATTACTGTGGCCTCATTAATATTACATTCCAGCCAATTGAACTAATGACCGAAATTTGGTTTATTACAAAAAAGGGGTACTACTTAAACCAAGGACATAGTCAATGTAAGGGAAAAAATAATTACCATGAATTACTGTTTCAGGAAAACAAATTTTAATATGATATATTATTACCATGTTGTCAACAAAACCATAATGTTCATTATAGTTTGTTGACATTTTATTTCAACGTCATACCAAAGTGCTTAAACAAAGAATCAAGATATCTTAATAGCTGTGTAATCTTAGGCCAATTATTTGACTCAGGACCTTTGTTTCCTTTTCTGTAAGATCAAGATTTTACATAGTCTTAAAATTATCCACCAACTGTAAAATTTCATGATTACTTTTTTTATTTTTTGTCTTGTACCTAAGTGATAATTTTTATTTTAGTAGTACTTTATTTTTCCAAATACATAAAAAGATAGTTTTGATTATTCACCTTTGCAAAACCTTATGTTACAAACTTTTCCTCCCTCTCTTCTCTCTCTCCCTCCTCCTCCTCTAGACAGCAAGCAATCCTGATATAGATTAAACAAATACAATTCTTCTAAACATATTTCTATGTTTGTCATGCTACAGAAGGAAAATCAGGTCAAAAGTTGAAAAAATGAGCAAGAAGAAACAAATAAGCAAATAACAACAATAAAAAAATAAAGGTGAAATTATTATGCTTTAATCCGCATTCAATCTCCATAGTTCTCTCTGGATATGGATGGCACTTTCCATTTCAAGTCTGATGGATTTACCTTGAATCAACTCATTGTTGAAAAAAAGCCAAGTCTATCACAGTTGATCCTCACGTAATCTTGTAGTTGAGTATTATATTCTCTTGGTTCTGCTCACTTCACTCAGCAATATGATTTTATGTTTCTATGGAGATAGCATGAATACAGAAAAGATAAATAATATCATTTAAAAATTTGCTGAATGAGTTATTATGGTATATATATTGATGTGTCGTATACTATGTGTTTTTGTAATCAATGTCATAGACTTGAAATAGATGAAGGGTTTACTATCAACTTCAGTAACTGGAGAAAATTACATTGTAAGGTTTGAAAGATAACACAGAGGTTGTAGCATAAGACTGGGAAAAGAAGGCAATCCAAATAGTCAGTAAGCACTTATTATATGTCAGGCACTGTGCTCAGAGAACTTAGTGGGAAGCATATGTCTCTGGGTGGTAATGAACTGAATAGGTTTGATTAATATAGAAGAAAGTATTAGTGTGGGTGATAAGGTTAGAGAGAGAGGTTAGTACTGTGGGAAGCTCATGAAAATTAGATTGAGAATTTATCAGAAGACCTGGGTCTGAACATTGGCTTTGTGACCTCCACCAAATCATTTAATGTCTGAAAGCTTCTGTTTACTTTAATGTAAAAGGATGATTTGGAGCTATAAGTTCCAGAAGGCCCCTCTCAACTCCAAATTCTATGAGATTTTGACCATATTTTGTGAGTAGTGAGGAATATTATTATTCCTATTTCACAGATGGGGAGCTGAAAGGGCAAGGAGCTAAATCAAAGCTAGAGAAGAAGTCAAATGTTAAGACCAGGACTAAATGATAGGATTGCTTTTTTAAAAAATAAATTTGCATTTTTATATTCATGTATTTTCTTTCCCCAATCAAGCATTACATTTGTAGTGCTTATTTAAGTAGCCTGGAGAATTAAATATGTCATTTTCACTGTCTATAAATCAGAATCGTGTGTTAAATGATCTGTTAAACCCTAATGGCAAGACAGACTTTTGACTGCTTGGTTAGTGTTTCTTGTTCCAGATTGGAAGAGATATTTGAAAGGTTGGTACTTAATAAATATAATTGGAGCGCTCTCTCTCTCTCTCTCTCTTTCTCACACACACACACACACACACACACACACACACTCCCTTCCCCCTCTCCCTTTCTTCTCTCCCTTTTCCTCCTTCTTATTCCACCCTGTTTCTTCTATATGTTTCTGTTTCTCTATCTTTCTCTCTCTGTCTTTCTGTATGTCTCTCTGTGTCTCTGTTTCTCTTTGTCTTTCTGTTTCTGTCACTCTTATACATACTTATTTCAATTTATCACCTGCCCTACTTAAATTTATTTTGAAAGTTACTAAAAATTTACATTTACAAATGTATCTGAATTATTTCTTGTGCCTGAGATAATGCAAACATTGGAATAAACATGTTCATAGTATCAGAACAATTATAGGAGAATCCTTAGGAGTAAAGGAAGCTCTTATTTTCATTATAGTTTGTTGTAATCTGTGACATACTTCTTCTCTGGAATATTTGATATTTGAAATTTTTTGTTCTAGGTAATATTAATTAAATGACACTACATATAGTATGCTTGAACAGACACTTGGAAACTAATTTCCTTCTATTCTCCACTTCACCACCAGCTAAATTCTGATTTTTTTTTTTTGTATACTTCATTTAATTTTACTAACCCTCAGTTTCCTCATCTATAAAATTGGGATAATGATAAACCCTTTGTTTATTCAATGGAAGTTATGAGATAACATAATGAAAGCAAGCAAATGATGTATAGCTATGACATCATCATTATTGATTCTAAAAATTTAGAGTTATTCAGGAAGTTGGATCTCTCTTTATTTATTTAGGTTTGTAATTGTAGTTGAGATATGGTCTTGATTTCTTCATCCAAATGAGTGGTATGCCAGATCAAAAGTTCTTAACTTTGTATCATGGACTTTTCTGGCAGTTTGGTGAAGTTTATGAATCCCTTTTCAGAGTAATGTTTGATTGCCTACATTCATAACTGAAGGCAAAGTTAATTTTTATTTAAAGGTTAGTGAAAATAAAGATTAAATTTTTTTCCAACCAAATTCATAGACCCCTTGAAACCTTATCTATGAAGCAAAGTTTAAGAATCCCATACTAGATGCTTTCTAAATCTCTTCCAAACTTTAAAATATCATGATATTGACATTAATCATAAATGTAATATATTTACTGATATATGAAAATTGATATGTATTGATGTTTTTGTTGTATATTCAGAAGATAAGGATGCATAAACCTTAGAAATATAAAATAATGGGACAGAGGGAAGCTATTTCTTATGTGTCAGTAGATATATTAGCCAGAAAAATGGTATTACTTAGACAAATGTATGTGTTTTCCTCCTCAGTTTTTGTCATCATTACTGTTCTCCCCATCTCATTCTTCATGACTTTCTTATAGCTTCCTTTGAAATTAAAAAAAAAAAAATCATTAACTTCTAAGTGGACCTGAAAAATGTATCTACATATGTATACATGAAGCTTATAAATGATTATCTTACTTAATAGCATTTTCATTTTCATTTAACAGCACCAAATACTGTCTTGTTACTGTGTAGGACTGACCGATTTAGGGAGTGGAGAAAAGGAACATCCCTAATAAGCCAAGTATAATATTCACTTTAAGTGTTACAAGTAATAACTTAAATATTAATATTTTTGTTATATTATGCAGATTCTTAAAATAGTCAACTAATAGCAGAGTTTCCTAAAGAAAACGTACATGAATAGTTTGGAATGTTTTTACAAATCCATCAAATGAATGGAAGGCTAATATAAATTACTCATAAAAAGCTAGTCTTAGTTTTTACAATATCCATATATATTAAATTTAAGTGCTTAAATTAGAATGTGGTTGGTGAAAGTATTTATGAATTATTGACATTTTCAATCTACACACTCCAGTGTGAAATTCATTAAGAGGTGATAATTTTGGAAACTCATCATATGAAGCTATTGTAATACAAGGTGCTTGAGCAGCACTTTTATTCAGTGATGCATGGGTTTTATTTGAAAAACAATTTAAAAACTGAGCCTCAGAGATTACTTTTGTCTCTTATTAAATAAAGGATTAGCACTTCATTTGCTGAAAGAGACAGATGTCTGTCAGGTTTTTTGATATGCAATATATTAAAATCTTAATAAGCATCATGGAGAGAAAGCTTTTCTCCCACATAAGTGTTTTTCTTTTGTCTTGTTAAATGTAGAATGTAAGAAAAGAAAAGAATTTATTTTAGAATAATAAAAATCAACAGGCCCAAAAGAAGAATTTCATGAATGTTGTTTCTGCTCTTTATTGAAATTTTATGTACATTTGTCAGTTAAGGAGTTTGATTTGTGTGTGTGTTGTGTATGTGTATATATATTCATGCGCATATACATATGTGTGTGGTTTTTCCCTTTTAATTTACTTTGTTTTTCTTCATTATCATTCACATCTGCACTGGAACATCTGTTCTTGAAATTTTACAATTGGAAGATATTAGAGCTGTTTATTTCAATCCAGTCTCCTACTTTAGGAAAAACAATACCTAAAACTAGTTAATCCCTTTCTTTATAATGCCTTCCTACCTATGTTTCCTACTTCAAACTCTCTCAATTCTTCTAGAGTAGCATTAATTTTGTTTCTTCCATGAACCTTTTTCTGAGCATTTCCATTTTACTAAAGTCTTCTAGGACTTTGAGTATCTAAATATTAAGCCTCTATCTGGGTAAGTGAGTGGGGCATGTATGTGTAAATACACACACACATATATGTATTAATATGTACATGTGTGTATATTAAATACAATGATATATAATGCACACTATAAAATACCATTTATATTAATGTGTTGCTATATTAATGTTTATATTAGTATTTATGTATGTGATTTATGATATATAATAGAACTCATATGATGTTTTAATGTATATATGTATAGATAATATGATTTGTATGCTATATAATTTATTATCTATATATATAGTTATGTTAAAATGTATATGTAACATACACTCATGTGTGTATGTATGTATACACACATATATATATATATATATATATATATATATATATATATATATATATATATGCAGTCACTATAGGTAGCACTCAATAACATGTAGTAGCAATCACATGGCCTTCCAATGACTTATGCTGCTCTGATATAAGACTAATTTTTTTATTATATAACAAATTATGAAAAAAATATTGTTAACTATTAACCAAAAACAGTATCACAAGTCCATGAGACATTGAGTTGCAACCAGATTTATAACAAGAGAAATGAACATGCATGTGCATGAACCCTAAGCCAGGAAAAAGATTTCACAATCCAAACAGAAGCTTGCATTTTTATGAAATTCAGACAAAAAGAGGAGGGAAAATGTTCACCTTAATGGGAGAGGCAGAGGTGAAGAAGTAATGGATAATTAAAATGGCAAAAGCAATAGTTTTTTTTTTTTTTTCCTTTGGGAACTCCCAGACTGTGAAGATATGATGATTTATCTACAATAGTAAGCTTTTTTCCAGACTAATGAAGATGACTGGTGCCTGTCTTGACTCCCAAGGACACACAAGGACTCCAACTAGGGGTGCAAACAACAAATTATGTCAACATGGGGAGGGAAGGGAAGACATTGTCCTCTAACATGTTCAGAGCCTCCTATGAGCTCCAGGTTCAATGTTTTTAGAAAATAGAGCAATTCAAAAAATTCAGTGAACCTTCATAACCTCCATTCCACAGTTCCTTTTTCTTGTACCTTGTGACTATTGGACCTGGGTGTATATGTGTGTGGGTGTTGCCAAATTGAAAATCAGTGTGGTCAACCATAGGCAATATTGTCTTGTAAAAGATTTTTTCAATTTAGGCTCCTCTTTCTGAGTTACATTCTCTTCTACCTTCAGAGAGGAAACCAATGAATGTCCTTGAAGGGTACTCTGAGTTCCCATTACCTTTGCTTTTAAAATTTCTGGAGAACAGAACTCCAGGAAAGCACTGCAGATCAACATGAATCTTTGAAGAATCAGGCATTTTGCAAACACTGGCTGAAAAATGAAATACGTGAACTGGAACAGTAAAAAGAGAAGTTGTTTAGACCATTTTCATATCATCTTTTATCCTCCCCATAGCAACACATGGGTCTAAAAGACAAACAAGCTACATAAGAGCTCCATCAAACTCGAATTTATAGAGACCTGAAAAGAATCTCCTTCTATAAATCACTTCAGTCATTTTTCACAATCCCTGATATCCCAACTTTAAAGGAATAGAGAATCAGATGAGGGAGGTGACAGATATCCATACAATGGTAAGGGTTGATATCTTTTCCAAGAAAGAATAGATAGCATGTCATTGAAAGAAGACTTAGCAAAAAGGGAAGCTTCTGGGTAGAAGAAAAGGTAGGTTGTCATGTAACTATAGAATAATTTTCAATTATCAAAATATTTAGTTTTTAAAATATTAATTGTCGATACACTGTACCTCTGATACATACAATATATGACCCTCTTCTCTCAGTATCTCAAGCAATTCTGTAAGACAGTAAATTTTGAAGAAGGTGCTGATTGCCATTAGTAGAGATACATGAATTCATATGCCTAGATCCCATTCCATTTACAATTTACTATGATTTTCAAAGATAGGACTACTGATATGTTTTAAATTTGCATCAGAATAATTATCATTTAATTTAATTTAAATATTTAATTAATTAATGATAGACCATTCTGGAAATCTAGTGACAATTTATAACATCTCTAGGGTAAAATAACATTTAGAGTTTTACAAAAGCAAATAAATTGGAAACTGACTGCATTATCTTGTTCTTTTTCATTTCACATATATAAATCTTCTCTCCCTAACTATATTGAAAGCAGGGACTATATCTTTTTTATGCTTCTTCTTTATCCCTCATAGCACCAAGGCATAATACAAAGCACTTAGTGCCACTAAATAACAGTTAACTGATTTAATGTTATTGCTTATTTTCATTTATCTAGTTGAACGATTTTTTTCTTTTGTCCAACTGGTGCTTTAATTTAGTTCCTACTCTGATCTAATTGAGATTACTTTAAAATGTTTTAGTGTTTCCCCCCCCTTAAGATAGTATTTATGTTCCCCCTTCAAATGTTGAGTTCCCTTCTAGGTAAATACCAATATTATATTTGGATGAAAATAGGCAGAAAATGCAAATTGGCCTATCATCCTTGGCATAATCTCAAAATGTTCACATAATTTAATTCTGTGAAAATTTGGTTTTTTTTTAAACTTGCAATGTTGACATATATGTATGACATTAAAATATTCATGATACAGAGTAATTTAGCCTAATTAACCAGCTGTGAAATTTATGGGGGGAAATTTTTAATTTTTCTAAGATACTTTACTCATCTAAAGAATTATCTTTAATGTGCCAAAATCAATCAGTTAACATTTTAAATACCTACTGTATACTAAGTTATAGGAAGTAGACTTGCCTAAAAACTATATATAAATGCACATTTAGTGGATAGGTGCATTTTATTATACCATTTTCAGATGCATAAAGGATACAAAATATGATTAGGAAAGATAATTTTACTGTAATTGCCATAAAAGTTCAGACCTATTTCCTATTAAATCCTGTGTTCTATCCTTACTATAGTTACCAAAAGATTTATAGAGATATTTTGTCCTTGATCTTAAGCAGAAACATTAGGAACACATGTACTTATATTGATTCAACGATGGTTTAATTAAATACTTCTTTGTGTAGTGTGCTAAATTAGACACTGGGAGAGATACAAAAGGAAAAATAAAGTATAATCCCTGCCCTCAAAGAGCATAAATAATAGTAAAAAAATATATAGTAAAAAATAAAAATAATAAAAAAGAAGTGTGGACAATAGATTTCTAGGCAACAAAAGGGTCTACTGCAGTGAGCAACACACACACACACATAAGACCAAGAAAGCCTAAGTCATAAACTGAAGGAAGTCAGGAAGGAAAAGAGAATATCAGTAACTATTGGTATTGGACTGTTTACCAAGATGACTGTTTATATGTAAAAGGCATAAATGTAAACTATGAGTACATCAGCTTATATAAGCCTTGTTACTAAAAGGTTTCTAATTGATTTAATATTTTACATGATCTGTCACTATTTTTCATCATTTTACCATTTTACTAGTAATTGAAAATTAACTGAGCTTGTATCCACAAATGTTTGAGCGGAAATGAAGGCTGTGTATTTGAGAAAGAGAAAGAGACAGACACATACACACACACACACACATACACACACACACAGAGAGAGAGAGAGAGAGAGAGAGAGAGAGAGAGAGAGAGAAAGAGAGATTCTAAAGTTTCTAAAACCATATTAGCATTATTAAAGCAAAAGTTTCCTAAGTCTCATTTAATGAACAAAAAGGTATTTCTGGCACTTAACAATTTCTGTAATTTGCAATGCAATTTGAAAAACCTTGGCAATACATGCATAGGTTCTCTGAACCATGTATTTTATAATTAAAGAATGCAATTCAAAGTAATGCATGTGATAGGGTCTTGGATAGAACTAATGACATCTTATTTCTATAAACAATAATGTCCTATGGATAATATCCATTTTATGAAGATTTGAGGATTAAAGAGCAAATGGACCTTCCCACTCCCCCTTATTCTCCATACAAAAGAAAGGAAAAGTCAGAATAAGAGAAAGTAATAAACATTTTATAGAGCTTACTTTGATCCAGGCACTGTCCTAAATACTTTACAAATATTATCTTATTGGATTTTCTTAACAACACTTTAAAGGTGTTGAATTTCCCTAGTTTATAGTTGAAGAAACTGAAGCAAACAGAGATTAAATGATTTGCCATGGGTCACATAACTAGTAAGTGTATGAACTAAAAGCCTAGATTTAATCAGTCGATGCTTATTAATGCCGTGGTTAGCATCAAGTCTGGAGAAACACAAAAGTTGTGCTTCTGTTACTACGGGGAAAACAGAATCCAAGTGGAAAGGGACATTCCAGGGCAATTAGTTGAACTAGTTCCTTATTTTACAGATGAGGAAACTGAGATTCAGGTAGATTAAATGATTATTTAGCTTACAATGGGAATGTGTATCATAGATGAATTTTGATACTAGGGCTTGTGCTTCTTTCCTTTATTCCAAATTGCTTCCCCCTCTTTATGGAGACGAGATAAATAATATTAACATCACCTTGGTGGATGATGTAAAACAAATGTTGAACATGTTATTCTAGCTATCCAAATCCAGGTTAATTTTCAGGCATGGATTTCGAAACTTTAAGAAATGAGAAATCTTTATCAGTTATCCTAGGAAAGTGATAGATAGGCAGTAACCATTGACATATCCTAAATATTAGCAACTTTGTCAGAAATATAGCATATCTGCTTTACCTTCCCTTTCCTTCTCCTTACCCTCATTCAAGGATTGGTGGTGGTGGTTATTTTAGTTGAAATTTATTATTCAGTTCACTTTGGTTTTGAAGACAACCAGTAATATGCTGAATAAACTATAACTAGTCATAAAATGGTCAAGATCAGTATAATTTTTTCCAAAGTAGAGATGCTCAATAAATCATAATTGTTAGCTCAGAACTATTATAGTGACAAGCCTCTCTTGAAGTATACAACATTTATCCATGCTCCATGAATTAAGACCAGAACCAATGACATTAAAGTAAATTTTCATTAGAATCAAAATGGAGTGGTACATGAGTAAAAATATTTTGAAAAAGCGAAAATATCCTTAAAGGCAAGATGATTTTCCAAAATGAGGAGAGCTGAAATATTGGTATTTCTTTGTATCTCTTACTAATACTCTTTCAGTCAATATTTCTTCAGAAGAGGACTTGTATTTTCCTTTACCACACCACTGGATAAAGAAAGATAGGGGGAGGGATAGAGGGAAGAGAGGAAGTGTGAGAAGAAGAGGTAGAGAGAAAGGGGGTGGGTGGGAAAGAGAGAGTACAAATAAAGGATTAACGCATCAATTTTGCATATCCTGACATAGTAAAATATGTAAAAACTGGAGGTAGCTCACATTAGCTCAGTATAACCAACTTTTAAAATTTTATTGTGAATATTTGCATCTCAGAAATCAGCAAATGCTGATCAGAACATGATTTATTGTTTTGTTCATTCTCTAGATATAATAAAGTGATTTAAAAATATTAATAATCACTTTAAATTCAGAAGCATCTCATATTCTTTTTTTTTTCCAGAGACTCGGTTGTACAATGTTTCCCTCCATTAGATTGTATGCTCCTTGAGAATAGGGACTGTTCTGTCTTTGATATATTTATCATATATAACAAGCATAGTGCTTGTTATATATGATAAATACTTAAATTCTTGTTGATCAGTTGATTTATTTCAAGATTAATAGTCTAGAAGATGGATTTACTTTTTTAAGGGAGAAGGTTATATTCCTATATATATATATGTGTGTGTGAAGTTTAGAATTTAAATGCCAATCAACAGAACTGATGAAGCTGGAAAACTCTTCCCTAGGCTGTAACATCCCTAGAGGAATTTAGAACAAGGAAAATGTTTTAATGTTCCTTTTTCAAATACACAGATATAATCAAAAGAACTTTTAATTCCTTTTGATATAGGTATTTATGTTGAAAATAAATTGCATGTCATAATGAAGGCTTAACATTTATAGTAGACATGGAAATGTAATTTTTAAAAATAAATAATTGTTTTGTTGATCTTTTTAAATTCCAACCAGTCCCAAATGACTCCCTTATATTCCCCATAGAATGTTCTCATGTAAAAAGAAGTAGAGTTAAGGGGGGAGGAGGAGTGAAGAACATAGTACTCAAGTATGGCAGTATATAATCTTATTCTGAATTTGTAACCTATTATCTTTCTATTAAAATGCACAAGGCATGCTTCACCAGCAATGTACCACATTTATGAGAATTTTGATACCCTCCAGTATGTTTTCACTCTCATTGTTGTAGTTATTGTATAACTTATTTCCCCTGGTTTTTCATATGTTAGTTTATTTCATACAAGTCTTCAGAGAATGAAACTTTTAAAATGTGCAATTAGCACACAAATGCTTTCTCCTACATTTGACTATCAGTTATATGATGGCTACAGAGATACTCTTCATTTCCAGATTTAATTCAAAGAATTGACTGGCCTTAGTATTCTCCTCTGTGAATCAACACCTGAGAAACTGCCATTCTAGCTCTTTTCCCTGTTTAATTTAAGCCTTTATCTGAGAAATATGGAAACATTCAATCAATCCATTGCATGCTGTGGGTGCTCCATGAAGATTGTCAGCAGTGATAAATCATGGTAGTCTCTAGGCCATCAGGAAGAGCTCTTGAAATAACATGAAGTATGACGTGGAGGTATTTATATAGTTATTTACTTGGAAGAATTTTAAAGAGTCATAACTATTATTCTGTTATGTACAAATATTTTTGAGATACTAATTTATATCATAGTTTGATACTGGTTGAGAATCTCTTTTATACTTAATAGAGAAATATCAGTGATATCTTTAGAGTTCCTGGAAAAAGAGAGAGGACACACATACACATACAGAAAGAGGGGGAGGGAGAGGGAAAGGAAAAGAAAAGGGGAAGGGGAAGGGGAAGGGAGAGAGGAAGAAGAGGGAGAGAAATTAACTTAGAGCAGGAAAAAAAAAACATTTAAAATTTGTCCATTATTTAATGAACCTACTTGTCTGTGGTTCAGGTCCCCCCCCAAAGCCAGATTTTCTCCCACCATTTTCCACTTCCAGGTAGTTAATTCACATTGTAAGGATTGTTGTTTTAAAAGACATTTTCTTCCTGATACTCATTGTGCTTCATATTACCTTTAATTACTTAGTGTATCCCAATCATTTTTTTTCTTCTTCAGTGACTTAGGGCATTGATTTTAATTATCAACTCTAGCCATTAAATTTGTTGTATTTTTTTTAGTCACTGTAATTACTTTGTTCTCATGGAGCTAAAGCCTTGTTTAAGGGGACAGGAAAATTCTTTATATATGAAGTTGGTGCAGTAACTTTATCATTTCCAACAATTTGCCTTGACTTCCTTTGTACTCAGAAAAATTATAATGTCCATGATTCCAAGCATCTCACTTATTATGATTCCCTATACTTTCCTCCCTTCCACAGTTTGTGTTCCAACTATAATGGTTCTACTTTCTATTCCTTGCACATCCTAGGCCATTTCCCATCTTTGGACTTGTGCACCATTGTGTCCATGGCTTAAATGTTTTTCCAGCCCTACACCACTACCAACCTAACTGCTAGTGCTTTCTCTTCTCTTCTTGCCTTTCTTTTTTTTTAATCTCTGGAGCTTAGCACAGTCCTTAGGACATAGTAAATGCTTAGAAAATTCCTGTTGATTGACAGTATCTAAATAGTAATGTTCTATAACTTATACGGCCTAGATATTCAGAATTTATTCAGTGTTTCATGTTAAGATAGTATCCAAGTTAAATATCTAAGATTTGAGCAATGTGGGTATATCAATGCTGATCCCCACATAATGATTATAGATGCTTTTCCTATTAAAGAAAATAATTATATTCCATATAGCATATGATATTTGTGTGGGCAGGGAAAGAAAAGATATTCCACAAAAGTTTTCAGTTCCTTTCATTTAATGCCTAAATGTAACCTTATTGTATGTCTATCTCAGAAATATGTTAGTTCATAGAAATCTATTCTTTAGCCTGGGAAATTAGTTTCAAATTAAAGGTTCTGTTCAGTAGATCAGTTTCTGAGATGGATATAGAAAAGGCTACTAATTTAAACAGTTCTGTGTTTAGTATGTAATAGTATGTGATAAGTGGAACTAGCTAAATTATTAGAAAGCCTTTTGTTACAGTATCTGAGCTACCCTTATAAATGGAAATATTGATATTCCTGTTATGAATATTGTATATCCCTTTTCTATGGTCTGGTATACTATTGTATTTATTCTCTTAATTTGATGATTTTTTGTCTTATATTTCAGTTTTTTAATTTAAAAATTATATAAGGTATTTATTTTAAATTGAGCTTGAATTAGAGGAATGAATTTTAACCAATTAATGTCCTGTGAATTACATATGAAATAAATTAATATTTCCTTTAAATTTGAAAGAGGTAAAGATAAAGGTGCCTAGATAATACCGTACCATTAATCTATTCTCTTTTCTTCTTTCTCTCTTTACTTCTCTCTCTCCAATAGAAGTGGAACAAAAAGGTAATTAAATACCTTTCATAAATTATATATATATATATTACTTATTTTAGGCTAAGTTATTTAACAGTTTAACATATAGTTTAAATATTTTTGTCATTAATTTTTACCTATTTATGAAAGCTTATTTAGTCCCTCTGCTGCTCAACTTCACTAAATAGATCATTAAGATTAATTAGTGGCAGTTTAAACCCTTTATACTAAAGAATATTTTTTTTAAAGAAGTTTTATTTTATTCCCATTATTTGCTAGAAAATATTTTGCCTTTTTTCTATAGTGGTGATAGATAGTGATTTTATTAGTACGCGCATATATATAGAGACATTTACATGCCCAAATATACAAATATTTATATATATATGCATATATATGTATATGTATATGTGCATGTATATGCTAGATTATTTGGCCCAGCTTTGTTTTGCTGTATATCCTTTCCCTGTCCTTGCTTATTTGTTGGTGGGAGGGGGAGGAAGGACTCTTTTGAAACACACTAAAATAAATCCACTCTATATCCAAAACCTATTGGTTTGCATATAATAAAGGCCTGGACCCTTAACAGAAATGATGTTGTAGGGCAACATATTTATAACAGTAAAATTGAAAAATCTTTACAAGACATTTTAATAGAATAAAATAAAAACTAACTCAATGGTGAGATGCTTTAAGTCATATGCAAAGCCATTTTGATTTTCCTTCCTTTAGGAAAACAAAGTGGTCGATTTCTCCCCCTGACTCCCATTTTTTATTCTGGAAAAAAAGAAAAGATTTGGTTTTCCAGTAATTGTTTTCCATTTTAAAACCTAACAACATTCCTTGCTGATCATCTTACATTTGTTTTGCCTTGTATGTATGCTTAAGATTTCTGCTAATGAGCTTATTACTAATGGCTTTGTCAAGTTTGGGTCAAGGGGAGAATAGCCTATAATATACTAAATTATGGCTCAGCATTCAAATATGTTGAAAAAACTTAATTTGCCCTCCTACTACAATTCTCTGTTTCACAAACATAAGACATGATTCTTTTTCAGAACATTTTTTTGCACCAATTTTCAAGCAGTTTTGAATAGGTAAACCAACCAAAGAGTCTCATGCTTCCTCCCACCTTTTGGGCGACATATGCTACTGAATTATACTAAAACCTGAGTGTCAGCCTAATTGCTGGCTATTTTCAATCTGAAGTTTGAGCAGCAAAAGACCATGGTAAATGGTACTATTCTTTTACGCTCCTGTCACGTAACATTAGAAGGTACATGCTTTTAAATTCAAATACTACTATATTTAACAGGACATTTTTAACTGATTAAAATCTAGAGCTTGGGTTCCTCTCAATGAACTTCCCACCTTTTTCTTCTTTCCTCATTCCTTTCTTCCTTCCCTCTTTTCTTTCCTGCCTTCTCTTTCTCCTTCCAGTACCCATCCATCACTCATTATTTAATTGTGTGGATTGCATGCTTTATGTGCATTATAGCAGCTTTGGGAGTCCTTTTTGCTAGCTGAATTGGTGATCTCTTTTCGGACTCTACTTTTGCTTTAAGCATTCTTGTAAATGACTAGGGGATTGCCTTTTGCTTCTTAATGATACCTATTAAATTGTTCATACTACTTGGGCTATAAGGATGGATCGTTTATTGCAACTTTACAGGAAATTCATGAGTGGACTGTTTTTTTAATTGCATGAAAATGTTTCTAGGAATCACCTTTTTATTTAAATTACAAACTAGAGAGAACATTTGTGTACATATGCATATATAGACACTATATATATGTACACATATTAAAACATTGGAATTACATGTATGCAAAGAGGAATGCTGCAAGTAAGTACAGTTACTGTACAAACAGACTTAAATACAGTAACCAAAGAGAAACAAAATTATTTTGAAAAGTCAAAATCAAAGAGGAAAAATAATTCCTGCTTTAGGAAGAACAGCAGATAAACAAATCATTTGTATCTCCAGTAGCTTTTTGGTGGGTGTTTCTGATATTGAACTAGTAATTTAATATTAGATTCCAAAATGATGAGGAATAATAATACTTGCCAAAATACAGAAATTAATTGTATTTATCTCTCTCTCTTTTTTTTTAAACTTTTCCTCCTGACAGTTTTTCTTTGTCCTGGACTACTCAAAGGCGTATACCAGAGCGAACACTTGTTTGAGTCTGATCACCAGTCCGGGGCATGGTGCAAGGACCCCCTTCAGGCTTCAGACAAGATTTATTACATGCCCTGGACTCCTTATAGGACGGACACCCTCACAGAATACTCATCCAAGGATGATTTTATTGCTGGAAGGCCAACAACAACTTACAAGCTCCCTCACCGAGTTGATGGAACAGGATTTGTAGTCTATGATGGAGCTTTGTTCTTCAACAAGGAACGCACAAGAAACATAGTTAAGTTTGATTTGCGGACTAGGATAAAAAGTGGGGAAGCTATCATAGCTAATGCTAATTACCATGACACATCCCCTTACCGGTGGGGAGGCAAGTCTGACATAGACCTGGCAGTAGATGAGAATGGGCTATGGGTCATCTATGCAACAGAACAGAACAATGGCAAAATTGTCATTAGCCAATTGAACCCTTATACTTTAAGGATTGAAGGGACATGGGATACAGCCTATGATAAAAGGTCAGCTTCCAATGCATTTATGATTTGTGGGATTTTGTATGTGGTCAAATCTGTATATGAAGATGATGACAATGAAGCTACGGGGAATAAGATAGACTATATTTACAACACCGACCAAAGTAAAGATAGTTTGGTGGATGTACCCTTTCCAAACTCATACCAGTACATAGCCGCTGTGGATTATAACCCTCGGGACAATCTACTTTATGTGTGGAACAATTATCATGTTGTGAAGTACTCTTTGGATTTTGGACCTCTGGACAGCAGATCAGGTGAGTCTGCCTTTGGGCATCCTTTCTCTATTCCAAAACTGTATATGGGGTGCGGACTTGCAGGTCATTCAAAATTTGAAGAAGAGTATCTTTCCAACTTTGAAATTGTGGTTCAAAACAAATCAAATAGCTGTTGATTGCTATCTCTATGTAAAAGTTTTGGTGAAAATCAAAAACTGACTTATCAATGACTGCCTCTTCTAAGCACTAAGGGTATGTATTTGGGCTATGCTTTTGAAATAGTTGACCAATTTAAATGATCTGATTCTTTGGTGATCTTGTGTTTTCTACCATATTGTAGTCGTATGATGTATAAAAATCCTTCTTTGTGAATAATCCATGTCTATTATGCATGCTCCTTGCAAACAAAAACTGTCATAATCCAGAATAAAAATTCAAGTCCAGTCCTCCTCTGAAGAAAACTGACCTAGAGTTAGAAGATCTTGCTGAAAGGCTTAGTGTTTCTAGTTGCTTGCTTTTTAACTATGATCCCAATCACTAAAACTCTCTGTACTTCTGTTTCATCATCTATAAGATGAAAATTCTATTTATGCTAGCAATCTCACAGAATTGAGGAAAACTATAAAATACTATGCAACATGAACTATCCTTATTACTGTCATTATTTTCTTGCTATACGAAGCTCCGGATGCAATCCTTTCCATATGATAGATGCTTAATAAATGGTTAATTGAACATAATGCTAGCTTTTCTATAATCCCCATTGAGTATTTCATAGCCCTTGTCAAAATTTAAAATAAAACTATATTCAAGTACATATACTTCAGAAGTATAGGTGATTGCAATTTGATCTATTCTGCAAATAAACATCATTTCAAATAAACATTCTGCAAATAAACATCAGTCCACAAACGAGTCTGGGACAAACTATACAATCAGCTATTATGAAGGCTTCATAACTCTTGCCTTTGCATTTTGGACTACAACATGATATCTTCTTTCCTTTTTTTATTTTTATAAAGCCATTGACTTATGTTCTTTTTCATTACTTCCTCTTTTTATTCTTATTTAAAATAGTGTCTACAAAGCTCACTGTAGAAGAACAGGGAGGTCATTTCAAATATTTTAAAAGAATTCATTCAAGTGATGAGGAGATATAAAGGGGAATAGCAAAGATGGCAACAAATTTGCCATTGGGACTAGTGAACCCAAGGATATAATAACAACAAAGATAGTTTCCATTTTGTTATTTGTTAAAGGAATATTTCTGGATAACTCACAAATGCCTCATTTCTGGTTCAACTGATTTCAATGAAAAGTAGACAAGGCTATTCATTTGGAAGTGGATTAACCTTCCTGAAAGTCCTTTAATATCTATGAGAAATAAAGCAATATTTTCATTTTATCCATCTAGACCTTTCATATTTATAGTTCCATCCTTCTAGGCTTCCTGTATTTAAACAGACAATGATTTTCTTCAAGTTAAATAACTTCAAGTCAAGTAAGTAGGTCAATGACTTTTCCTGGCCATTCACTGTTTTTTTTTTTTTTTAATTTAAATAATGTGGTACTCTGTCCCACTTCAACTAATTTTGTGATGAAAATTTGTTTCTAAATTTTTAGTGCCAGACAGCATTAAGTCCATCTCAATTATGAAATTTAATCTTTGAAAATGAGTTACTACAATAGTCTTGTTAGAATGATTCCATTTTCTCAGAAATATCTACAAATTGTATTCACAGACTATACATGGTGTATATAAGTGAATACATCTACTTTGTATTGTAATTATATACATACTCTGGATGAAACATTAGTAGTAAATTGAAGAAAATTTAAATACTTAACATATATATGAAATTAAACAAAAACAAAAAGTTTAGAAAAAGTGTCAATGACTTTGTTTTTTAAAAGCCAGTTTTTGTAATGATAAATATAATGAAAATGATAAAATTCTACTTTTGACCTATATTGCTAATTTAACCTAGGTGATTATATTTCCACTTCAACAACAAAAATAACAATGAAGACTTATGTCCATTTTGCAAAAATGGAGGTTTCACCTGGATTAAATTTACAAATGCTTATAAAAATATCCATTTTCATGCATCAATGCCCTGATTAAAAAGCTAATAATTTGGCACAGTTTTAATGTAATTGAGAGGTGTAAAGAACACATTTAGAAGTAAATTTTCTGCATGGTATGTGGAATATGAGCGTTTCAATTAACATTAAGAGGAATTTTGATGTAATCCACACAAATAATTCTGTCTTCCATTTAGAAGATTTGTATGTAAGTATGTGTATGTATATATAGAAATATTCTTTTCATATAAAAATTTTCTTGGACATATTTGTTTTTACTCCAAATGCTGATAATGTTCTTCATGGGAAGTGAATTCTTTCCTTGTTGTAATTACTTTTCTCCTTTAAAATGTGTGAATAATATGATTGTATTTTAGATTAATTTGTATATTATTGAGAGCAAATAGTTTAGGGAAGTAATAATTCTACTAACTAAAATGATGGGTAACTTAAAAGTGAATGGGAAAAACAACAACAACCAAAAATATGTTCATGTAAGCCATGTATATGTGACTATGATTTAAATCAAATAAAGTAAGTTTCCAATAAAGAAAATCTTAGAAATTTTACCTAGAACAGACATAAAATTATTAAATCCAATTCTTCTTATAAATGAGAAAACACATTACGAAGGGTCAATGACTCATACAGAATAAGAAATTGAGCCTGATTTCACATCTACTACCCATTCAACTCTGTCACAACGTGTATTTATTTAGGAAGACATTTGAACATTGGTGGACAGATCTTATAATACAGAGAAAAACTAAGTTAAGAAATAGGATAGATTAAGAAACAAAAAATTGCCACTGAAACCAATTATGTCCTTAAAAGGATGAAATTGAGATAAGTGCCTAAACTGACCAAATACATGAAAAAGAGATCTATATACTTCCTTAGGGAAGCAAATTTTCCTCCAAGACATAAGAAAAGGAGGAGATAAGAAATGCTGCTATTGATCATTTGAAAGAAGTTTTTGAAGCTTCCTTCTTAGTGAAATACAAAGATTAGAATTCTGATATAATTATGAAGGTTAGAGATTTTTTGAAGGAGGTGAAGAAAAAAAGTTACATCTTCCAAATCTGAATATATGATCCCATGACCTAGTACAGAAGGAAACTTATAACTTTCCTGAGAATGTGCTCTCTTAAATATACATTCTGAATAAAGTTGAAAAAAATCTGATAAGTTTCTCCATTTATTATCTTAGATAATATAGACATAGACTTTGGGCTTTATGATTACACATATTTTCACTTTTGTTGAAAGATTCTTTTCTCACCTCTTGTCATTTGCCTTTACAAAAGAAGGTAAGATGAAAGAGAGAGCAAGTGATTTTTAACTCCATAGCAGGGACATAGGAAGAGGCATTAAGAAGTCATCAGAGTATTGGTCTGGATGCTCTCAATATGAGGATAGAAAAGAAAAGGTAGTGTTCAGTTAGAGAATTAGTTTTAAGAGGAGGACAACAATGAATTTCTGAAGTTGGCATAAGTAAATAGAGAGGATTTGTGCTGGTGATTAGTGAAAACAGGAGCTTGAGTTAGGAGTAAAATATTAGATTTGAATCTAAATACAGAGGTTGGAAGCCTTGTGAGAGAGGCTTTACTGTACACTTTAGTTATTGACATTATAGTCAGCAGCAAGATAAGTGTCGTTGTTTTGTTGTTAGTATCCACCTACTAGAAATGCCAGTACAGAACGAACAAGATGGAAGATATAAAATCAGAATTTTCCCTATGAAACTTAAGCTAAATTAGGGGCTCATCTGAGATAATGTTCGCATTTCTATCCCCGAGAAAAGAATGCCCTAATGGGCACTGGCCAACCTAACAAATACAATTACCCTTTCTGAATTCTTTTAAATGCAAATATGCAACCATTTTTTTCTATAGCTTTTACAAAATGTCATTAGAAAAAAAAATGAATCAGCACTCTTGTTATTACTGTTTAGCATTTATATGGCATTTTATATTTGCAATACTTTTTTATTATTAATCTAGCTGTATTTCACATATTAAGGACTATACACATTCTCAGTTTACAAATGGCTTGTATTCTAAAAGTGTGTCAATAATTTAGTTGTATGAAACTTTAGGTGATATTTTTTTCTGAAGAAAAACAAGATTGTAAATTGTAAGTTTTCAGGCAAGACTAAAATTTCAGTTTAACCTGTGGTATGACTGAAATACTTTACATTTTCAATATGAAAAGATGGGAAACAATATTGGTATAATACAAGTCATTAAATGAAGTATCAAGTTTATAAGAAATGTTTTTAAGGTATATATCAAATGTTGGCATTAAAAGCAGATGGAAAAGTAGTTGGAAACTTGCACAGTAACTTTGATGATTTATAGCAATGTATCTTTTTAAATTAAGCTTTTTTCCCTTAAAACCCATTACTTTCTTTTTGTTGGTATACAAGAATTGATGTTATACTTAACCATATCTAGGTATGTTTCTGTCTCACAAATGGAAAAGATGAAAAAAGATTTTTCTTGAGTTGGGAATCATAATTTAAGTTAATATAATATAAAAACAAGAACTACAAGAGAGTTTAATGAATAGAAACTTGAAAGGGAAAAAAGTATGTGTATTTGAGAAATAGATTGGCAAGGTTGAATTAACTTATTGGTGAAAGAAAAGGGGGAATTAAAAAAAGAGGTATTGTAGGAAAGACAGCTCTGAGATTCTACAGTCATCTCAGAACAATTTGGTTTCTGCTAAAGGCAAGGTTGATGAGAAGGCCAATGGAACAGGGACTCAGGGTAGGCTTTGAGAAACACTAGCCAATTATTTCTATCCTAATATTTTAAAAATCAGCATTTATCACTTATAGAGACCCTCTCTAACATCCAAAGATATATGTTGGAAAGAAGTGAATAGAATTTCCCTAACTCTACTCTTAAAAAAAATCTATATTGCATATTAGATAATTTTCTGGATTTAAATTTAGGGAGACCAAATTCAAATACTACTTCAGACATTTAGTAGTTGTGTTTTTCTTAAGCAAACTTTTTTTTCCCTTCCAGTTTCACTTTTCTGATCTGAAAAGAGGTACAATAGCAACTATCTACTGTTGAAACAATATATACGGAGGTATACACACTTGTAGCCATTATAGCTCCATATAAATGTTATTTTTATTATGGTTATTTACTGAGAATAAAATGTGAAGGGGTTTTGGCTAAAGGTGAAACCATTGAAGGCAGAAAATGTCAAATTGGGTGGGGTGGTTGACTATGGGTATGCAAGTGTACCTTTGCATTGGTGTCTCTCCTGACTGGTATACTCTACTTCCTCATTGCAGGCTGGTAATATACCTAACATTCTTCGAGAATAAGGTCAAGTGCTACTTCCTAAACTTTGCTATTCCTAAGCCTGTCTGTCAGTTGTTAATATGTCCCCACCACCCAAAATAACTATTTTATATTTATTTCTCTGTGTACATGTTGTTTCCCCTCTCTGTCTGCCTCCCAATAGAATGTATGCCCATTGCAGGCAAGAATTATTTCATTTCTGTCTTTGTATCCTATATCTCCAAGTATTTTGCTTATCCTATTACTTAATCATTTAATTGATGGGATTTCCCATTATGTCATTGTCTGAATATAAATGATCAAAATGTAGCATGATCTTATTCTCCAAAAGTGAATTCCTGTAACAAGAATAGAACCAAAGAATATGATGATTAGTTCTTGTGACACCATCTTTATATTTGATATATCATCATTTTCTATCATCAGCATTTTCTAAAGGACCAAAACATATCAATATGTTTCACTATTTAAAAGACATACTACTGAACTTTGCTTTTTTTTTTTTCAGATTCATCACAATACTCTTTATGATGCCCATCCTAAGGAGGAAACTCTTCCCTATTATGGACAATTAATACCTGTCCCCATCTTTCTACGCAAACCCTACCTCTTAAAAAGTAATATTTTGGCCCTAATCCCTCAGTCTTTAAATTTTTCTGAAGGTTCATTTGTTAACCCAGCTATGGCAAATCCACTGGTCACTTATGTCAAAAATATTCATATTTCCATGTTAGAACATCTCATTTCTCTCTAATGGACCCATCTTTTCAGTTCTCTAATCTTTGTCATCATAAACTCTTACCACTTCTATCCCTAGGCTTCTGAATCTTGCTAAAGAATTATTGAATCAGTCCAATAGAAATTCATACTCTTCAAAACTTTATCTGGGCTTACAGTTTTGCAAAACATTTGTTTATTTCTTAGTAATTTCCTTTGTAAAATTCCTTTGTAATTGTACAAATTGTAATTTGTAATGTCATACTCCTCAGCGCAGTTGATCTAGATCTTTTCTGTTCTTCTCAGATATCTGCTTCCATATCTACTTCTTTGATCATTTCATATGATCTCTCATTCAGTTTTACTGGATAGAACCAGAGCTATTTAATTTTCTCATCTATCTCTGGTGAAAATTAGAATTTATCTATATCCCTACATCCCAACCCATTTATTTTCCTTGTATTTATTTTCTTTATCCCATAACCATTCCATTATGTCTTAAAAACACTTGCTACCTATAGTTATATGAATTACTGTTCCCTCTCTGGCTTATCTTACATACTATCAGTATTATCAAAAGAGCAGTATATACTTGTAACCTCTACCTCCTCATTATTCTATATTTGAACTTTGATCTGTACTAATATAATGAAATTCTTAGCTTGAAGGTCACTATTGACCTTTTCATAACTTCCAAGTTCTGTGTAGAATATTTGACACTGATGACCATCTCTTTCTTTTTGAAATTGTGTGCCTCTCAATCTTTTGTTACTGCAACATCTTGATTCTTCTCCGTTTTCTAATTGTTTCTTTGTTCTCATTGACTGTTTCCAGAGTTGCATCCTAAGTTCTGGTCTAATAGTAGGCTCACACTCTCAATGATTTTTCTGATGTCTTGGATTTATATCTCTAATAGTCTAGTAATAATCTATATAAATGTGCCTCAAACATCCCAAAATAAACAATTCACAAAACAAATTTATTCACACATGAAAAACAGAAACATCAATAAATGGTTTGAGATTTGAATTTGAGACATAAAGGAATTGAAATCTCTATTAATCTTGATACCTTTGAGTCATCTTTGTGCCTGTCCCTTCTCACTTCATATGCAGTTACAAAGCCATTTTCATTCCTATTGATATCAATCTAGTTTATTTTCTCATTTTCTTTCACCTACACCATTTTTATAAATTTCCACCTGACCTCTCTGCATCCTATTTCTTTCTTTCAAATTCACTCTACATTGCAAAGCCAAATTAATATTACTAAAACACCATCCTATTAATATAATCTCTTTGCCAATTACTTTCTAAATGAGTTGTTTTAAGAGGTAGTTGCAATAGAAGACAAAATAATTGTGCATGGGTTATGCTGAATGTGTTGAACCAAATAGATTCTGAAGTTCTTTTCAACTCTTTTGCAAACTCTTTTATTTATTTATTTATTGAGAGGCAATGGGGATTAAATGACTTGCCCAGAGTTGCACAGCTAATAAGTGTGAAGTGTCTGAAGCTAAGTTTGAACTTAGGTCCTCCTGAAGACCTGAAGAAAAAGCAGGGTGGGTGCTTTTTCTACTGAGTCATATAGCTATCCCCCTGACTTGCAAATTCTTGAGATTTGCATTTAAGATTTCATTATCTGCCCCAAGTGGCATTTCCAGTATTATATTCTGCTTTTGTGTCTTTATACAGGATATTCCTTACACCTTGAAGAAACTCCTATCATATAACTCCGCATCTCTACCTGTTAAAATCCTATCGATTCTTCAAGGTCAAGGTTGAGTCTCCCTCCTTGTCTTTATAATTTTCCCTCAGAAATTTTCTTTCCTTTGTCTAAATTATTTTATCACTTTTTTTTTCTTCATGTTACAGATGCCATTGTGGTATAAATTGATTTCAGAGTTATTCTCTGAAATTTGCCAACTGTCTTACAATGAACAAATCAGTCTCTGTTATCTTTAGTTTTCTCATTTGTAAAATTTGGATAATAACAAAATCATAGATTTAGTGCAGGAAACGATCATAAAAATCCAACCCTTTCATTTTTACAGAAAATGAAACAAAGACCTACAGAGTTTAAATGACTTGCCCATCTGGTAACACAACTGGGATTTCAGCCTACATGCTCCGACATTGAATTATACAGTATGCTTTTCAAAATTTACCTTATAGGCTTGACATGAAGATGAAATGAAATAGTATATGTAAAATGCTTTGTAAGTCTTAAAGTACTATAAAATTTGTTATGATTATTGTATGCAATATTTATATATATTAACCTTGCTGGATTTTAACCCTTTAATTACAGATTCAGTGCCTTATATATTTTTCTCTCCTTCCTAGTATCTTTCATAGAGTAGAAACTGAATAAATGTTTTAAATGATTTAAAAATTTATTTTAAAAAATATTATTCACTATATTTGAAGAAGGCCAAAATATTTTGTCAACTTAGAGTTAATTCACATTGCCCCATTCTGCCTATCCTGCTGTAGTAGATTTATAGCCATTGAGATTCAATCAATCAGAAAGCATTCATTAAGTACTTCCTATGTGTCAAGCACCATAGTAAACTCAGAGGATATAAAGAGATTCTGTGATTTTCTCTCACTCATTTCTTCCTATGCCTTTCCTACTACTTCCTACAAGTGATCGATAGGCACTGATTTACACATGAAAATTCCATTTGTTGCCAAAATCCTATGAAGCTTAGATTTATTTCTGACCCACCCCCTGCTCTCCCTGAATACAATCACATACTTACAAGAACAGTCAAAACAGCAAGTGTTAAGGACTGTGGTGTCAATCCCAGTGTTCAGCCCATTTAGCTTTGATATCAGAGTAGTTTCTGCACTGAAGAATTCTATAGAAGTATTTTTTTTTTAAATCCTGGATTTAAAAACTTTAAAGTTACAAAATGCTAACTACTAAAGCTTTTACAGTATAAAATTTTAAACTACCTCATATTTTATATTTTTTACTCAAAATATGGAAACGCTAAGAAATTGTCAACGATTGTACACTAATATAAAATAGAATCATTTTAATTTAATGAATTTAAAAATAGAATCATTTAAGGTATAATTCCACTTTTTAAAGTGATCAAGTTTTTTATAATTCATCACCAGGTTGGTGTTGGCCATGTCATGATGGATTTTTTGGTTGCTGTTGTTATAATGATTCTCATAGACCATCTATAAAGCTATGGACAGGTTGTGACCTCTCTTAATAGGAGGAATATTCATACCAACAAAATCACAGCTCTTTGGTGTATTGCCCCATATCAGGCCACCATCTTTATCTTCTCTCCACTAGAACCTTAGACTCCAACTCTGAACTTTCCCTTGTCTTTTTAATGCTAAGCTTTCACTTTACATTGCTTGTTTTCCAAGCCAAGCCTCCATTTTATTTCCTGGCCACATCTGTGCCAAAGCATTGGCTTTTTAACCCATATCCTCTTTATTGATAGTCTTCCTCCTAATATAATATAAGATTCTTGAGAATGGGGACTATCTTTTTTACTTATATTTGTATCACCAACCTTCCCCATAGTATCTATTGCATAACAAATACATAGTTAGTAAATAGTAATATCTTATATATTAAGTTCCAAATTGATATTCAGTTATAATAGTTCTACTTGTTTAAGAAAGGAAGAGAGTTACTTTTTTTAAAGTGATAATGGAGAAAATTCTTAATTAAGCAAGAAATAAAGAGGTTAATCAGTAAACATTTAGCATCTAATCTATGTCAGACTTTGTAATAAAAATGAGAATACAAAAAAGGGCAAAATTTAACACCTCGCCTAAAGGAGCTCTAATTGGGGATACAAAAAGCAAACAATTATTTCTAAAAAGCTATATTCAGGATAAATGAGAAATAAGAAGGAGAAGGCTCAAGGATTTAGAGGGATTGGGAAAGATTTCTTATAGAAGATGAGATTTTAGTTGTGTCTTTAAGAAACTGGGGAAGCTAGTTTGCAGAAATGAGGAGGAAATCACAAGATTAGGGTCATTTCAATTACTAGAAATTGAAAGATCTTCATAATAATAAAATCATTGCTGCTAAAATAAGATAAATTACTGTTAATAGGAGGGAAATCTTTGTATCTCTTATCTCTAAGAGTTTCATATCCAAATAATGTAAGGATTTAACAAATATGTAAGCTCAAGTGGCAGCTAGATGATACAGTAGATAGAGCACTGAATTTGGAGTCAGAACATATGAGTTCATACCTCAAATATTTATTAGTCATATGACTCTATCCAAGTTTAATGATCTCTCTGCCTCAGTTTTCTATGAAATGGGGATAACAATAACTCCTATCATTCAGAGTCATTGTGAAGATCAAATGAGATGGCATTTATAAAACATTTTCGCAGACATGAAAAAATGCTGTATAAATGTTGGTTGTTAACAACAATAATAACCATCCAAACAGATAAAAGGTAAAAAAGGATTTGAACAAAGGAAAAAATTCAAACACTTGACAAGCACAAAAAAGGCTCCAAATCCCTAATAAGTGAAATAGAAAATTAAGACAATTGTAAGCTTTCACTGTACACTTTGAAAATTGACAAAGGTGACAAGGATGAAAATAAAAGTTGAAACACTAGCACAAAAATAGAGACAGTCTTAGACAAGCTTTGGATTGTTCCAACAATTATTTAAAAATGGAAACAACATGTTGTGCTAAAAATCTTGAAAGCAGTCATATCTTTTAACACAAAGACTCCACTAGTGGGTGTAATAACTATCAGATGAGTTTTCACCACTCTGGGTAGTACCTCTTAACAATTCACCTGGGTATGTGAGTACCTGTTTACTCTCTCATTTGTTGGCTGTCCTACTTCAAAATTCTCTGAAATTAGTAGGTCTAGATTCCTGGAGAAGGACTATAACTATGCATTTAAAACCCAAATTTTCTCAGTTTTAATGGCCTGTTTTTGAAGAGAAATGTACTCCTTTTCCTCACCAGTCCAGCTCTTGAGCACTCACTGATGCATTTCTATCTACATAAAACAGGCACTCACAGTAATGACACTTTTAGACCTCAAATAAAACCATTTTTTAATTCACACTTCACTCCTTGCTGTTTCTTTCTTTTTTCTGTCTGGATTCCCAATCTTTTCACCAAATCACCTCCAACCTCAGCCTTTGTATTCTATACCTATACCTTCCAGTGGCTTAAATCAATGCTTTCCGGCTCCCAATGAGTCCACCCGCTTACTTAACAGTAAGGCAAAGTAAATAATATAAGTATTCATTTATAAAATAAATGTATGAACAATAAATTCTATCATAATTCACATAAATCTGTACCATATCAAAGCTCTCAGTATCTGGGGGAGAGAGTGGGTGCCCACATAAACATGGAAGAGAAGAACATGAAGAAAGAAAACTCATTTCTCAGGGTGTAGTAAAAGTCAGTACTGCAGGCTTTGATGTCATTGGTACATTGACAAACATCTACATCATAGTACAAAACTGCTTGTCTACTAACTGTGTGTTGATTCTCATTGTTCCCCTTATATATTCTTATCTAAGCTCAAACTATGTTGCATTTACAAGTTCTTTCGGCTTAAAATTGACATTAAAAAGAAGTTGAAAAAATTATAATTTTTTTTATATGAATAACAGTTCCCTTTTAGTCAGAAAACTTCAAAGCACATCAGACTGGCTTTTCTTTGGGCTTTATTTACAGACAAGCCCAATGAATGACTTACTCACCAGGATGCTGCATTATCCAGTCGAAATAGAGCTCAGCACAAAGAGCTTAGGGTAGCCCTCTGAATAAGACAAACTAGTCTTGCTAGTTATTCTTATACAGCAAAGCAACTTAGGTACCTGTCTTTCCCCTTTCTTTTTTTTTCCCCCTCAAATTATAAAAGTAACAGTCACTTTTAAGAATCTCATTTCCCTTGAGTTTTAAGAGGCTAAGAGGTTTAAACAGGCTGAACATCTCCCTAATCAACTCAGGAATGTTTTAGCTTTATTTGAGGTAGCTAGGTGGTGCAGTGAAACACCAGCCCTGAAATCAGGAAGTGAGTTCAAATCTGATCTCAGACACTTAACACTTCCTATGTATGACTTGCCCAAGCAAGTCACTTAAGCTCCCCCAATTGCCTCAGGAAAAAAAAAAAAAATCTTATCAGCTAACTGGTACTCCAATTGGTCTTTTCATATGCAGTTCTAAAAGAACTGTTCTTTGTTATTATGGTTGTTGCCGTTTAATTGACCTGTCACTCTTTTTCTTTCTTCTTATGTCAGCATTCCTAATCATTTTTATCAAATTTCTCCTATGAAATGGACAAACTTTTTTTAAAATTAAATCATGACAATCTCCAAATCATTATAATTTCTCTTTTTCATGATTTTACTCTTTTTATTTCTAAAACAGCAATTAGCAGATTAGCTGAGAGGTTTTAATGCTCTGCTGCTTTATGTTCTAAACATTTTTTGCCCTTGAAAAAATATCTACTATTTTCCCCTCTTTTAATAAACAAAAAACCTTTTCTGGCTATTTAAAACCATTATTTTCAGATAAACAAGGCATCATCCTAAATGTTTCACCATGTTCTGTTAACTTCGTTAAGTAATTCAGGAAAACCATCCTCATTTTGGGTTTGAAATTTTAAAGTGTTGAGGGGTTTTTTTGCTCTGACTTCTTGGTGCCAGATTTCTTCCTATAACATCTGTCATTATTCTTGAATCCTCTCCTGAAATTCACATCGGAGAGAATATGAATGTATGTCCATGATATTTGTAGTGGGAGAGAAGTATACTCAGGTTTCTGTATTTGTGATTTAAGAGGTCTCTGTTCCATCTAGGTAACTAGGTGGTGCAAGAGAAAGAGTGTTAGACATCTAATCAAGATTTGAATTCAAATCCAGCCTCGAAGATGGATTATACATTTTAACCCCTGAGTAAATCAATTAAGCTCTTTCTGCCTCTGTTTCTTAATTCTGTAAAATGAGAATAAATAATAGCATGTAGCTACTAGAGTTATGAACATAATATTTATAAAGTGCTTTCTAAACATTAAGCCTATAAAATATAGCTTTTGAAAAAAAGAGGGAATATATAGACCAAATTAAAGACTTGAAAAAGTATTGTGCTGTTAGCAATGAAAGTAAATTGAAGAATGTGTTCTAAAGACTTAAAAGAGTTAAAGAATATTTTAAGTCAAGAATTTATTTCAAATCAGCAAACTGACCAACATTTATTATGTGTCTACTACATGCCAGGAAGTATGCTAAACTCTAGAGATACAGAGAAAGGGAAAAACTGCCCATACTTTCAATTGTCCTATTAATGGGAAAGATGCAAATAACTGTGCACAAACAAGATAGATATTGTGTGTGTGTGTGTATGTGTGTGTGTAAAGTTTAGGCACTGGTGTTAAAGAAGATTGTGAAAGACTTCTTGCAAAAGATGGGCTGTGAGCTGAGCTCTAATGAAAGGCAGGAAAAAAACAGGAGGCAGAGAAAAAACATAGCCATTAGGCACCTCTTCAGTGTAAAAGTGCTATTCCTATTGAAAGTTTTCAGTTCCCTAATACAATCCAAATTTTATTCTGACTAAGGTTGTTTATCAGAATCAAAAATAACCTGAAAAACCTACACCATCCCACCCCAGATTTGATACCCTTTTTGAAAAGGAAGAACTTTAAGAGAGGGTATGTTATCTTTGCATAGTAATGAGATTTATATGAATTTATTTCAAAAGTTATGCTAGAGATTAAATTGCATGTCAGCACGGCAGAGACTTGTGATTTAATGTATGTTACTATCACATATTATTGACTCCTATTTTTAATGATCAAACTATTATAATGATTTGATTTTAGAATCGTTGTATCTTGATGTTTATTCTTTAAATTTTTCAAATAGACCAACATGCTGTGGCTTCTTGCTAAAGTACTTTGATAGGTAGACTAATGATAGTATAACTTTCCTGCCCCTTTTTTTTTTTTTTTGCTTGTCAAAGATTGCATCTCACTTTTTTCAGGAAACCCAAACTTTCTCACCCAGATACTCAGGGGACTGAGTTTCCTCATCTATTAAATGAGGTTAGAGCTAATGAATTATCAGGTCTATTTGAGGTCTAACATGGTGACATGCTATGAAATAAGGTCCTTTACTCTTCCTTACAGAAAGAGAATGAATCCAGACCAGGATGGCAAGGAAGTGATTAAACAGACATTTAAAACTTAACAAAAGAGAGATGAGGCAGAATTCACAAAAGTGAACGATTCTAATAGATTTAAGGAGACAGATTGAGCTTTAGAATAACAGACTGTACTATCACCAAAAAAAATTAAAGAAATGTGGCCCTTGGCATATATGTGTTCCCTTGCCTGCCACAGCACACGGTGTCTTGAAACCTGGGTATATAGTATTTATTCATATCAGTGGAAATTTTTTTAAAGCACAGTTTAACAATGCAGATAAGGTGAACCCTCTGTCCTTATAATATGCTAATTAAATATATTTGTGTCTCCAGCAAAAGATGAGGCTATGTAGTGATGAATAAGAACTCTAAACACACATGACACCTCGTTAAAATGTAATTTTCACATCATAAATCTGAGCCTTTTACTTTGACAGTTGAGTAATGCGAATGTTGGGCTGAGAATCTTGAACATTTTGAAACTGTCACGTGTCTAATAGGTAACTAAACTTGTTTCCTGTATTGTTTAGTTTAATACGGTACATTCTGGCTAGAAAATAAATCAAAGGAGCAATGGAATCTTAAATCACACAGGATATGAGTTATGATAGCTTTCCAATTCCTCTAAGATAGCACTATCTCTGACGTTTAATCTAGGTCTCACCTGAGAAGCAGAATTGAACTTTTCAAACAGGAGGCATATTTTCAAGCTCTTTGTTGCTAATATCAGACCATTCTTTGCTTTTATCCTTCAACTATTTCCTTTGCTCTCCAGCAACCTCTTTCCATCTCCTCTTCATTGCCTATAGTGACAGCTGCTGGCTCTGGACTTTGCTGCTGGAGATTGTACAGGGCATCCAGCCAATTGCTGCAGTAGCTATTACATCCCAATTTACCAGGAGCTAGATTTTGGCTTCTGTTTGTTTTCACCTTTCATGTATTTTTCTTTTTTTGATAATTGAGGATCATTAACTTTCCAAGTTGACCTACTCCCTATTTGTTTTTTAGCCAGAAGAACAGGCTAGACTTATAATGTTTAAAAAAAAAAAAGAAGAAGAAGAAGAAGTAAGTCCTTTAAAACACAAAGAAATCATGTTCATTTGCGATCTAGATGATTTCTTGTAAGAAGCAAAAAAAAAAAAAAAAAAAAGGAAAAATAATTGTCACAATGTCATTTACTTATTGCTCTGGAGCAGCAGGTCTGAGCATATGCATCTTTAGAGCTGAAGTAGTAAAAAGAACTTTCGTACATGCAGTTTTTAGTTACAAAGGGATGGATTATTCAGTTTCTGGCTGTTTCCCACTCACACCAGCTGTCCACCCCTTATCCATTTCACTACTCATTAGCATGTCCACCAGAGGGCAGGCAGGTGGAACTGAAATCAATTTGGCTGCTCATTAGCCAATCTTGTAAAGGTTGATACCAATGGCTAAATTGAGATTTCTCATTACTTAGGGGTTTCCTTTAGAAATGCTGTACTTCCACCACAATTAGGGGGAAAAAATGGCTATACTGTGCAAGACAGTGAATGAGCCCCAGCCCTCTTTTTCTGAAATCTTCTGTTTAATGTATTTTCAAAAAAAATTATTTTAACCACATTATGGAATAAATGTTTTCTTTTTTTTTCTTCAAATTTTAACTACATAGCAATAGTGGTAATAATAGAATAGAATAGAATAGCTTAAAATGCAAAAAAAAAAAAAAAAAGCCTTCCTTCTTAATAAGGTGAGCCTTGAATATCATCATAAATTCCTAGTGAGTTTTACAGAGCTATTCCAGTTCACTTTTGTAACTCCAGTAATCCCAAAGTAAAATTTCTGTCAGAGAAGGGTTTTAAGTATTTTTTTTTTGATTTTTACTTTTACAGGGCATGGGGGAAGAGAGATGTTGGTGGTAGGAAGAAAGGATGTGTGCAATTAAACTATTGTGTCTAGAGACATGTGTTTGCTAGGTGCTTAATAAATGCTTGTTGATTGATTAATAGTATCAACAAGCATTTATTAAGCACCTATTTCTATGGTTAGGAGGTGTCAAATATGAAGTGGACAGCAACTTTGTCTCCTTTCAGTAGAAATAGAGCATTCTGAAAAAGCCAGTGATAAGATAGGTGATAGTCCAGATGGGATCTGAGATGTCAAAGTATTTAATGGGCTTAGTATTTTTAAAATGCCTTTGAATGATTTCTTCTGTGTTACTTGACCTGTGAAGGTGCTGCAGGTCCCAATACTTCTGATGTGTTTACATTCTGCCTCCTTCTATAGCCTGACCCTTCAAAATCTCCTGGGCCTTGAGCATCACCTAGTGACTAGTGCAGGAATTATCCATTTGCAAGCATCATTGTATGCAAACTCCTCCCAGTTTCAGGATAAAGTATGAATATAGCTACAGATTAGACTGACAAATTTCCAGAATACAGAAGCTTCGTAAAAGCAACATAAAAATCAGGTGAATTTCCAGTTCAACAAGGATCTGCAAGCAGTAGCTATTTAATCCTAGCAAGAAATAGCAAAACTATTCTATCAGAACAAATTGTATAAAGTTAGAGTTTTCTTCTTGGAAGAGAAAACTGAGTCAAGAGAATAAAATATTATATGGCCTGAGGCATGTAAGTTTAGAATATGTTAAAGGGAATGATTCAAATGATTTAAAGTCTAGGATTTATATATGTGTGCATCTAATATATATACATGTATATGTATATATGTATATATATATGTGTGTGTGTGTGTGTGTGTATACACAGAGACTATCAAAGTGAATTCTCTGAATCCTTACATATTTTAAATGTAATTATTTTTTTAAAACATTTTCCTTGATTCTTCAAGAATCCCTCAAAATACCTATTCAACAGAACGATTTCCATATGTGTAGATTTAGTTTATTATTTCTTTTTGATCAATTAGCAATTCACCTCATTCCAGGTTATATTATTACTTAGAAAGCATTCTCTTTAAGAACTCTAAGTTATGGGGCAGCTATCAGTGCAGTGGATAGAGCACCAGCCCTGAAGTCAAGAGGACCTGAGTTCAAATGTGGCCTCAGACTCTTAACACTTTCTAGCTGTGTGACCCTGGGCAAGTCACTTAACCCCAATGGCTTCAGCAAAAAAAAAAAAAAAAAAGAAAAAAAGAGAAAGAAAAAATTCTAAGTTATAGAGAAGGTATCAGCATGCAATAGATAATGGAAATTATCACATTAGAATCTCTCTTTAACTAATGAAATCACAGATCACATTACTCTCTCTCCCACTCACAGCCCCACCAAAACAAGTTTTGTTTTGATTCTTACTCTTTACAGAAATTCTATGGAAATGATGAAAGGCCTTCAAGATGAACTGGCAAATATTGAACCAAGACTGCATTTTTAACTTAGACTTGAGGAACTCCCTTGTGATTGGAAAGAATTTTTCAGGTTTGAAAATAATGAAGACATTATTTTCAAATCCTCATGTCAAGGATTCTAGATCTTAATTTTAGAGATCATTATGTGAGGTTCTCTCATTTTACAGATAATGAAATTGAGACCCTGAGAATGTTAAGTGGCTCACTTGGTGCCCAACAGCTCATAAGTAAGAGAAATCAAATTAGAGATCCCCTGATCTCTACAATGTGATGAAATGTTGTCATCAGTCTTGAAAACTATCATTTGATGAAATCTTCTCTTTTCCAATTTCTTCTTCTTTATTCTTTCTCTCTCTATTTTTCTGTGTCTATATTATACATATGTGGAAATAGATATACACATATATAGATAATATCTTTTACATTCAAAAATTCCTTTTTAGAAGTATATTTCAGCTTACTTAAACCCACAACATATTCCATTGTCTTTTGGATATCCTATAATTTTAATTTTTCAGACTATGCTGTATTCAGTTTTTCCCCAAAGCCAAATACCATTGCTAAAAAATATTGAAATTAAATCTGTGAGCTTTTTTGTAAGGGAGAAGGTTGAAGTCATTATAATTCTTCTATATTGGGTTGATTGAAATTGGTTAAAGGACCTTAAACCATGCTATACATGATATTGAAGTTCTTTTATCTGCTTTCCCCCCCCCCACTTTTCTCTCCTATACATGCTTTGCATGGAAGTTACCAAATATTAAAACATATGTGAATTTAATTTGGAAGGTGTTATCAGGATTTTTGTAGAATGTTTTTAATTTTCAAACTTCTGTAAGGAGATGTTGGTGAATAAGCTTCAGTTATCACCATAGTGACCTTTTAAAAATACCTGAAATGACTACTGCTCTAGGAAATGATCACGTATCACATAAAAAAAAATTATTTCTTTCTCTCTTTTGTACATACAATAAAAGCAACAAATATTTGCCTCTCCAAATAGGGACTATGAAATATCCTGCCATTTTTCCTCCTGAAACTTTCTTTTATCTCGTGATTAAATTTATACTAGGAATTCATTATTGATCCTATTCTGTTCTTCCAATAGCATGAGAGTCCACTCAGTAGTCACTAGACAAGAGTTTTTGCCATCATCACTGAAGAAGCAGAAAGGGAATACACATGATAGGAGCATCATATTACATTTTTAATTTTCATGTCTTGTCAGAAATATATTTCAACGTACTTAAACCCACAACATATTTCCATTGTCTTTTGGATATCCTATAATTTTAATTTTTCAGACTATGATGTATTCAATTTATTTTTAAATTTTTTTTTAACCACCTAGAGTCCAGCCTGCCCAGATAAGCCTCTGTATAATTACCTACATTAGTTTTGAGATGCAGACTTAGTCTATCGTAATGATTATATTTGACCCCTGCCAACCATTGTAGAATGTGACAAATTTATAATCAGCTAATATAGTTTTTGATAATTCAAAGCTATTTTCATACCAAGATGAGGCTGAAAATCAGAATTTTTTTCTTCCTTATATGTTAAAATCTTTTTCAGTGTAAACTTTCACCTTTGCCTTGAGGGATAATCCAAACAAGTAAAATTTCCTTTCATATAAGAATCTTTCAAGTATTTGAGAAGATAGATAAGATGATAGATAGATAAGATAGAGATCAGCATGTTGATATCTTTGTCTTCATTCTTTCTTTACCAATTATCTATCCCTCCATCCATCCTTTTTTCTATCTACCTCTCTGTAGATAGCTAACCAGGCCTAGTCATTTTAGTCATACATGGTAATGTATAATTTTAGGTTACTTCACCATTCTGGTTTATTTGTTTTTGACCTGCTCTGATTTAACAATGGCCTTTTAAGATGAACATCATACTCCTATTATGTTCTGATCACAGCAGAGTATAATGTGACTATCACCTTCCTTGGTCTGAACATTGTGTTTCTATTAAAGTAGCATGAAATTGTATTCATTTTTTTTTATTTCCACTTCACTATTGACATTGAACTGGCAGTCTACCAAAATGTCCAGGTCCCCCCTTTCATTGCAAATTTCTATTTACCAATTTTTCCCCAGTGTTGTTTTTCTACAGTTGATGTTTTTAACCTAAAATGTAAGTCTTTATTTTATATCCCGATTGAATTTCATTTTATTAGATTTGGTTCATCATCCCATACTGTCAAGGATGTTTTGGGATCCCAATTCTGTAATCTAACATATTAGTTATCCATCCTAGCATTGTGTCTTTTGCAAATTTGATAAGCATACCATCTGTGCTTTCATCTAAGACACTGATAAAGTTGCTGAGCAGAGCAGAGTTAATGATGATTTCCTATGGCAGTAGAGAATTCTTTGTAGGGAGAGACTATTCAATACTTTAAATCACTGTTCATTCAATCAGCTCCAAATCCACCTAACTTTAATAATTGTGTAGCCTACTCTGACTATCATATAAGAAATTTCAGGAGAGACACTGCAAAAAGTGCTGATCTTTGGTCTTCTACCAAATTTTTGCTTTTTCCATTGGTGAAGGAGCCCAAAATATAACTGAAAACTAGCAGTCAATGATCTAACTAACTTCCCTATTTCTAGAGCACCAGAAAAATACTCGTATTTGTATAGATGAAAGTTCTAAAGGAGTTATGTCATGTGAATAGAGATGCAGAAAAAAAATCAATTTGTCAATCTTTGTGTTGAGGAGAAAATGGAGTAATTTAGCATTCTCTCTCTGTATTTGAAATTTTTTTATTTTGTTTTAATTTCTTGTTTTAAGTTCTGATGTGAAACTTTTCCTGGGACCCTATAAGCATTTCCACTCAATGCTCATTTTTTATTTATATGAATGTTTTTTATCATTTGAGAAAGAATAAATATCACTACATGCACTTAAACATTTAATAAATGCCTTTGATGAAGAAAAATATGTAATTATGAGTATTATAGTACAGAGCCATGGAAAATCATAACTCTGATTCACTTCACTTTTGTGATAAAGGTTTTATTATTTTCTTAGATATTATAATTTTCTGTCCTTTCCTCTGAAAATAGACCACAACCCTAAATTAAATTTCTTTAAAGAAGGGAAATTTACAAAGGGAGATCTATGGAATATTTCCACAAACTATTATATTACTAAATAATTTGTTTGATGTGGAGTTTTTTCATTTTTTATTTTGTTTTTTTTTTGTCTTAAATTTCTTTCAATTAAAGTAGAGAAGTTTCATTTACTTTTACTATCCCTTCCCCCAGAATTTTGTTTTTGTCATTGTCATGACAATTTTCTTTTTAATGGTGCTATTGATGATGGCTATAGGTTTTTGTGCAAGGCAGATTTTGTGCAAGACAGGAGTGAAGTGGAAAACCAAGGCTTAGAGTTGGACCAATATGGAATTCACTTAATTTACCTTTCTGCAAACATTTTCTTTTTCTTTTCTCAAAATGTATCTACTACATTTTTAATACTCTTGATAATCAATGAGTTCATGAGCTTTAATGTTTGCAATAATGTGTGCATACAACATATACATGTGTGTAGCGATTGAAAAAAAAATAAATTATTTTGCTCCAGAATTGTAAATTATTATTTTGGTGTGAGGAATATCTAGTTGGAAACTCTCTCCATTGAAGTTTAGCAATTCATTTCTAACATTTCTCATCAGAGAACTAGAAAGTGACATGTATTGGGAGCATGATTCAAAACTACATCCACTTGATTATAAGATTGCCTCTTTACCCATCATGACATGTTACCTTTGATGTGTTTTATATACACAGAGATGTAGGTCATCTGATTTCAAATAGAGATATCTTAGTCATTTAAGCCCAGACTTTAGAAGAAGAAATTAGAAATAAGAGAGTAGGACTTTTTAATTGCTGTTTTTATTCTATGGTGATTTTTAATCGTTGCCCTCAGAGCTCATAATTTGTAATATACAATGCATCTATATGGGTGAATTTTTATCATCTATTCAGTCATTCAAATAATATCTTCCTCTTCCCTATGCTAAACCTGTTAGGTTTCTCTTTGTTCTGTGGTCTGACAGAATAGCCAGTTGTATATCTGACAAGGAAGAACAACAGCCTGATACAGGATGAGCATATCCCCCACTCAGTCCTGCTCTGGCAAAGCAGGGTGCCATTCATCCCATCCTTGAATAGCTGGAATAAATTAACACAGTTAGGAGAGCAATTAAGCTCTAGGCAGCCATACAGTGCTTTGCAACAGCTCTTCATCTGTTGATGTGTTGAAAAACACTGAGAATGGGCAAAAAGACAGATTTGACCAGTTAAGGATAAATGAAGGAAAACAGTAATCAGTGGGAGTCACATCTCTTCCTCATCATGGGTGGTACCTCCAATTTATTTCTTTGTACTAATTAGTCCTTAGCAAAGACCCAGTACTGTACCCCTTAAAATAGATGGGGTGGATTCCGACTTGTACTTTCAAACTACAGAAGTACTTTCCCTGAACCTACTGGCACTCTTTAGTCTTCAACACATGATAAATTCCTTCCTTCGTCCATTCCCACTGACTTTCCAAAACAGCAACAGATGAAGAGCTGTTGTGAAATGCTGTGTAGCTGCCTAGAGTTCAATTGCTCTTTCTGCCTGTGTTAATTTATTCCAGCTATTCAAGGCCAGCATGAATGGCACCCTGCTTTGCCAGGGTAGATCTAAGTGAATGCAGAGGACGTGCCTGTCCTGTGTCAAGTTGATGCAGAACTCCTATACTTGTCAGCGTTGCTGATGTTCTGTCTTTTCCCAATTACTGTGGTGGTTTTTGACCTAAAGAAATCTTAACCATCATCTGTTTAAATATATGATTGGGAACCTGTTGAATTTCCTGGTGTAGCGAAATGACTTATAGGTCCTTTAAAAAATATACAAAAAATACACGTGATAAGGCTGATTTACTATAACACAAGTGCTGAATTTCTTTTAGACAAATGTATTTTTATTCTTATTCTATCTCTTTTATAAGTCTCTGATTAAGTCCCAAAGGTATATCCCAAGAAATACTAAGTTTAGAGACAAGTGAAATGAGTTCCAGAGTCTTAAATTTTTAACTAGTTCCCTACTCTCTTCCACAAATTCCACAAAGAATTTTAGCACAATTAGTCATTTTAATATATTTCCATTACTTGTGCTGATGTGAAGGAAAAAGATAGAAAGAAGCTTTTTTTTTTTTAAACAGATGATCTTAGATAACTTTAGTTATCTCCAATCAATAGGAGACCTTTTGGAAAAGAGCAATTTTCTTACTATTTGTTCTCACTAATAGCCATGATAGATTTTTTTTCCCCTCATTTCATGCATTTTGAATCTTCATTCTTAGCTGCTTTTTAATCAAAGAACTAAACCTTTTTACTTTTTGTAGGAGATAAATTTATAAAATTAAAAAGAATAACTTCAAATTTCAAAACAAATCTCTAAATGAAAATGAGTATTTCATGATATATTTTAAGTTTATTATTTAAATTTAGATAGATATATGAGTAGAAATAAAAAATAGATTAAGGGCTAGTATTATGAGCTTAATGTTACCACTACAATTGCTACTACTGACCTTAATAATTGAAACGTATAAAGTATGTTTACTATTTGTCAAGTACTTTACATAAATAATTTCATTTGAAACTCCCTATGAGCAGGTGGATATAATTGAACAAAAGCTATTCTCACCCTCATTTTATAAATAAATAAATAAATATAAATATTTATAAATGTTATAAATATAACAACAATATAAACAAATATTTATAATTGAGTTTTCTTGTGCAGCAAGATAACTGTATAAATCTGTATGTGTGTATATATATAGTATTTAACATATACTTTAACATATTTAACATGTATTAGACTACCTTCCATCTAGGGGAGGGGGTGGAGGGAAGGAGGGGAAGAGTTAGAACAGGTTTTTCAAGGGTCAATGTTGAGAAATTATCCATGCATATGTTTTGTAAACAAAAAGCTAAAACAAAACAAAACAAAACAAATGAGTGAATTGAAGCTAAGAGAAGTGAGATGACTTGCCCAGATTATCATATCCAACACTCATTGTGAGTCCAGATCTTCCTGATTCTAAGTATAGCACCCTGTCTTTACTATTATTGCTACTGCTACTGTTATTGATACTACTAACCTCACTCTCATTCTGACTACTCTAGGTGTGGAAAGAGTCATTAAATCATCAATGCAATTCCTATAAATGACAAATTAATTAGTTGCTCTTTGACTCTATCTCACCAATCACATGACTTCCAGACTAAAAACATAACTACCTGGCCAACAGCCATCTATAACTGTTACCTTTTCTTATAATATTATAATGAATATAAAGATTTATATAAAAGTTATAATAAAGATAAAGATTCTATCTTTAGCTTTTGTATTTGTATCCGTAACACCAAACCCAGGGGACCGGGCTATAATAAATACTTAATAATTTTCTAAAAAGTTTATTCCTTCATTCAGCAGTTTATATAACTACCATTATAACTATTATTATGACTATTACTTAATGACTTCTTATAATCCACCTATAAGTTATACTTCATCTATGTTAACTCATTTGACCTGTTCTAGTTTTCAGGCTTTAATGTCCATTTATAGGCAGAGAGATGGTCACTGGTTCATCTTGTTGTGCTTCTTCATTAGTTGCCAAACTGTTTGAACAACAAACAGCTGTGCCCATTGTGTATATTGTATGACTTTGTTTGTTCATTTAAAAAAAATGTATGTCTGTAGTGTAATTTTGCAGAATCTTGATGGTAATGAACAAGTTAATTAACAATATTGAATAGGACTTGAAGAGATGAGTTTTAATAAGTAGTGCTAAAAATACTACAGTATTCATCTCTAGAACAAACATAATCAGCATCAGACAAATGAGAAAAATGATCAAGATGCAAGAGCAGTCTCTTTAGAGGCCTTTGCTTTTCTGGTGTCAAGAGAATCAAATGTGGACATTTATTAATATACACATATATCAACATATATATGATATTATTTAATGAAGTTACTATTGTGATCTATGATTTCATACTAGGGGAATTGAAAGTAAGTTAGCAAGAATGGCATTCTTTATTAAAAATAAGAAACTCTTTTAATATGTGTTGGAGGGAAAGATGTAGAATTCTTGCCCATGTAGAAAACAGAGTAGTTTACAAAGAATATTTGAATTAAATGAGCTTTTATCCCAGAAATATTGATAAACATAATTCTGAGTATATGAGTCTATTTAATTTCAGAACCAAAGGAATCTTAATTAAAGCACTAGAGGACATAGAATTGGAAAAAATACCATACTGAATGTCAATATTTCCCTCTAATTATAAATGACTTTGTTGTTTCATAAGTCCACTTAAAGTCTCTGGATTTTAATAAGGAAAAGTATTCCCAGGATTCATTTGCAAGGAATAATTTTATCAGGCATTAGCATCTGTTACCTGAGTGGTAAACAAATTTTCTACTTCAAACAGTGGTGTGAACAAAGATTATAAAAGTGATTTCAGTTGTCTAATATATACATATATATATATATATGTATATGTGTGTATTAATTGTGTGAACTTAATTTACTCCCGTGCTTTAGTCAAGGTCCTTAAACTTATAGTTGTAGGATTTAGAGTTGGAAATAACTTTTGGATTATTTCACTCAATCACATAGAAGAAAGAAGACTAATTTCTTGTAACATTGGTAAACTTATAGTGTGGCAGTGACACTGTTCCTAAAGGCTATATCAGTATAGTATAAATTCTGGCATCTTTGAGAAAGTTGTAAAGGCTATATACACAATAAACTCTTGTTATTTCTGGTGACGTCAGCTTACCTGAACATAAAAGACTTTTATCTAGAAGGTTGACTGCTAAGTTATATTCTTCCCTCTATTATGAAATGGACACAAATTCAAAATGACTTAGTTTTCTGTAGCCTCCTTGTTGGTTCTTTAGTGACAAAGACAAAAAGTGTCAAGAATTAGAGTCTGGGGACCATAAACACTGATTTAACTGTGGCAATCCAGGCAATCCATGTCCATAACATGTGAATAGATTAGCTGAGCCCTACTGAAAATAACACTTTTACTGTAAATGAATCAGGAGACATAAAGAAGTTGTAGCTAAAAAATGGAACAGCTCCTTGGAGAAATAGATGAAGGATCTGGTTTAATCCCATAGCCAAAGTCATGATCACTTCAGGATTACTAGGAAAAGTCAACAGATAATTCTAAAAATAGCTGCATTTTAAGTACTTAGATCTGTATAGAGATGAAAGAATTACAAGTTCTTAACTTTCTAGAATCTATTTATCCTTCTTATTATAACATCAAGGCCACTGGTCCCTTATTTCTAGTCTAGCATAGCTATTCTAACTTTACTTCTCTCTCTTTCAAGTCCTGACTTTGTAGAAAGTCATGTCAATCCAGTCTTGGATTGAGTTCTGTTTTCCGATCATGCTAATTCCCAACCCTAAATCACTCCAGCCATCTGGTTTGTCTTGCAAGCTGCCAGTAATGCTGGACAAAGTGCTGATTAAGTCTAATACAAACTCATGCTATGTCACCTCAGTTGGACCCAAACAATTGCAGTGTAATCTTTTTTATTCTTCTTTGGTGAACTCCATATCAAAACATCCAAAATGGCAATTCTAGTATTCCCTTTCTCTCAAGCTACCAAATCCATTTTTACCTCATCTCTTTTAGCACATTAAAACTCTTACTTTGCTAGGGACATTAAAGTCATTCCTCTTTAATTTGGATATTGTCTGGGATATCCCTCATGACATAGATGAATACCTTCATTCAATATATATTTCTTTTTATTCTATATCTGATGTGAGTGATATTAGAATTTGATTGATTTAAAAAAGCTATCTTCATGCTTGTATTTGTCATGTTTAGCTTATCTGTGAGAGAAGTAAATTTGAACTGAGGTTTCTTACCTTCACAACAAGCACTTTTTTCCATTGTTGTCTTTCATCTCCAATTTTTGTTTTTAATGTATTCATTTTGAGATGTCTTTGGTCAGTCAGTTAGAAATGTATGCTAGATGGCCAGGGAATAAAAGGAGAGATGAAGCTAGAGATCTGGAAGTTGTCTTCATTGAAAAAATGAATCCAAGAAAGTGTAGATAGAAAAGAGAAGAGAGAATGAAGATACTCATCTTCACAAAGGGACAGGATATGGATTATGTGATACAGCAAAAGGAGACTGAGAAGGAATTCTAGACATGAGAGAGAAAGATCCCAAGAGAGAATAATTACATGAAAATCCACAGGGGAAAAAATAACTAGAAGGAAAGAGTGGCCTTCGCTGTGTCAGACGCTGTAGAGAGCAAGATAGTGAGAACTGTAAAAAGCCAGTGAGAACTAAGACCAAAAATCTACTGGACTTGGCCATTAATAGAGCATTAGTAACAGCTTGGAGAGAACAGCTTTAGCTGAGTGATGAAGTCAGAAGTCAGAGACCAGTGGGGTGAGAAGAGAGTGAGATGAAAGAAAGACAATGAGTGTTTGTGTATGAGTGTGACTATGAAAGGGAAGGATGAGAGTTCAGCTTAGCATCTCGAGTTCTCCATCCTCCAGTTGAAGTGTTTTGATTGTTATATATGATTTGAAAAAGAAGTGAGCTTGTTGTGAAAGTGAGAATTAATTGTCACATAGGTACATTTATATTCATAAAATGTTTAATAAATTTGAGATAGATGGGCTGGATAGCTATACTATTAAAAACAATCTGCTCCATATGAATCTAATCATGGATTCATTAAAGGGATTTTTGAGTGGTATTCTAAGTAATTTTATAACATTAGCCCAAAGTTTGTTCTCCACAGTGACTGTGCCCAAAATGTTCTTCCAGATCATCAAGTTGCCTGACTATATGAAGAAGTTATCTCCTGCACAGGAGGATTCCTTCTATATCATCATTATTCCTAAGAATCTGGAATTCAGTTTTCTTCACTGACATAACTCTCATATAGCATTTCTCCCAGAATCTTCAGATCAAAATTTATTCCACTTTGGTCATATGTTGAGGCTGCTGCTGCTGTGATAATATTGATGGTGATGGTGATGATAATGAAGATGATGATATTTTTGTTTTAATTCCTTTTTTACATATATCTCTCACTGTATCTGAGTTTTAAATCTATTTAAGTCATAAATCGCTCTAGAATTTGAACTTTGGACCCTTCTGAACCTTGAATGTTGATTCTCTCAGATATCAGAAAAGGTTGCAATGGAGGCTGAATAAACATATCTAGAAGTAGTTCCTGGTCCAGCAGTCACAGTTGAAATGATAGAGAAAAGAAAAGACTCTAGTGACAGAGCCCCAAAGTAGCAACAATCTTTTCTATGAATAGGCCTTTTACAAATTTTTTTCATAAGATATTGTTGTACTGAATTCTAACACAAAGCATGTGAAAAAAAAATCATTTTAATTTCAGTCATGTTGGTTCTTTGTCTTTTATTTATCTTTTCAATTTTCTTGGAGGAAGTATACCATGGCAATGTTATTTTCTATCTTGTCATGTTTTTTGCAATAAGTGTGCATGTTGCAAGGACTGTTGATTTAATTTAGAGGATGATCATTATTAATGATTTTAGTGAAGATTTCCTTCCTAACATTGGTATAATGTAGCAAACTAAGGACCATTGCTTTGGAAGAATCAATAAAAATTTGGAAATGTCTTCAAACAACTTTGATGAAAAATAAATGTTTTTTTACATTCTTATCTTAGTTATAATAAATTTAATAAATAAGAGTTTTAGTTTATCTTTTGACAGTGGAGTAACAATTATCAGATGCAGTTTATACCAGACATCATAAATGCAATGCTTTTTTTTCCCCCAAGACCACTGAGCTTAACATTTCTTATTATACAGTTTTCCATCATAATCATATACCACAATTTGTTTATCCATTACCCAGGTGATGGACATTGCTTCGATGTCCAGTCCTTTGTTGCAACAAAGAGAGCTGCTATTAACATTTTAGAACATATAAGTTCTTCTCCTTTTTTTCCAATCATATTTGGAAACAGTTCTTATAGTGATATTGCTGGATCAAGTGATATAATTAGTAACTTTTTGGATATAATTCTAGATTGTTCTCCAAAATAATTATATTAGTTCACAGTTTTGCCAACAGTGAGTTAATGTCTTAGTTTTTCCACATACCCTCCAACTTTTGTCACTTTTCCCTTCAATGATTTGAGCCAAACTGATAGGTGAAAAATGATACCTCAAGGTTATTTTAATTTGCATTTCTATAATCAATAATTATTTAGAGTATTTTTCATAAGACCATAAATTGTTTCGATTTCTTCATCAAAAAATTGCCTGTTCATATCCACTGGCTATTTATCAGTTGGGAAGGATTTGTATTCTTCTAGATAGACTTGGACAAAATAATGAAGAGTGAAAATGAATAGAACCAAGAGAATATTGCATACAGCAATAGTGTTTTAAGGACAACTTTGAGAAACTAAGTTATTTTGACTATTACAAATACCCAAATTAAATGCAAAGAACATGTGTAAAAAGAAACTATCTGCATCCAGAGAAAGAAACTGATAAATAGGAGTAGTTATAGAATTAAAAAGAAAAAAGATCATTAAATAATGACTTTATTATATATTTAAAAGGAATAGTAAGTTGTGCATAATAAATCTGCAGTTTCATGTACCAAAAAAAGTGTATTGTATTGGAGTATATGCCTGCATGAAAAAAAAAATGTGTTTTTTTTTCCCCTAAATCTTGTAAATGCTAAATAGTCGCAAGTAAAATTGAATGGTTGAGAAACATCACAGCATAATGAAAAGAACATGTACTGAATTGAATCAGAAATTATTCATTCAGTAAATATTTATTAACCAACCTACTATGTCAGGCACTTTGTTAAACACTGAGGACATAAAAAGAGGCAAAAATTAAATAACCACAACAGTAACAAAGCCCTGTAACAAAGCCTTGCTCCAAAGGACCTCACATTGAAATAATAAGGGAGACTATATACAAAAAACTAGGTACAAATAATGTACATACAGGATGAATTAGAGATTATTAAGAGAGGGAAGGAATTCAGGGGAATCAGGAATATGGAACTATTTCCAACTTTGCCATTTGATTGTGTCACACTGAGCGACTTAATCTTTCTCAATTTCTGTCCTTGCTGGCAAAATGGGGTTAATGGCATCTACCCTGTACATCTCAAAGGATCATTTTAAAGATTAAATAAGATGATGTTAATGAAAACAATCTAAGAAAATAGAAAGGTACAAGTCATAACAATATGATAGGAATAAAGAGCTGTTCATCAAAATTGCAGTTAGTTAAGTTTTGCAAATTATTTATGTCCTAATTTTGCCTCTATATAAGTATGGAATGTACTTATAAAAATACCATCAGCAAACCATTTCTCCTTTTTTCATTCCCCCTAAATTTTTCATAGTAAATTTGGTGTGGAGTCTAAGACAGAGAATAATAAGATATTGGATCTATAAGGTCTAAAAGTTCTTTGCCCTTTTTTTCCATTAGTTTAGGTACACTTTATCAAAGGTGTCAAACCAGGACTCTTAAAAATCCTGAATGTAAGTAAACTAGATTAATATGTAATTGGGAAATTTATTACAAAATAAATAAAGATATAACAGATCATTGATAATATTAAATTGTGGTTTTTTTTTATATAATATCCACTTGCAGGAACAATTTTCTATTTGAACCTGATACCATTCCACCACGTTGTGAATTTTAAAAGCTATTCAGCCTTTTCATAGAATGAATGTAATAATGTCCAAGGGGCAAGAGAAGTTAGATCATCTAATACAATCTTTCGTGATAAACCAGAGGAAACTGAAAGTTAAGAGACTTAGGTGACATGGTTTGGAGTCCCATCACCATTACAGGCTTTTAAACCTTCTTCATTAACCTTGTCTATGTCCTCCTAAACATGATTTTAAGAACTGAAGAGAAAAATCTGATGACATAGGAGACTATCCTCCCTCACGACATTGGCAATCACCTGTTCTTTTTGAGTCCAGTAAAAATGTCACTATTAAAGCTTCAATGAATCCTTTAAAAATTAAACAGAAGAGAGCAGAAGGAGGTTCAAAAGAAAACAGAGATAAAGATGTTAATACTGGAACTACCATGTTAAATTTGAATTATAACAAAAAACTAGTATGTACATGATAGAAATAGAAACTGTACTTAACAGAAATTCATATTTTAATTTCCAATCCTTTTTTTCCATTTTTCTTTTTCATATTGAAATATTGATCTTTCTTTATTAAGTTCATTTTTAACAATAATTAAAATAATTGAATTCATTAGCAAGTAATCAAATTAACATATAATAATTAAGAACACTTTTATAAGTATTATCAAAAAGATTAATCAATAAAACATCAAAGTCATCAAAAAGACCAATCAAAAAAACAAGATTTGAAATGTATCTCTCATATATGTGTGTTTGAAATCAATGATCTTAATGGAGTTATAGTGTGTTGCATAATATATGAATTGTATATGTATGTATTAATAAGTACATCTATATCTCTAAACTTTGAAATTTAGGTATAAATTGACCACTGGACTAGCTACTTTTGGTATTGATGGGATAGTATAATTTTTATAAGGTAGTTCTCATTCCAAAATACAGAAGGATATATAGAAGATGAATCCATTGATTTATTTATTAACAAATATGTGTTCAACAATAGACACATTAAACATCTACTATGTTCTCAGATAGTAAAGTGATAATGAACTTAGAAGAAATCAATAGATCTTTCTTCAGTTCTTTGGGTGGGAACTTAGATTATTATTTAGAGGATGGGGGGAGGGCAATATTCAAATTATATCCTATTTGTGGACTTAGTGGAATTTCTACAAATATTCCCCCAATCCTGACTCTAATGTTCTAACTATAGCTTTAAATTTTTTCAGAATAAAGATATATAATAACTTAACACACTGTATGTAGATATAAATAATATATTTCAGGGCATTGATAATAGTTCTCAATTTTATTCTTTTTTGGATCTTGTAATGTCCCATATTGTGAAGTCACTATAAACTCCTTTCAATCTGGAATATCCCATCTAAAACCCTTCCCCAAATAACGTGCTGGTTGAATTAATTCTTGATCTTCTGTTTAGAGTATGAGAAGGCAGAATTTGGATCGATTTAAAGTAGCATTAGGTGTTCAAAATGCAGAGACAAAGCTGTTGCCTTCTTCATTTACTAGTTCATTTTCATTTATCAGTTTATACTGGGCTCTGTAATATATTGTACATGGTGCACACTTATAAGTCAGTTCTGTTCTTAAAAAAACAAAAAAAAATAAGATTTTAGAGGCTGAAACCATCCCTCCCATCAATTCTTAGAGAAAATTAATATTTCACAATGTGCATATACTATGATTTCTTCAGCTATTCTTCTAATGATGGGCTTCCATTTTATTGCTACTTCAATATTTCAGGAAAAAAAAATGCTGCTGCATTTGTTTTCTTGTATTACCATATTAATCTGTATTTCCCACCAGCAGTTCAGTTGTATACCTATCCAACAACCTAATTTTTTTATATGTGATTGTTGTCAATTTGATAGGTATAAGGTAGAAACTCAAAAGTTATTTCAGTTAGCATTTCTCTTATTACTAGTGATATAAAACAATTTTTATTATGTCTGTTGATCATTTGTATTTTTTTCAGAAGAACTTGTTCATATCCTTTGCTGCTTTATAAGTTAGGGAATGGCTCTTCTATATTTGTGTCAGTTTTTAAAAAATCAATTCTCTGTAAATCTTGAATATTAGGCCTTTATTTCTTTATAAAGACTCAGTTAACTGTCTTTTGATTTTAGTTCATTGTTTTTATTTAGGTGAAAAATTTTTGAATTTTATGTAATCAAAATTATCTATTTTGTGTTCTGTGATCCTTTGTCTATTTCTTTGTTCAAGAGCTGTTCCCTAATTTCCTTCCCTGCTCCTTTAATTTGTTTATATGATTTATAACTAGTTCTTTTATCAATGTAATGCTTATTAAAGCTCATGTTAGAACAGACCAGTTCATTATTTTGTTCAATCATTTTACAGTCATGTTTAATTCTTCATGACCTCATGTAGGGTTTCTTGAAAAACATTCTGAAGTACTTTGCTGTTTCCTTCACCAGCTCAGGGTCACATAGCTAAGAAGTGTCTGTGGCTAGATTTGAACTGAGGAAGATGAATTTCTCTGATTTAGGCAAGGCGTTCTATTCATTGTGCTGTAAGGCTGTCCTCTGCATCATCATTATAGTAACACTATTCAGTGAAAAGTGTCAAAAAAAAAAAAAAAAAAGATTCCCACAGTGTTTATGCACTTAAAGTTAATGCAACTTTAGCAATTGATCTAACAAAGATATTAAGATGGAGTCCAGGAAAATTTTTTTTAACATTTTGATAATTATGCATCCATCTCTCTATCCTTTAAAACAAACAAAATCTTCTTTCCTACCATCCCCTTAAGTTATTGTTCTATATTTCTTTTCACTTTCTCTGTCAAATGACTAGAAAAAGTCTATCTACATTTATTTTTTTCACGTTCTCTTCTATTAGTCTTGAACTTTTGCAGTCTGGATAGTACATTTTTCTTCAATTGAAACTTCTCTCTTCCAAGTTTTTAACAATCTCTTCAATTGTCAGAACTGATGGTCTTTCTCAGTCACTGATGTCTTTGTCTCTTCAGTGCACTATACCCTTCCAATTACCTTCTTCTCCTGGATATTCCATCTCTCCGGATTTTCTGAAATCTGATTCTCTCCCAAACTATGTGACTATTACTTCTCATATTCCTTTTCTGGCTCATCCCACATATCCCTGCCTTAAATCTGTCTTCACTTTAGTCCATATTCCACAAAGATGACAATACAATTTTCTTTTAAAACCGATCTGACCATCTGAACCTACTTATTAGTAGTAGCTCCCTATTACTTGCAAGGTGAAATAAGTATTCTTTTGCTTAGTGGTTAAAGCATTTTGTGACTTAGCCCAGATAATCTTTCTAGACTTATTGCAATCTATCCTGCTTCTCATGTTCTGGTTCTAATGTCTAGGAAAACTGTACTTCTCTCTGTTTCTCACATATAGTATTCCATATCCTATATGTCTTTGCACTAGCCATCCACCACTTCTGGAAGGAACTTCTTCCTTTTGCCTTCAACTCCAAGATTGATTTTATGTCTCTCAACATGCTATTCAAGTGGTATCCCCGCAACAGAGCCTTTTCTTATTCCTCTGTTAGGACTCTTCCTCCCTAAACACCTCATATTTTGTATAAAATATTTTGTATTTTGTATAAATTTTTGTGTTTTTGTATAAAAATATGTGCATATCTCTTTCAATGCAATGTAATCTTCTAAGTTGGAAATTATTTGTTTTTTTGTATTCATATCTCAATGCCTGGAACACAAAAGATATGATTGCTCATTGATTGGTTCAAAAGATATCAATTTAATATTCTATTCAAGGGGTGGGGGGACTAATGAATGAAAAACATCTATTGCCAGAGCAGAAAGCTGAAGTGAGAGAGAATCCGTGAGAGACTGTGTGTAATGGAAAGACAGGAGTGAGGGACAGTAAATAGATCAGTGTAGCTTGAACTTAAGAGTATGTAAAAGAGGATTGTAGGTTATCAGCATGGAAATAGAGACTTGAACCAAGTTGTAAAAAACTTTAAATGCCTAAGAGTAGTTTTTATTTCATTCTAAGAGAAATGTGAATCACTAAAGCTTCTAGAAGAGGAAATAACACCTGGTAAGATCTGTGCTACAGAATATCAATTTGGCAGCAATTTGGAAGATAGATTGGCCATAAGGGGAGCAACTGGGTTCTACCAATTGAGAGGCTCTTACAATAGAGATTGAGAAAGGGTGAAAAAGAGTGAAAAAACAAAGGGATGGCTCCTCGGTTGTGAACCGAGGTGACTGGAAGAATGATAGTGCCTTCAAGAGAAAAAAATATATGAAATTGAGAAGAGAGGTGGATTTAAGGGAAAAGACAGAGTTTTATTTTTAATATGGTGAAGTTGACATGCCCTGGAGAAGTTCAAGTGAAGGTGTCGAGAAGGCGTTTAGAAATGTCTAGTTAATTTTTCTTTCATTTCTCCCTCAGCTCCTTCCACTTGAGAAAGAAAATTCTGTAACACACCTTTATAGTCAAGCGAAATAAATTCCTGCTTTGTCCACATTCTCCTCAAGCTCTGGCCACTCCCACTTCCCAAAGTCTCAACCTGTACTGATACTGGATTTAGCAATAAAGAAATATTGATGACCATGAAAGCAGCTAAGAGGTGCAGTAGCTAGAACTTGGATGTGAAGTGAATGTAATTCTTGAACAAGTCACTTAATTGCTGTTTGTCTCAGTTTCTTCTTCTGTAAAATGGGATGATTGATAATAGAGTTGTTGTGAGAATCAGTTGAGATAACAGCTATAGAATGCTTTGCTAACTTCCAAATCGCTATGCAAATACTAGGTATTACTGTTGTTATTATAGGAACCACTTTATTGAGTGGTGGAGGGGAGCTGGGGCAGCTGAGGTACGGCAGTATGGTTTTTAGAGAGGAGCTTCATATATGGATTGTTTTTCTTTTCTTTTCTTCCTCGAATATGCCAATTTCCCTAAATCATCTAAGTAGGCTATTTAAACCTTTCCCCCATAAACTGAAAATATATGCTTATTTATAGTTTGTTAAACACTTTTCATTAGTAATTTTGAACTTTGGTTTACTTAATTGGATATTTAATAATAAAAGTGACTAATGTTCTACTTCTAATATATTCTCTGAGTAATGAAATAATTCTTAATTGTTAAAAAATAATTAATTTTTAATTGTTTTCTTTTGCTCAGTATATTCAAAGGCAAAGACTTGTTTTATTCAACTATAACTCTTACTTCATTAAAAAGACATTGAAATGGACTGCATAATCAAAAATAAATTTTTATAATATAAATATACTATAAATGAGAAATATTATGACTGGCCTAGAATCTCAAATTGTGAGCCATTTAGAATTGATAAGTTTCTCATATTCCTTTTCATACCATTAAAAGAAGAGGGCAAACGTTTTGGATGGAAATTTTTCCAGAACAGATATGCGTATACACACATGTCACACATGTATATATGCACATGTACACACATTCACATGTATCCATGTGTGTGTATATATGATCTCAGTAATATATACCAGATATATAATAAAACCAGAAAATTTAACTTTAAATATAAATAAAGCCTATTAAACTGTCATATTCCTAATATTAATAAGAATATCAAGGTCTTAAATATCCTTAATTCTGTCAATTGCTCTGCTTCCCCGCTAACTTTTTGTCTGTTCTATATAATATGGGGTTGGGGTAGAAATCAATCACTTAATTTAATACCCACTATTTAAAAAAAATTTTAGTGTCTGTTATTTTTATTTAATGATTTATAATTACTATTTGTTTCCTTTGTAACCCTATGCATTATCCTTTATTTGTTTAAAGCTAATATTCTGATAAGAGGCACCTAGACATTACTAGACCACTAAAGAGGTCCTTGACCAGAAAATGTTGAGTTTCAAAATTATATGGCTCCAAAGATGACTTGTTACTTATTATTGTTTTCCTGTGTTGATATATAGATATATACTTTCTTCTTTATATATATATATTCTAATTTTCAAAGCATTATTTTTGTCTTTAAGACTCTATACCTCCTTTTCTAGTTGGTTAATTTTTTTTTCAGAATTTTCTTGTTTTTCTTAGATGGTTTTTATTTTTATTTTTTGAGTTTTTTCTCAATGTCTCTCATTTGATTTACAAATTCTTTTTTGAGTTCTTCTATAAATTCTCTCTGGGCAGGGAGCCATTTAATGTTGCTCATTGTGAATAGAAGCTTTTCTTTTTTTTTTTTTTTTTTTTTTTTTTACTTCTGTGCCCTCCTGTGAAGATGTTACAAAGGAAACAAATTATTATTATAAATAATTTTAAAAAAACTTTCCATGTCCCTTAGTATGTTTCTATGATGAGGTTCTTTCTTTATTGCTGATTAATTTTTTTTAAATAAGAGGTATTAGTATAAGCACCTCTAATCCTGGGGTGGTGGGAATGGTGCCTCTGGCTTAACCTCAGCTCTCCCCTCTGATTAGGAACCCCAGACCAAGAGCTTCACTCTCCAGCAGGTTCCCTCAACCTGCAGCATCCCTGCTCCACTACCCCTGCACTCCCCATGTGCTGGATCCTTCCTGCCCAGGGCCACGTCCCAGCAGCACAGTTGGCCTGGCACTCCCAATCAGCCAAACGTCCCTCAGTCTTTCCCAACTGAGACTGACTCCACACACACTGTCCAGGAGGTGAATGTCTCTGTGGTACCTGCTAAGACTCCAGCTAACTCCAAGGATCACCACTTCATATTTCTGTGAAGCTAACTCAGAAGTGTTTGCACTTCATAGGGATTAATCCCTGGTCTGGGATCTTTCTTCAGATCTTAAAACCCCAGTTCTGCCCCAAGTCTCAATTTTTCAGCAGTCTTTGTTCACCCTGAGATATAAACTTGCTCTATTTGGAAAAAAATCTGGAGAGCCTGAAATTGACCAAACTACTCTGCCCTATTCCCAGAATTTTCCCATCAGAATTGTGTATCTCAAAAAGTGTACCATGGTAGTTTCAACTCCCTTAGTGGGCTAACTTTACAGACATTTTCACAATAGATGAGGATGTAATGACTTTGACAACATAAGAAGGATAATATTTGATTTTATGGCTCAAAGACTCTTAAACTCATAATCCAATCTAGTTGGTAATATGCAGACAATGTACCATTAAAGCATTTCCTCTGATTGTAAATTTGTTTTCCAATAGAAGACCACCTGAAGATTTTCCTGGGGAAAGTTTGCCGCCAAGAGATAAAAACAGAGGAACATGCTAATTTATTCCTTTTATTTTGTTTTTAATACAGGAGTTTTACAGCTTTCTGATGCTAGTTAGTAGCGCATATATTTTAATCATTCAAAAAAGAAAAAACACTGTGGATATTAATAGTGTTCTGATTAATATCAAAGGATTTGGTCCTTAAAACAAAAGGTTATTCTTCCCGTTCCCCTCAGTAGTTTTCCTTTCATAAATAGTGTGTGATATTCTCTGTTAATTAAATTGGAGAGAATACTAATCTTTGGTAGTTACATTTCGTCTCTAGTTTTCTTTTGGTTACAATTAAGAATCTTGGAAATGAAAAAGAAATAATATTCATTCACTTACCTGAGAAGATATTCTAAGTGAAAAGCAACTAGAATACACTTGGATTTGATTGACAATACAAAGACTTGGGTAACAGTGGTAAGAGGTACTTTCTTGGTTTTGAATAGTAGTGGATAAATGAAATAAACCTTTGGGTTATGGCTCCTTCAGTTGTCTGTCATGTTTGTGCATGAACTAATGACCATTTTGAGCATAGATCTTAACAGTAAATTATTTTAAAGAAAGCTACTTATTGCCGCTGCCTTACCAATTACTTCCACATAAATAACTTCTTATCTCTTACAGCCTTTCATGCCTAAGCAGCTCAAAAAATTCTTATGCAATAAATGCATTTTACATGAATGGTTTTATGTCAGGTACTGAAGAGAAAACTTAATCAGATGTACAGCTATTCAGAGTACACTTTTTGTATGCTAAACTAGAAGCAACTATAGCAACTTTTCCCCAAATACTAACAAAAATATGCTTTTTTTGGATTTGAAACTGCTCACACAAAAAAGGAGGGGAGAAAGAAAAGAAAAAGAGAAGGAGGAAAAAGAAAAAGATGAGGAAGATGAGGAGGTCAAGAAGAAATAATTTAATATTAAAATACTAAACATCAAGACTGTCTGTCCCTCTATAAATTTGAGCCTAATTCCTTTTATTTATATTAATCATGAGTATAGAAATTATGAGAAATTGAAAAGAAAGTTCTAAACTTTAAAGGAAAATTACTTTGTAGTGAAAAAATTTGGCTTTTTGCTGTTGTTGTTTCATAGGTAGTAAGGGGAGAAAACTTTCTTCAAGTAAATCCAATCAACATTTTTCACTATTTTTGTGCAATGTTATCATTTATATAAAACAAATATACTTGTTTCTACTCAAGAGAAATATAGAAAATTACCTGAAAAAGATAGGTTGTTATTTCTTTCTTTTGGAGGGGGGGGGGGCTTTTGCAAGAATAATCTTACTATCAAAGATATCTATAGTATAATATTGAAAATACTCTGATAACTTTGGTGATATCTTTTTTAAAAATAAGAATTGCATGATTCCTCATTTGGAAATATGTATCTATCTGTCTACCTGTCTATTCTGTAATCCTCTATGATTTTAGTTTTTTTTGGGGGGGGTTTGAAATTGATCTAATTAATTTGTGAGTAACTAAATATTCTAATCTTTATACCAATTGTTTTTCTATCTCAGAACTATTAAGCATTGATTGCTAGTGTTGCAAATGCAGGTAATGGAAGAAAGTATATATTTTCTTATTAGAAATATTTTAGCCTGCTATTCCTTGATTTTTGTGTGCTCTGTTTTCAAGACCAGGCAGTTTATTTCCAAGCAATTGGAAACCATTATTTTATCATTGTCTTTAACTTTGACAGTTTCTTTTACTGCTATTGAGTAGTTTGTGACTGTGCAAAATCATCTTGAGACAAGATAAAACCTTTGCAATTCTGCACACATCTAAAGACTTCTGGGGAAAAAAAAAATTTTGACTTTTCTAAAAATTCGGGTGCAATTAGACAATGTCCCTGTTCTTTCATGTTTTTGATAACTTGTACAAAAAAAAATGCAACATCAAGATATTCTTAAGTCTTCCAAAGAGAAGAAAATGAGTTATAATTCAAATAAAACTACTGTTGTGAATATAGTTTAATTTATGGAGTTGAACATGAACAAAAACTTATCTCTAAAGTTATCAGTACAAAATTTGCAATGAGCTCTTAACCTGAAATAAGCACAAACCCAAGATGATGTGATGAGAAAATTGGACAATTAGAGAAAGATTTTAAAAAAGTGAGTGAAGAGAATACTTCACTGAAAATCAGAATTGAACAAGTGGAATTGAATGACTCGAGGAGACAAGAAGAATCAGTCAAGCAAATCCAAAAAAATCAAACAATGGAGAAAAATGTGAAATACCTTCTGGGGAAGACAACAGACCTGGAAAACAGATCCAGGAGAGACAATCTGAGAATCATTGGACTCCCAGAAAAACATGATGAAAAAAAAAGCCTGGACACTGTCTTCCAGGAAATCATCAAAGAGAACTGCCCAGAAGTCATAGGAACAGAGGAAAAAATAAACATTGAAAGGATTCATCGATCACCCACTGAAAGGGATCCTAAAATCAAAACACCAAGGAATATAGTGGCCAAATGCCAGAACCCTCAGGTGAAAGAAAAAATATTGCAAGCGGCTAGAAAAACCCAATTCAAGTATCAAGGAGCCACAATAAGGATCACCCAGGATCTGGCAGCATCCACATTAAAAGATCGAAGGGCCTGGAATATGATATTCCGAAAGGCTAAGGAACTTGGTATGCAACCAAAAATAACTTACCCAGCGAGAATGAGCATCTTTTTCCAGGGAAGAAGATGGACATTCAACGAAGTAAGCGAATTTCATCTATTTCTGATGAAAAAACCAGAACTTAACAAAAAGTTTGATCTACAAATATAGAACTCAAGAGAAATCTAAAAAGGTAAAGATTAATCTTGGGAACTATATTTTGACTATATAGATGTATAAAGAATACATGTATACCTTGTTCTAGAAATTGATGTGGAAAGGACATTGTACCAGAAAAAGGGTAAAGTGGGGGTAGTACATCTCATGAAGAGGCATAGGAAACCTACTATATCTGAGAGAAAGAATGGAGGGGGATGAATATAGTGGGTATCTTACTGCCTTCAGAATTGGCTTTAAGTGAAAAATCTTAAGACATATTCAATCTATGGTGAAACTTCTCCCATCTCATTGAAAAGTGAGAAGGGAAAAGTGGAAAGGGAAGGAATAAGCTAAGCGGAAGGGAATACGGGAACTGGGAGGGAAAGGGGTAAGATAGGGGGAGGAACTCTAAGGCGGGGGGAGGGACACTAAAAAGGGAGGGCTGTGAGAAGCAAGGGGTGCTCACAAGCTTAATACTTGGAAGGGGGGGAAAGGGGAAAGAAGGGAGGAAAGCATAAACCGGGGTTAACAAGATGGCAAGTAATACAGAATTGGTCATTCTAACCATAAACGTGAACGGGGTAAACTCCCCCATAAAGAGGAAGCGGTTAGCAGAATGGATTAAAAGCCAGAATCCTACAATATGTTGTTTACAGGAAACACACCTGAAGCGGGGAGATACATGCAGGTTAAAGGTAAAAGGTTGGAGCAAAATCTACTATGCTTCAGGTGAAGTCAAAAAAGCAGGGGTAGCCATCCTGATCTCAGATCAAGCTAAAGCAAAAATTGACCTAATTAAAAGAGATAAGGAAGGACACTATATCTTGCTAAAGGGTAGCATGGATAATGAAGCACTATCTATATTAAACATATATGCACCAAGTGGGGTAGCATCTAAATTCTTAAAAGAGAAACTAAGAGAGCTGCAAAAAGAAATAGACAGTAAAACTATAATAGTGGGAGATCTTAACCTTGCACTCTCAGAATTAGATAAATCAAACCAGAAAATAAATAAGAAAGAAGTCAAAGAGGTAAACAGAATACTAGAAAAGCTAGATATGATAGATCTCTGGAGAAAATGTAATGGAGACAGAAAGGAATACACTTTCTTTTCAGCAGTTCATGGAACCTATACAAAAATTGACCATATATTAGGACATAAAAACCTCAAACTCAAATGTAGTAAGGCAGAAATAGTAAATGCATCCTTTTCAGACCACGATGCAATGAAAATTACATTCAACAAAAAAGCAGGGGGAAGTAGACCAAAAAATAATTGGAAACTAAATAATCTCATACTAAAGAATGATTGGGTAAAACAGCAAATCATAGACATAATTAATAACTTCACCCAAGAAAACGATAATAATGAGACATCATACCAAAATGTATGGGATGCAGCCAAAGCGGTAATAAGGGGAAATTTCATATCTCTAGAGGCCTATTTGTATAAAATAGAGAAAGAGAAGGTCAATGAATTGGGTTTGCAATTAAAAATGCTAGAAAAGGAACAAATTAAAAACCCCCAGTCAAACACTAAACTTGAAATTCTAAAAGTAAAAGGTGAGATCAATAAAATTGAAAGTAAAAAAACTATTGAATTGATTAATAAAACTAAGAGTTGGTTCTATGAAAAAACCAACAAAATAGACAAACCCTTAGTAAATCTGATTAAAAAAAGGAAAGAGGAAAATCAAATTGTTAGTCTTAAAAATGAAAAGGGAGAACTCACTACTAACGAAGAGGAAATTAGAGCAATAATTAGGAGTTACTTTGCCCAACTTTATGCCAATAAATTCGACAACTTAAATGAAATAGAAAAATACCTCCAAAAATACAGCTTGCCCAAACTAACAGAGGAAGAAGTAAATATCCTAAACAGTCCCATCTCAGAAAAAGAAATAGAACAAACTATCAATCAACTCCCTAAGAAAAAATCCCCAGGACCAGATGGATTTACATGTGAATTCTACCAAACATTTAAAGAACAATTAACTCCAATGTTATATAAACTATTTGAAAAAATAGGGATTGAAGGAGTCCTACCAAACTCCTTTTATGACACAGATATGGTACTGATACCTAAACCAGATAGGCTGAAAACAGAGAAAGAAAATTATAGACCAATCTCCCTAATGAATATTGATGCTAAAATCTTAAATAAAATATTAGCAAAAAGATTACAGAAAATTGTCACTAGGATAATACACTATGACCAAGTAGGATTTATACCAGGAATGCAGGGCTGGTTCAATATTAGGAAAACTATTAACATAATTGACTATATCAATAACCAAACAAACAAAAACCACATGATCATCTCAATAGATGCAGAAAAAGCATTTGATAAAATCCAACATCCATTCCTAATAAAAACACTTGAGAGCATAGGAATAAATGGACTTTTCCTTAAAATAGTCAGGAGCATATATTTAAAACCATCAGTAAGCATCATATGCAATGGGGAAAAACTGGAACCTTTCCCAGTAAGATCTGGAGTGAAGCAAGGTTGCCCACTATCACCATTATTATTTAATATCGTATTAGAAACACTAGCCTCGGCAATAAGAGTCGAGAAAGATATAAAAGGAATTAGAGTAGGCAATGAGGAAACCAAACTATCACTCTTTGCAGATGATATGATGGTATACCTAGAGAACCCCAGAGATTCTACCAAAAAGCTATTGGAAATAATTCATAATTTTAGCAAAGTAGCTGGCTACAAAATAAATCCCCATAAATCCTCAGCATTTTTATACATCACCAACAAAACCCAACAGCAAGAGATACAAAGAGAAATTCCATTCAGAATAACTGTTGATACCATAAAATATTTGGGAATCTATCTACCAAAGGAAAGTCAGGAATTATATGAGCAAAATTATAAAAAAGTCTCCACACAAATAAAGTCAGACTTAAATAATTGGAAAAATATTAAGTGCTCTTGGATCGGCCGAGCGAACATAATAAAGATGACAATACTCCCTAAACTAATCTATTTATTTAGTGCTATACCAATCAGACTTCCAAGAAAATATTTTATTGATCTAGAAAAAATAACAACAAAATTCATATGGAACAATAAAAAGTCGAGAATCTCAAGGGAATTAATGAAAAAAAAATCAAATGAAGGTGGCCTAGCTGTACCTGATCTAAAATTATATTATAAAGCAGCAGTCACCAAAACCATTTGGTATTGGCTAAGAAATAGATTAGTGGATCAGTGGAAAAGGCTAGGCTCACAAGACAGAATAGTCAACTATAGCAATCTAGTGTTTGACAAACCCAAAGCCCCTAACTTCTGGGAAAAGAATTCAATATTTGATAAAAACTGCTGGGATAATTGGAAATTAGTATGGCAGAAATTAGGCATGGACCCACACTTAACACCATATACCAAGATAAGATCAAAATGGGTCTATGACCTAGGCATAAAGAACGAGACTATAAATAAATTAGAGGAACATAGAATAGTTTATCTCTCAGACTTGTGGAGGAGAAAGAAATTTGTGACCAAAGATGAACTAGAGACCATTACTGACCACAGAATAGAAAATTTCGATTACATCAAATTAAAAAGCCTTTGTACAAATAAAACTAATGCAAACAAGATTAGAAGGGAAGCAACAAACTGGGAAAACATTTTCACAGTTAAAGGTTCTGATAAAGGCCTCATTTCCAAAATATATAGAGAACTGACTCAAATTTATAAGAAATCAAGCCATTCTCCAATTGATAAATGGTCAAAGGATATGAACAGACAATTTTCAGAGGATGAGATTGAAACTATTACCACTCATATGAAAGAGTGTTCCAAATCATTATTGATCAGAGAAATGCAAATTAAGACAACTCTGAGATACCACTACACACCTGTCAGATTGGCTAAGATGACAGGAAAAAATAATGATGAATGTTGGAGGGGATGCGGGAAAACTGGGACACTAATGCATTGTTGGTGGAGTTGTGAACGAATCCAACCATTCTGGAGAGCAATCTGGAATTATGCCCAAAAAATTATCAAAATGTGCATATCCTTTGATCCAGCAGTGTTTCTATTGGGCTTATATCCCAAAGAAATACTAAAGAAGGGAAAGGGACCTGTATGTGCCAAAATGTTTGTAGCAGCCCTGTTTGTAGTGGCTAGAAACTGGAAAATGAATGGATGCCCATCAATTGGAGAATGGCTGGGTAAATTGTGGTATATGAATGTTATGGAATATTATTGTTCTGTAAGAAATGACCAGCAGGATGAATACAGAGAGGCTTGGAGAGACCTACATGAACTGATGCTAAGTGAAATGAGCAGAACCAGGAGATCATTATACACTTCGACAACGATATTGTATGAGGACATATTTTGATGGAAGTGGATTTCTTTGACAAAGAGACCTGAGTTTCAATTGATAAATGACGGACAAAAGCAGCTACACCCAAAGAAAGAACACTGGGAAACGAATGTGAACTATCTGCATTTTTGTTTCTCTTCCCGGATTATTTATACCTTCTGAATCCAATTCTCCCTACGCAACAAGAGAACTGTTCGGTTCTGCAAACATATATTGTATCTAGGATATACTGCAACATATCCAACATATAAAGGACTGCTTGCCATCTAGGGGAGGGGGTGGAGGGAGGGAGGGGAAAAAAAAAAAAAAAAAAAAATCGGAACAGAAATGAGTGTAAATATAATGTAATTATTAAATAAAAAAATTAAAAAAAAAAAAAAAAAAAAAAATTTGGCTTTTTGCTGTTGTTGTTTCATAGGTAGTAAGGGGAGAAAACTTTCTTCAAGTAAATCCAATCAACATTTTTCACTATTTTTGTGCAATGTTATCATTTATATAAAACAAATATACTTGTTTCTACTCAAGAGAAATATAGAAAATTACTTGAAAAAGATAGGTTGTTATTTCTTTCTTTTGAGGGGGGGCTTTTGCAAGAATAATCTTATTATCAAAGATATCTATAGTATAATATTGAAAATACTCTGATAACTTTGGTGATATCTTTTTTAAAAATAAGAATTGCATGATTCCTCATTTGGAAATATGTATCTATCTGTCTACCTGTCTATTCTGTAATCCTTTATGATTTTAGTTTTGGGGGGGGTTTGAAATTGATCTAATTAATTTGTGAGTAACTAAATATTCTAATCTTTATACCAATTGTTTTTCTATCTCAGAACTATTAAGCATTGATTGCTAGTGTTGCAAATGCAGGTAATGGAAGAAGGTATATATTTTCTTATTAGAAATATTTTAGCCTGCTATTCCTTGATTTTTGTGTGCTCTGTTTTCAAGACCAGGCAGTTTATTTCCAAGCAATTGGAAACCATTATTTTATCATTGTCTTTAACTTTGACAGTTTCTTTTACTGCTATTGAGTAGTTTGTGACTGTGCAAAATCATCTTGAGACAAGATAAAACCTTTGCAATTCTGCACACATCTAAAGACTTCTGGGGAAAAAATTTTTTTTGACTTTTCTAAAAATTCGGGTGCAATTAGACAATGTCCCTGTTCTTTCATGTTTTTGATAACTTGTACAAAAAAAATGCAACATCAAGATATTCTTAAGTCTTCCAAAGAGAATAAAATGAGTTATAATTCAAATAAAACTACTGTTGTGAATATAGTTTAATTTATGGAGTTGAACATGAACAAAAACTTACCTCTAAAGTTATCAGTACAAAATTTGCAATGAGCTCTTAACCTGAAATAAGCACAAACCCAAGATGATGTGATGAGAAAAATAGAAAATTGAGTTAAAGTAACATTGCTTAATTATATTATGCCATTCTGACAAGATTAATCTCTCTAAGAATCTATTCATAAAAGCATGTCTGTAATGCAATAATTAATCAGCAATCTATTGTCAAAGATAAAGAATACATTTCTTTTTTAACAGTTATTTTGAAGGGAGAAGGAGATAAGATAGCAGTTGAGAAATGCCTGTTGTGTCAAAATAAAATGTATCAATAAATTTTAATAAGAAAATAAGAAAGAAAATTGAGGTGAAGATGGCAGACAAATGTTAAAACATCACCCTCATCAGAATGTGTTCAAAGAGGGACGAATACACATATGCATATATCCATAATTGTAAATGAGATGTGCTCACATAAAATAGAAATAAATGATAGAATGAATTAGAAACTAAAATTCAACAATATTTTGTTTACAAGAGACACATTTGAAGTAAAGAGATACACACAGAGTTAAAATAAGGCCTGGAGGAGACTATATTGTGCTTCAGTTGAAGTTTTAAAAGGCAAGGGTAGCAATGAACTCAGACAAAACAAAAGCAAAAATAGACCTAATTAAAAGAGATAAGTAGAGAAACTATATTTTGCTATGAGTTACTATAGATTATGAGCTATTTTAAACAATTTTACAAAGAATTTTTCAATCAAGATCTTGTTTTTCTAATATATAGAAAATTGAGACAAATCTGAAAAATAAAACCCTTTCTTGATTTTGATATATGGTCAAAGGATATGAACAGGAAACTTTCAGAAGAAATAAAATTTATCTATATTATATAAAAATACCTTAAACCAGTATTGATTACAGAAATGAAAATTAAAACAATCCAGAATTACTACCTCATATTTATCAGAAATAACTAATACTGGAGTGGATGAGGGAAAATAGGTACATTAATAACCTGTTGATAAAGTAATTAATTTACCCAACCATAATTTTGAACAATTTGGGACTGCTTAAAGGGCTATAAAACTGTATATAACCTTTGACATAGCAATACCACTACTACTTCTGTATTCTAAAGAGATCAAGGAAAAAATATTGTGATGGAGTAATATTTATCCTGTATATATTTCTATTGTTGAGCCTATACTTGAGTTGTCCTGAGTTTAGACAGAATTTCCAGGGCTTGACATCTGCTGGCCCAGCCTTCAAAGAACCCCAACCATTTGTAAGCCATTACAAGTTGGTAGGATCATAAGATCGTGGATTTGGACCTGAAAGTTCCTTAGAGATTATCAAGTACAAGTTCCTCAGTTTACAAATTGTAAAATTAAAACACTTTCATTTGTGGACCATTTCTTTTCACTTTTGTCCTCCTCACTTTCTACCTTTCTTATATGTTATCTCCCATCATTAGAATATAGTCTTTTTTTTCAATCAATAGCATTTTATTTTTCCAAATACATATAAAAATAGTTTTCAACATTTATCTTTGTAAGACTTTGTGTTCCAGTTTTTTTTCTCTCTTTTACCTCTCCCTCCCCAAGACAGCAAGTAATCTGATATAAGTTAAACATGTGCACTCCTTTTACACAAATTTCCATATTTGTCATGTTATACAAGAAAAATCAGACCAAAAAGGGAAAACAAAACATTGATAAAGAAAAAGCAAACAAGCAAACAAAAAGATGAAAATACTATGCTTCAATCCATATGTAATCCCCATAGTTCTCTCTGAAGGTAGATAGCATTTTCCAGACCAAAGATATGTCTTGGATCACCACATTGCTGAAAAGAGCTAAGTCCAAATCCATCACAGTTGATCATCACATAATCATGTTGTTGCTGTGTGCAATGTCCTCCTGGTTCTGCTCACTTCACTCAGCATCGGTTCATGAAAATCTTTCCAGGCTTCTCTGAAATCAGCCTGCTCATCATTTTTTTTAGAACAATAATAGAAAAAATTACATTTATATGCCATAACTTAAAATACCCTTCTCAAGGGTAGGAATTGTCCTTTTTTGCTTATATTTGTAGAATCACAATTTAGTTCAGCATTTGGCACACTGTTAAGCACTTAATAAATACATCTTGATTTTAGTACTTCCTTTAAAACAAACAAACAAACTATGGATTAGTGAACAGAGTACTGGGTTTGGATCCTACCTTTCATATTTAACTGGCTATGTTTCCAACTCTCCAGGGCTTATCCATTAAGGGGCTGATGAAATAAAATTTGCCTGGTGGAGAAAATTTTTAGGCAAGGACTTCTCCAAGCTTATTTTCTTGATTGACACAGTCATAGATCCTTCCTGTATTTACTTTAAATCCATAAGGTGTGTATGTATTTGTTTTGATCTTCACTTGTAGTTGATAGGTATGGTACAGATGCCTAGCATTTCTAAATTAAGCTTTTGATGCCTTTGTGATTACTTAGATCTCAGACTAAATTCTGACTTTTTAAAAATGCCTTTGATTAAGATTTCAGTATGAAAGTAGTATAGAAATCTGTCAGAAAATGAACAATTTGCTGAAATGGCTCAGCTTTTCGAGCTGACAGCATTTTAGTACACAGAGGGGAGTTGTCAAAATTTCTCTGTAGGCCGTCACATTCTTTACTCTAAGGCATATTTTAAAGTGAAATGAATGAGGTGGCCCAGTTCAACATTTTTCATTCCTGGGAAAACCTCCAATTCATCTATTTTTCTCATGTCAAGATGGTGTTAATGTACTTGATTGTTCTGATCACTTCTTGCAGACTTTGGCATCCTATTGCTTAGTGGCAGAACTTTCTGGCTCTGTTATCTTTGGACCAATCTAGCATATCCAGCTCACTGAAGAGGCTGTCACAATTTGCTGGGGTGTCTCGCTGATAGAATCTCAGGAAGATCAAAAGGATAAATTAAAAGAAGTCAGGTGTGCTGACCTAATTAGAAAAAAATTAAACATTTCCTCTCACCTTTTCTTAATGAGAGTAGGGAGTTTTTTTTTTTTTAATTATAATTTAAAATTCTTTTTTAATTCTCATTATCTGGTAAGTCATGTATTATGACATGTAAAGAACACTTTTGTGCAAAGTGAAACTGGAAAATGTATTCAAAATATCCCCTTGTTAGTTTTATATCTATGTTCACAGCATATCAGGCTTGAATGCCCTTCATAATGTATGGATATATATTAAATATATAATTGTGTGCACACATATATATGTGTGTATATACATGTGTGTATGTGTACACATGCGTGCACACACACGTATGTAATGACAAATATCTTAATGGTTTTCTTCTCTAAAGTAACTATTGAGAATATTATAGAAATGGACCTGTTCTAGAATTAATTGTGGCTTTCTTTCTTCTCTAGGATCAAAGAAAATATATTTTATTTATTTTATTTTTGGTCTTCAAAGCCCTTCAAAACGTAGACCCTTTTTCCTGACCTTCCTACTTATATTACACCTTACTTCCTGCCATTTACTCTTTGATTCAGTAACCCTGGCTTCTTTGCTGTTTCACAAATAAGATTTTATTTATTTGCTGTGGACATTTTCTCTACCTCCTTTGTCTGGAATCATCTCACTCTTTGTCTTCACTTTCAAGCATCCTTTGTCTCAACTTAAATCCTATAGAAAAGCTTTCTCATCTTAATTCTGGTTCCTTCCCTTGGTTAATTGTTTCCTATTGATACTAAAAACAGCTCACTTGTTCATATTTGTTATTTGCTCCATTAGATTGTCAGCTCATAAAGGGAAGGATTTGGTTTTTTGTTTGTTTTGTTTTGGCTTTTTTGCTTCTTTTTATATCCTCAGAATTTATCTTAGTGCCATGTACATATTATGTTTAATAAATGTTTATTGAATGAGTGACCTCTTTTAAGAATATTGCCATATGTCAAACAGATGGTAATGAAAGCCTAAAGATGATCCTCTAGGAAGGTAATGAGAGGGAAAGATGAAAATTTCAAGAAATATTTTTGGAGATAAACTCAATAGGACTGAAAAAGTAATTTGAATGTGAAAAATGAAGGAGAGGCAAAGGGATGAGTCAAAGACAATCTTACAGTAAAAAGCACTGTCCACATTACAGTTGTTCACAGACTACTTTTTTCCCTTTGGGGCCTTGGCATTTGGGGCCTTTTTCATCCGACTTGGAATTCTTGGCTCTTTTCCTAGTTTTTACATTTTCTTGGAAATGTTTTCTAAGATGTAGTTCTGGATATTTTTGTGGTGTGGCAAACTCAAAGAGCAGAGAAGAATAATTTAATGTGTCCTACCTCTCTTAGTAGACTACTGAATTTATCAAACATAAAACTCAGCAGGGGACTTCTTAGCACAGTGTCCTAGGGGAAAATTGTCTTTTTGATATTTATCCGAACTCAAGAGTTTCAGTCTGTTTGGTTCCTCAGGTTAAGCCAGCAGTTCAAAACTGAACTATTTGAACTTCTTTGATTCTCAAAGCTAATCTTTTTTATTATTATTCTTTTTCAATATTTAATTGGGGAAAAAAGCATCTTAAAGCAATACAAATATCAATGTGCAAGTAATTACTTTTTTATAAAAGATATTAATTGAATCTAGAATTTATGCTGTGGGTTGAGGTGTGTGTGTGTGTGTGTGTGTGTGTATGTGTGTGTGTGTGTGTGTGACAGACAGAAAGAAGGAGAAGTAATCTTTTTAAACATGTTGACTAAATTTCAATATAAATGACTTCCTTCCATATTGTGTGTATAAAGAGATAGATAGACTTAAAAAAAATTATTCTGGAAAGGGATAAATAAACTTTCCCAGATCACAGGAGGCTATGACAAAAAACATATAAAAAATTCAGATCATAAAGAAACATTGAAATAGTATGATAGTGAACAATCATTATAATTATTATATAATGTCTGTTTGATTACATAATTACACATAATAGAAATATGAGAATATTGTCAAACTAAGTCAAATTAAAATTCTCTATTATACCATAGGCTAATTTATCAGAAGAAAATATATAATTCACAATTGGAAGATTCTCTCAATTCAATTGAGAACTTTCTATATTCAAAACTAATGCAAACTTAGAAGGGAAGCAACAAACAGGGAAAACATTTTTACAGTTAAAGGTTCTGATAAAGGCCTCGTTTCCGAAATATATAGAAAATTGAGAACTTTCTATAGATCATAGCAAAGAATTCATAGAGCTTTGTAGTTTTATCAATATATTTTATTATCACGTGAATAGAGTTATAGATATGTTATAGGACAAATTTTTTCTATATTAATAAATCTGATAAGATTATAAAATTCCAAAATGAAGCTTTTTCCTTTTTTTTTTTTAAGTAATGTTTTACAACCTCTTCATAAGAGCTAGCACTTATATACCACTTTAAGGTATAAAAAATGTCATGTCATTTGATTCTTGAGTAATACTTGGAGGCAGGTGCTATTATTATTTCTAATTTGCAGATGAAGAAACTGAGATAGAATGGTTGTATAGAAAAAGTTTATAAGATATGCAAGTTCCATCTCTAATTCATTTTACAAATGAGGAAGCTAAGTCAAACAGGATTACGTGATTTGCCCAGTAGCATACAGTTAGTAAATTTCTGAGTCCATATTTGAACTTAGGAAGAGTTCCTAACTTCAGGCACAGCACCCTATTTACGGAGCCACCTAATTTGCCCATAAGAAGAGAGACCTGCTCTCAAATCATCTATAATATTTCCTAACAGGGAGAAAAGTAGACAAATCATTTACTTTTAGCCTAGTACCTATATCTGTAAAACAAGGAAAATAATATCAATAGTCTCTATGTGGTAGGTCTAATGTGATTACAAAATAAAATTGCATTTTAAACACCTTAAAATCACAAGTCTAAGAATATGAATGAAAAGACATTTTTCATTGCCAAAGATACAAAGATGTCAAAAATTTACCATCTGATAGCTTCCCATTCCTTAATGGATTCTCTTGCTATTCTTCTCTAAAGACAGATCCTAGATGTAATATTATGTCTCAGTTGCTTTATCTTATGTAGAAAAAAAAAAAAGTAACAAGTGCCCAAAACCAGTTTAAACTGAGTAAAAGTAATTTAAGAATAACCATTGTATAATTTAATAATAAAATGTTGCTATATGCTGTATGCATTTTTTGTGTGTGTATGAAATCCCAATTATAAAACTTTAAATTAAAGTATAATATGAATGTTCACAAAAGAGAAATTAATGAGCATAAAACATGCAAGATTTTCCTCATTCATGGTATTTAAACTTTGGACTATAATTTAAGTAATTGGTGCATTCTTTTTTTCTGCTAGATTTTGATATGTGACTTGAATTTTAAATAGAAATATGATTCAAGAAAATGCACAATTCTACCCTTTGGTATAGTAAAAGACAATTAAAAAATAATTGATGAAAGGGAACCCATGTTACATTTAGTGCTTCTGTCTCTCAATAGTACTACATTTAACCGGAAACTTGAGGATCTTCCCCTCCCAGATTTGTTTATTTAAATTTTTTTTTTTTAAATCTAGGAGGAATAAGAGGGGTTTTGCCTCATTGCTAACTGTCCTTAATTACTGAATGGAAGTTGCTTTAATTAAACTGAGACCTGGGGAAGACATTAGTTTAAAAAGATCAGGATTTCCCATTGCATCCAGGACCATTTCTAGTCATCCTGATCTATATCTGACCATTGGACCCAGAAGGCTCTGGAGGGGAAAGTGAGTCAGATGATCTCACATAGCTCTCCTACGCTTAAGTCCAATTCACTTGTATTTCATGGCATCTCCTCCCCGATGTCCTGATCCTCTTTGAAAATGAAGGACAAATAATAAGAAATACTACATAGGTATAGATATATAGTTATAGATATATATGTATGTGTGTATGTGTGCATGTACATGTATACATACACCAGTGTACATTTACACACATGCATGTATTCATACATACAAGCACATATACATATGCATGTCCCTATTTGTATGTGCACACATACACATGTCACATAATGCATATGTATACATGCACACATATGCATACATATACACATGTGTGTGTACAAACATACACACTCCTCTTTCTCAGAGTTTGTTCATATTCCTTGTTTCCACAATCCTATCTATCCATTTCATTCTTTGCCATTCCCTTATACTTTTGCCTTCAAGTTTCCCCCAAATCAGGGTCTTTTCCAATGAATCCTGTTTTCTCATTATGTGGCTGAAGTCATTAAGCTTCAGCTTTGATATTAGACCTTATAGTGAATACCCTGAATTAATTCTTTAAGTATTGACTAATTTGGTCTCCTTGCTGTCCAAGGGACTCTCAAAAGTATTCTCCAGGACGACAATTCAAAAGTGTTAATTCTGCAGCCCATAATTTAATTATAATTATTTAATAGTCCAACTCATACAAACATTGCTATTGGAAACCCATACATTTAGTTCTACAGATCTTTGCCAGTAAAGTGATGTCATGTTTTTGTTGTTGTTGTTGTTGTTTTAAGAATGCTGTCTAGATTTGTCGTATCTTTCCTTCCAAGGAGCAAATTTTTATAGTTTCATGGCTGCAGTCACAATCTGCACTGATTTTTAAGCCTAAGAATATAAAATCTGACCCTATTTCCATTTCTTCTCCCTCTATTTGCCAGAAAAGTGATGAAATCAGTTGCCAAGATCTTAGGTTTGTTGTTGTTGTTTTATATTTAAGCTTTGAGTCAACTTTTACACTTTTATTTTTCATTCTTATCAAGAAACTTCTTAATTCCTTTTCATTTTCTGATATCAGACTGGTAACATGCATATCTGAGATTGTCGATATTTTTCTCACCACCCTTAATTGTGGCTCTTCAGTCATCCAGCTTGGCATTTCACATGATATATTCTATATATAAGTTAAATAAATAAGATTACACTATATAATCTTATTGTACCTCTTTTCCAGTCTTAAATCAATTTATTGTTCCACATTCAGTTCTCACTGTGGCTTCTTGGCCCACGTACAGATTCTTCAGAAGACAAGCAAGGTGATCTGGTTCTCTCATCTCTTTGAAGTCTTGTCACATATATAACCTATTATGTGTCTATTCTCCGCTGGGCTTTGATCTTTACTAGGCCTATGCTCTACATGGATTTTCTATTTGCTATTTTCCAAGGCTAATGAAATTCTGAATTCCCATACATTCTTTTGGGACTTTCTCTTCCTTCTCCAACCTTGTGGATTTAAGAATCTTCCTGTTTTCTTAGATTTAAATAAACTTCCTTCCTTAATCATAACTAAAAATAGTTAAAGAATTTAAATAAATCTACATAAACATAAAATAAAAACAACAAAATTGTATAGGTAGAAGAATTCTGGACTTGAATTCAAAAAAATTATTCATTGTTTCCCAGGTCTCAACTTTCATGACCCAGTTAGGGTTTTTTGTTGTCGTCATCATTGTTGTTGCTGTTGTTGTTTTGGGCAAAAATACTAGAATGAGAATATATTATATTGAATGACAAATTCCATCTCTAATTCATTTTACAGATGAGGAAGCTGGGGCAAAAGGGGTTAGGTGACTTGTCCAGGATCACACAGCTAGTAAGTTTCTGAGGCCATATTTTAACTTGGGAAGAGTTCCTAATTCCAGGTCCAGCACCCTATTCACTGAGCCACCTAATATGTCCATAAGATTAGAGATGTACTCTCAAATCATCTGTAATATTTACTAGCAGTAATACAGTAGACAAATCATTAACTTTCTAGCCTATTTCCAATATCTGTAAATTGAGGATAGTAATACCAATAATTGTTGTATGGTAGGACTAGAGTGAGTATGAAATAAGATTGCATTTTAAGTATTTTAAAATCACAAGTCTTAGAGGATGAATGAAAAGGCATTTTGTATTGCTGAAGTTACAATGATGTAAGAAGAGACAATTCTGCCCTCATTAAATGTACATTCTAACAAGAGATTTTTCTTTTTTCTTTCAAGAGGCATGGGGGTAGAAAGAAAAGCAGGAAACGGGAGCATAGAGAAGGGAGAGACTGAGATAACCTGTGGTTGATTAGATCATATGTTACTGAGAAGCAAGGTCTGCTGCATAGGCCATCCATAAGATAAAGCAGGCTAAGTGGGTTATTTTTGTACATCCCCATCCAGAAACCAACTGGACTGGAAAAATATAGATTAGCAGATTCCATTGACCAGGCCCTGGGACATGGATTTAGGAAGGCTTATGAAGTAAGTTTATTTCATTGTCTCTTTCTGTGTGAATTGTGCTGGTCCAGGGGACAAAGGGGTCCAACAAAAAGAGACAAGTGGTGACATGGGGCAATATAGAAATGTCACCTATTATATAAATCCGAACAGTTATCTGCTTAGAAAGATCTATCTTTATAAATGTGTTGTGTAAATTTGATAATTATAGACCTTCTATAATGAATAGCTTTGTAATGAATTACTGCAAATATAATGTACCTGAATTATAAAAATTCAAGAGAAGCTGAAAGATCAATCAAAAATATCCCTTAAGTGTCTTCTATGTATCAGGCAGACTGTCAAATTTTGGAGATACAGAGAAAAACAATATAAATATATATCATTAGAGATAAGCTTAAGAAAAAGCCTAAGAGTAAGGAGGCCTGAGAAAGACTGCTAATAAAATGTAGAACTTTAGCTGAGACTTTAAGAAGATCAGGGAAGTTAGGAGGTAGAGATAAGGAGGAAACCATTAAAAATGACCAAAGAGAAGGGATTGAAATAAAAAGTATTTATTAAATGCCTACTATATACCAGATATGATGCTAAGTACATTACAAGGATCTTTTTTGAATATAGTACTGGATAAAGAGTACATGGAAGGTTTAAAAAAACTACAAATGTAAAAAGAAGCTAGTTTATAAATGTTTTAAAATCCAGAGGATTTTATGGTTGATGCTGAACAATAGCATACCATTAGTATTTATCAAGTAAGGGATTAAAGAGTTCAGACCTAGATTTAAGATTAATTTGAGAACAAATGGACTATGGATTGAAGTCAAGAGTGACTTGAGGTAGAGAGATTAACTAGCAACCTTTCTTATTAATCTAGCCATGAGGTGATGAGGTCTGTATCATAAGAGTACAAGGGAAAGTAATTCAGGGATTTGACAAATTATTAAATATGAGGAATGAGAATAAAGATTCAAGGATGACATTTAAGCTGCAAATTTGAGTTTCTGAGAGGATAATGGTAGCATAAACAGTAATCGGGTAAAGTTTGGTAGGAGAGGCATAATGAATTTAATTTTGGACATATTTAATTTCAGATGTCTACAGAATATTCAATTCAGGATTAATAGGTAGAAAAGAACTAAGAGAGAATAATGTCCCAAACACTTAAATAGAAGAGAGTATCAAGAAGAGAGTAATTGACGGTGTCAGAGACTTTGGAGAAAAGGAGGATTGAAAAAAGACCATGGGATTTAACATTGAAAAGATTGTTAATAATTTTGGAGAGCAAAGTTTCTCTTGGGTCAGTTACATGGTGCAATGGTTATAAGTACCAACCCTGGAGTCAAGAAGACTTGAATTAAAATCTGACCTCAGATATTTACTATTGGTACATCCCTGGTCAAATAACTTCACTATTTGCCTCCATTTCCTCATCAGTAAAATAAACTGGAGAAGGAAACAGCAAACCATTACAGAGTCTTAGCCAAGAAAACCTCATATATGATCATGAAGAATCTGACATGACTGAAATGACTGAAGGACAACAATATTTCAATTAAATGATGAGGCTAGAAATCAGATTATAGAGTTAAGGATGAATATCTGATCATACTCACATTGGTAAAATATCTTTTTTATCCTTGGTCAAAAGAGTCAGAGAGAATATAGCTTTATAAGGCTTATGGCCATTGGGGTGTCTAGAAGTGTGATTTCATTAAGGTAAAGAGCTATAAATTTGTAAGATATTTTAACTAATGCAGATGAATGACATTTTAACTTAAAACATAAGAGAATTTCTTTGGGCACTGTAAGGTTAAGTGCTTTGCTCAAATTTTACAGGATCATTCTTGTTAGATTACAAAGGGATATCAATCCAGTTCCTTTCATTTTACATTTGAAGAAACTGACACATAGGGAATTTGTAATTTTTTTAGAGTCATACAAATGACTTTCTAGATATCAAGTGGAGTTTGAAACCAGGTTCTGGATTCAAATTTCCTGCTGTCCCATGTAGCTTTTCTGAGCTTCATAAATATTATACTATCATTCCCTCTTTTCCCAATCATCTTCTGCCCCTCAATTTGCACAAGTTTAAAAACACCTTTCATTCATTTTTCTTTTCCCTCTCTGCTTTCTGGTGGTTATATTAACGAATACTGAAATGAGCTCTACTTGTGTGAATGAAATATTTTGTAATAAAGGTCTATTTTATGTATTACTTATAATTTTATTCTTTTGTGACTATACCTTTCAATTTCCATAAATGATCTCAAACAACATACTTTCATTTATCCTATAAAAATGATTCTTGACATAACCTTTTAAGTACTTATTTCTGAACAGTTAATTTTACTTTTTTTTTTTTTTTTTTTTTGGTTCTCCTACTTTTCCTCATCAGGATGTTTAATCCTATAAGCTCTGACTTCACATTGATCTTTCCCTTTTATTAGAATCATTCTTCTTGGCATTTATAAATTTCTCAAATATAGATAGGATTTAGTACTTGGTCACCAAAAAGATACAAAAAGAGATACCATATTCTTAGTGGATGCTATCTTTTTTTTATGAATTCACAGTGTGAAAAATATTCAACTGACTTTCAAAGTTTGATTGACAATTCCAGTGATCCTATTACTTATTTAAATGAACTAGAAAAATATGTAGGCAAGAAATTCTCTCTTTTTAAATCAGACATAACTCCATATGAAAGGAACTTGCCAATGGTGACATGTAATATAATAAATGTCATATATTTAAATATAGCTTTTTTCTCCCCTCCTATCACTACCCCACAGCTTTCTTATTTATTATGTGTATTTATAAAGACTCATCACCAGAAACCTGGCTATAGGCAGTATGATAGAAGATTTATGGATTTTAAATGAGGGTTAACCCGAGTTCAAAACTGTGTGACCCTATGAAAATCACTGACTCTAGCTACCTCAGTTTTCTCCTTTGTAAAATAACGATAACACTTGCATTACAGGTTTTTGTGAAAAATAAATGATTTTTTTATTTTTATTTTTGAAACACAGACAAAAGTTCAGAAGGGTTCATTGGGGGTTGGGGGAAGGCATTGTTGGTGCTACTGTGTTAAATTTATTTTTTGCTTTAAAAGCCCAAGTTATATGTACTTTTTTAAAATATTATAATCAGACATAATTGACAGAAGAAAAACAAATAATATGACTTATACAAAGTGCTTTGCAAAACTTTAGATTTCTCTACAAGTAAGTGCTATCTACTCTTATTTACCACACATGGTAAATAATTAAATATTTATTTGACTTGAATTAGTAGATGGTTCAGTGAATCATTGGACCAAGAACAATTCACCCCCTTACAGCCACATATATTTACGAAGGCAAGGAATTATGCTGATTGCTCAGATATGTATATAAGCAAAAAAAAGAAAAGTAGCCTCTGCCCTCAAGAAGATTATATTTTAATGGAAAAAGACAAGACAAAAAAGTAGCTAAAAAACAGCTTGGGATGGGAGAGAAAAAGTATCCATATAAGGTCCAAGAGCCTGGGCAACCAATACAGAGCAAGGAAAGAAGTGAGCTATAGTTAGGCTGAGGACAACACTGACAACAATGGTTTTCTTTGGGCCATTTGGATTATTTTTCATATTTATTTTCCCAGAACTCCATAGACTGCCATTTATTCAGTCAGTAGTTCAAGAAGTAAAGAAAAATAAGTATACCATGTATGTCACTTTCTTAGAGTTTTTCCTTTAGGCCGATGAGTCCAAGAAATTTATTATAACCCTAAAATAAGCATTCAATTTTCATAAATCTCATAAATACAATATGTGGAAGATGAAGGAATTTAACTTTAAGCCTCTGTGTTCCTTCCCTAACAGTTGTTTTCTGGAGAATATTGCTAGACAAGAGCCACTATAATGGTTAATTTTGCATCGCTTTTGTTAAGCCTTTCTTCTTTGTTACCAAATAATCCTCACTAGAGAAAACCCCATCACTGATCTTTGCTCTATCATTTCCTGAATAAGTCAAGCATGTAGTTAGTCTGATATTTTCTCTTTTTTAGTTACTTGATTGGAAACAAGTACACATAACACTATGAAAGAAGGAAAAGAAGCTGGAATAAAAAGATTAGAAACCAAATAGACAACGTTATCACTTTTACTTTGATGATTACTTTTGATTGGTGTTTACATTTTTACCTGAAAGTAGACTTCAGAAACACCAGATGGTTTAAGTCAGAGTGGGATTTGAAGATGGAAACACAAGCTGTTATGCTAGACATGCTCAATTTTCCATCAGCAAAAGAAACATCTTGACCTATGACATTTTATCAGTGGCACAGAGTTACTTTTCAAAAAGACAATTGAACTCGTTTTTTTGTTCTTATTGTTTCGTTTTTTTTAGTTTTTTTGTTTTTGGAAAATGTCTATTTTGGTAGTTATTTTAAGTGGTTAATACCACCAAACCCTATGTGCCATTCTCAAATGTAGTTTGCTGTGAGCACTTTACAGTTCCCACATGGAATCATTATTTTTTTGAGACAGAGAGAGATCGCTTTCTAGGGTTCATATAGGTGGCAAGAGCAAAATGATAACATTATTAAAGAGCCCAGAAGAAAAAAAGAAAAAAAAATGACAGCTTTTTGTATTATTCTTGGAGAAAAAATGCTGAATCTCTGGAGAGAAAATAATCATGATCAGCTGTTGAAAATTTTAAAGCAAGTGAAAAAAAATAGCATAAAAGGTTTTTGGAGAGCTATAGACTACTCCACTTATTTATAGCACTCTACAGAAAATGAGTAAAAATTGAGATGAAAGGTAGTGAAACTAAAGAAACCAGGAGGGACTGGGTTGTAGTAAATGCTTTTTACTTGAAGCAATGAGCTTCTTTATTTCTCCCCTTACTTATCTCCATATTTTATTTATCTCATTTTCCATTTGATGGACAGTGATGACAGATGTGAGTATAGCTAGCTACTAAAATATGTAGAATCTGAAATAGATGGTCTGGGATAAGTCTTTGAAATAAAGAACTTTATTTCGTTTACTCTCAACTGTTCAAAAGGGATTTAATTCCCTCTCTAGTTTTCTCCTTTAGTGGAGTTTCCTTTGAAAGTTGCCCTTAACATCCTCTGCCCTTTAACTATATTCTATTTTGAGATGTTTATTTTATAATATCCTTCTAGAAAAGATGCACTAGTGCTTTAAATGTTGTCTCTGTTGCTATCTGGGGCAGATGTAATGGCTGTAATCCTGTTTCCATGTCAAGATGCATAAATGATTAAGCATATACAGTAGAAAATATGCAGTAGTTCTGAGACACACAGTGCTGAATAAATACATATATTGTATCTGAGTTCTATAATTTAAGAGGGACATGGAAAAATTGGAGGTGGTCCCAGAAAGAAGTGGGAAGTAGGACCAATGTAAAGGATTAAGAAACTGACAGTGCCTTCTTGAGGCACTGAAGTGACTTCCCTCAAAATTCATACTTTTCAATTCTCTGAACACTTGTCACTGTTGCCCAAACACCTTGACATTTCTTCCCTTAACTTCCATGGCACTATACTTTTCTGGATCTCTTACCAACACTTTTCCCCTTCATGAACATCTATTTTCCCCTCAAGAATCCTCCCTTGGGGAAAAAGAGAAAGGAGGGAGGAAGAAGAAAGAAAAAGAGAGAGAAGCAAAAGTATTAAAGCATAACAAGTAAAAGAAATAACCATGTTGAACATGGTATGTGCCACATTGTGCAATTTTGTCTTCATCTTTCTGTTAGGAGATGGGTAACTTCTTCATCTTCAGATCTATTAGAATCATAGTTGATCATTTTGCTGATCAGAGCTCATCATTTCTTATTTTTTAATACATTTTTTTTTCTTATCTGCTAACTTTTCTCCTCACTTACATGAATATTTTGCTTCTTTTAATTCTTTCTTGCCCAATTTTGGATGACTTCCCAGGCTGTGTTTGAAATATCAAAAAGATATCTTAGTTCATCTGGTGATTAGCCTGTACAGATTAAACTTAGTTGCTTCGTACACTGGTCATCAGATCTACCAGAGTTCCTGCTTCTGTCTTTAAACCATCAGAACAAGGTCAAACTGTAAATGACTTTGTTATTCTCAGTAGTATAATTATCCACAACTACTCCAAAGAACTTATGATGAAAAATCCTACCCATATCCAGAGAAGGAACAGATTGAGTCTGAATACAGATGGAAGCATTCTCTTTTTCTTTCTCTCTCTCTTTATTTATAACTTAATTTTTCTTGAGGGTTTTTATTTTCATTAGTCTGAGAGATCTGTTTTCTTTCACAACTTGTCTTTTATGGAAATGTTTTATATGACTTCACGTGTGGTTTCTTAATTGTGGGTGGGTATAAGGGAAAGAAACTAGAATTCAAAAATCTTAAAAACAAATGTGGAAAAAAATTGTTTTGAATGAAACTGAGGAAAAAATATTAAATAAATAATTTTTCTTTGAAAAAGAGACATAAGGTCATCCCTAGTTGCAGCTGGGTGGCCTGAAGTCAAGAAGACAAACCTCAGACAATTACTAGCTATGTAATCCTGGGCAAGGCACTTAAAGTTCTGTATGACTTAGATTCCTCATTGGTAAAAGGGGTATAAGAGCACCTACCTCCCAAGGTTATAGTGAGGATCAAATGAGATAACAATTGTAAAGCACTTAGTATGGTACCTGGCATATAGTGTGTGTGTGTGCATGTATATTTATATATATATATCAATGGGCTGTTGTTAATTAATAATTACTTCAGATTAAAATTTTAGTTATTAATACTATATTTAAGCCAGGGCATAGCAGGTAAACACCAAAGTATCTGATAATTACAGATAAACTGATGTCGTTTTTCTCTATAATATTAAAGACATATCATCTCCACTTAATAGCATGCAATTTAAATGTTTCATTTTCCTGTAAGTGGAGTATTCCTCATATTACTAGTAGCAGGGTAGAATCTGCATAATGTTTTTAAATGTCATTATAAGGAACACTGAAGACTAGACCCTCTTCATGGTCTGCATTGCCAGCTAGAAAACTGCTTAGGGCAACAGCAGCTACTATCAACAGGGAGCCATATTAATTATTTAGAATGTGCCTCATAAGAGGAATCAACAGAGTTTATTACAAGTGGAATATTACTTGAATCGCGAAGGTTACTCTAGCTGTTATCATAATCTATGTATCATTAACTTTCCTTGTTTAGAAAAAAAAGAGATTAATAACCCTTTGAATTGTTCCTGTAACAATGTGAATTATAACTCTGTATTTTCATGATGAAAAGAAAAGTTGCGGTCCACCCAATATCCCTTTGGAAAAAGCAACATCCATACTTTAGAAAATGACTTAGAAATGAAATGAGTTTACGTTATATAGTGAAAGAAAGTAAATTTTAAATATGGTACTCTGGTTCTGTGCTGTTTTTTTTTTTTTGTTTGTTTGTTTGTTTGTTTGTTTGTTTTTGTCCTTCCCAGCTATCATATTGAAAACTGCTCTCAATTCTTTTATTTTAATTCAATTTTTGATAATCTGAACTTTAGAAATATCAGTGAACATAAGCATTTCCACCTATAGAGAAGCAACAGAAAGCTTACCGGAAAATCTCTACCATACCTTTTATTCTGTAACATATAGAATAAAGTTAAAACTGCCTTTTACCAAGTTATCATCATGAATTTTTCTGCTTTCTTGTGTCACCACTCTGGTTTCCTCTTGGCCCACAATGGGACAATCACCTTCAGAAGTCTTGAGCTTCTTATGTTGTTTTTAAACAAGCTACAGAACTTTTAATCTATTACTTCACCCATCAATTTAATACTAATAACTTTAGCTAATAGGTGTTGTTATAGAAAAAGTAGTACATTTGTGTCTATAAATCCATGAGAAGTATCTTGATGTCATGGTTGGGGAGCAGGTCTTAAAGGAAGAAAGACATTCACATCTTATCTATGGCACATATGAAACGGAACCAATCAATTAATTTCTTTGTGACTTAGAACTTTATTGTTATATAGGAAGTTTCCACATCAGAGAGGCCTCCAAGTTAATAAAATCATTAATCCAGACTAGGAAGGAAAAAAAAAAAAAAGTGAACTCATAGCAAACTGTAAAGGTTAAAGCATGAACCCACAGATACTTATTTTTAATTTTTTTTTAATTTTCCATACCAAGTGTTATAAAAATATATCAAGAACATATCAAAGTATTCTCCAACTCACTAACCTTAAGTAGCTCATTTTTACTTACCTGATATTACTCATATCCTATATAACTTGGCCCCCTACTTCATTTCAAAGTTATTCTTCATTCATATTCATCACAAACACTACAACCCAGCCAACCTCTAAATAAGCTGTCACTCACTGCTCTTCACATTTGGTACTTTCAGTTAAAAGGTAAATTCCTTATCTTCCCCCATTAGAATGTGAATTCTTGGAAGGCAAGGGCTATCTGCTTCCCATCTTACTCCAGGCATATAGTAAGCACTTAATGAATGCTTATTGACTTGACTTCTGTTTTCTGGGCCTAGGTTTTTTGGCATTGATTCTCCCACATGCCTAAATTGAACTTCTTTCTTATTTGTCTCTTGGAATACTAACTACCCTTCCAGTTCTTTCTTAAGGTCTATCTTCTACACAAAGCCTTTTATTTCAGTTTAGTTTTTGTATTCCCAGAACCCAGTACATCTTAGTGAAAAAGGCTTGTTGATTCATTGACTGACTAATAGATCTGATTGTGTTTTTGAGGCAGATCATAGCCAGTAGACTTTTTTCCACTAATTTTTAAATATGTATGATGCTCAGAGCAATTAAGTAATTCATACCAGTCATAGAATAAATGAGTGGGAGAAAGGACTTGAACCCAATTCTTCCTAAGTTCTCTGTTCCCTGATGAACCTGCTTTTTTGTGACACCTCTGAAACAATTTACCCATTAAATGAATAGTACTGAATGTTGTAAGTAAAACATGGCTGTTCAGTAGCTAAAATGATGCCTGCTATTTCCAGAATAGGATGCACTCAATAGTCTAAAAGAACCTAAAGAAAAGATAATTGTTTGAATTCTGTTCATTTGGTAAAATGTCTATTAGAAATAAAATTCTAATGAATGAATGAATGATGGTAAAACAAAAGATTAAAGAAAGAAAAATTAAAATGATATTAATAACAAGAAACTTGAACAAGGTTTATTAATTTGCTTCTTCTTGGATCCACAGGGCAGGCACATCATGGGCAAGTTTCATACATTGCTCCACCTATTCACCTGGACTCTGAGCTGGAAAGACCACCTTCCAAAGGTAAGTTGGCATAATTTATATTTTTATCATATTTTTTTCTTTGTAAAGGGCTTCTTACAGATAATACTAATATATGATCAGAAATTAAACATCCTACAGATAATACTAATATATGATCATAAATTAAGCATCTTTGTTTTTTATTAATTTTATTTATCATGAGGATTAACCTGTAATTTTCTCTTTTGAATAATCCTTCCTGAAAATCCATGGTCTATTTGTTTGATTTTATTTTCTCATCAAATATTATCTACTTATTAAAAATGAATGCATAAATTATGATATTAATATAGGGTACAGCTTTTATGGAGCTTTCATTATCAGTGTTATATATTTCAGATCAACAAAAGAATTATTATTTTAATGTGAATACTAGCATACTAAGATATTTTTAATTCCACCTCATGATAGGCAGTTTTAAAGGTTGATATAGAAAAATGAAACTCATGATAATAAACTTCTCCCAATTAAAGTAGACTGATACTTTTACATGCCATATAATAGCTTGGTAGCTACTGAATGAATGCTATCGACTTCAGTAACCCCAAGATATCTCCATATTATCATTATATAGAAGAGCAGATCTTTACTAAAGAAAATGTTAGAAAGAGCAAAATGTACTTATGAAAGTATATCTTTATGTAAACCTATGTATAAGTATATACAAATATGGACTTACCTGAATATATATGTGTGTGTAAGTATATGAAATGTCTATTTTGTGTGTGTATGTGTGTGTGTATTTCATATATATATCTATAGTTAAATGAATCCATGATTTCATTATTAATTTAGGCATTCAAAATAACAAGGGAAAAAATAGCCAATCCCTGCCAGCATATTCTGGGCAAGTATAAACAAAAGTGTAAATTTGCTAGTTATTTCAGGATACTTTTTTGATGTCCTTTAATAGCATGAGGATAATACTTGCCATTTGATCAGAATATGTATAGGCCAAATATTGTAAGCTACTTTTTAGTTTTAAGTTTTAAAAAATAAATTTTATGAGTTTGGGCAAATTATGTTTGTTAGAAAAATGGTTTTAAAATACTTTATATAAGTATACAACATATGTAATATATATCTATATTAAAGCATGGGCAATATAAGTTGAGACACTGAATGTTTGATTTTTTACAAATATTATAAAACGTATAAAAGATTATTGTAAAAATGGGTACACTTTTCCCTTATTGCCCACCTTTGAAAAGTATATTGTGCTTGTTTTAACTCAAGTGATGAGTCATTGCTTCATAAATTAAGCAGAAAGCTTATCTTTCTGCCTCACAAGGAACATCAATCAACATTTTGCATAATATAAATGAACTTTCAAAAATTGCTGTTGTGAATCTGTTTAAATTTTCTAAATATTAAAGATATTGAGGCAGAGTTTTATACTTGATTAATGCAAAGGACCCTCTTACACTTGCAAAATTGTATTACTCAATTTATTCAAAATTAATTTATTTTCTTTATTTGCATGTGAATGTAATAATTATTAAACAAAAAAAGCTTTGATTTTCCTATGATATGCTGGATCCTTTTACATGACTTCCTGATCTCACTTGAATGTCCATATCCAATTTTTTTATTTGAAAATTCGTTTCTGTATATTTTTACTTTTCAGTCCATTATGGAAAGTTTAGGGTTTTTTTTTTTTTTTTTTTTTTTAATCAAGGCTTATGATTTTGAAGCTGTAGAGACTTTCCATGAGGAAAATCACTTACCAACTCAAATTGCCAATTGTTTTGCAATTTATTATCTTAGATATATTAGGTAGTATAATGAATAGGATATTAGAATTTAAGACAAAAACAACTGAATTCCCAATCCAGATAGTTTCTACCCAGGTCATCCTGGGCAAGTCACTTAACCTCGATTTCCTCAATTACAAGCTCAGGGTAATAATAAGGCTTACCTTACAGGATTATTTTGAGGATCAAATGGCATAATATTTGTAAAGCCTTTAACATAGCTCCTAGCCTGTCACATAATAGACTTTATATAAATGCTTATTCTCTTTCCCCACTTTTTAAGAGGACATTGGAACACATGGTCTTTATTCCAACTGGTCCCAATCCTAAAGTTGCCCTCTATCTTCTAAGCAACACTATCTATCTTCATTTAGGAATGATATCTGAAAATAGCTCTGTCAATGGGCTAAATAATCTCATCTAAAAGGCACCCACTTCCCTCTTTTCTTTCGAATCACAAGTCAAAAGTCTTTCAGAAAATCTATTCCCTTAGGCAATTTTAAATGATTCACCATCTTAAGGGAATTTAAGTATATGCAAGTTTTACTACTTTCTGCTGAAATGCTTGAAGAGAAATGAAGTCACAGAAGAAATATGTTTACTTCTTGACATTAATAGTAAGTTTATTTTTGTAGCCTTAAATTTGTTTGTATGTTGAATGGAGGTTTAACTACCTAGAAAGTAAGATACAATGATGTAACTGAGAAGTTATGCACATAAAGGCCACATTGTGATCTAGTTCTATTAGCATAGATTTACTATTGGAAGTAGCATGATTTGGAGTAAGGAACAGGACAGAATGTTAGGAAAGCCTCTCTTTTTCTAGTACATGCATTGTAATTTTAATTAATTCTTGCAGTTTAACAAATACAGTATATCATTACTTTGTTTTTATGCCCAAGCTAGAAGATCATCCATGAAATGGAGGGCAAAAAAAAAAAAAATTAAAACAAATGAATTTATCTGTCCCTATCAATCTATTTAATGATATATTTTTGATATAATATTTATATGTAATAATTATTCTAGAATATATTTACAATCTAAAATAGTTACAATAAAATTTGGTATTCTCTAAATATTGTTTTGGCATCTAAGAGCTGCCTGAGGGTAAAATAATCTATTCTTTATTTTATTTTTTGATAAAGTATCATTGTTGCTGGAATTATACTTCTTTGCTCTTATTTAAGACTTCAGTGGATTTCTTGTCCTTTGATATGGTCTCTGTATAATTTAAACAAAATTGGCATCATTGCCAGGGGTATAATTGAGTACAGCAAAAATTGCTCAGGGGCAGGATGATATGAAAGAGTCAGTCAATGTGTAGGGTGCAATATTGTGTTGCCTCTGTACAGGAAGACAAATAAATTGAGCTCTCACTGTGTGCAAAATAGAAGGGAAAAAGAAATAGGTTTGTGAGGGGAAAGAATAAGTCATAGAAAATTGTAAAATGATTGATCCTCAGAATGCATAACCAAAGAGATAGTTTTAAATCAGATATAATTCTCTTCTTTCAAATATCATTTCCCTCTAACAGCACAGTGGTAGATATGAAGAGGCTGATGCTACTTTTTTCCTCTTTGGCTTTCTACTCTGTCAACATTCCTAGGAATTGCTTTCCCTGCTCAAGCTTTCCCTGACCTGATGTGTAGCCCTATTTTGTACCCTGGTTTTTAACTTTTTGTTTCAAGATCCTGTTTTCCTTTGTTATACAGATGAATGCAAGCTTTTTTATACCCAGAAATTCATTCATAGTTCTTTGATTTCATTAAAATTCATCTTTACATCAGTGTAGTTGAGTGGAAAAAACACATTAGACTTGTATCTAGAAGATCTAGGTTAAAATTCTGGATGAGTCACTCCCCTAACCTTAGATTCTGAAATCCTCAAAAAACAAACAAACAAACAAAAACTTTAACTTGAAGAATGCATGTAAAGGCATCACAAATATAAATTATGCAACCAAATGGCATACATAATGTCCCTCCCCCCCAAAAATAGGGTACTGGAGGAGACATCTCCACCATTAGAATGCAAGTTTTTTGAAAGAGGAACCATTTCATGTTGGGGTTTAGGATCCTCTGCTTAGCATGATGTTTGACACAAAATGACTACTTCCTAAAAGTTTGTTGACCAACTTACTGTACAACCTCCATTTGATTCTCCTAGGTCTAATCAATTATGAGCATATGAAATTGTCTATGTTGTCCATATATTTTGAAATCATTTAAGATTATTCTTAATTTATTTTAACTACTTTCAAATATGATTACATATAGAATATGTAACAAAATAATACCCAGCATTCTTTTGAGACACACTAAAAGAAAAAATCTTATCCTTAATATATATATATATATATATATATATATATTTGATAATACTATATGATTATGAATCATGGAGTCCCACAATCTCAATAGAATCACAATTTCAAGATTATACAAAGAATAATAAAGAGATAAAAGAAGTGTGAATGTTACTGAAGATTTTTTTTAACTGAACCTGGGATTGAATAGCATATGTCAAACTGGAAAGTTCTACAAAAAAGGGAAGATTTTCAAGTATGAGCCCAATGATGTACAGGAATGGAAATGATATCTTGCATGAGCACCAGGCTTTGGAATCCAAAAGATTTGAATTCAAAATCTTTCCTCAGATGCTTAATGACTGTATAACATTGGGCAGGTAATTTAATTTCATTTACCTTAAATTCCACATCTGGAAAAAGAGTTGTCAATTTGTATTGTAATTTGGAGCCTTCACATCCAGAGTTTTCTTATCTAATGATTTCACAGATTCAGACTAATAGATTACTGTATACTAGTATTCTGTAATTCTTCCTTTTTCATGATGGTACTAATGATTTTTCTGAAATCTAAAGAAATTACTGCCTCCTATTACTTTTTATACATCGCCAAATATTTATAGATATTTTACTATTGGAATAATGATAATTTTTGATAACTTCTCTTTGTGTTGTATAGACTTTGAAACATTCTTAAAGAGAAGTTGATTTGCCTGATTTTTCAGTAGCAATTTGAAATATTTTCAAGGTAGTAAACAACAAATATGTATATATTTAGAGTATTATTTTTCTCAATGAAAACATAAAAAAAATTTATATTGCCATTTAACACATATAGCAAAAGCATTAACATCTCTGAACACCATGGCAAATTGTAGAGAAATAAGAATTTACTGAATACTTTTCCTTGTATCTTTTGAAATAAGGTATGAATCAATTTAAGGGAGAGACCAGGAGAAACTTCTTGGAGGGAATGACTTTGGACATGCCCTATGATAAAAACCTGTAATTGAGTATAGATAATTTAGATTTTAATAAGTCCTTAGTTTGTTTTTTCTTTCTTTGGGTATCTGAAGTTTTTGTTTGTTTTTGGTAGGCTTTCCAACCCAGTAATAAGTTGCCCAACACTTTCATTTTTTGTGGAGGAAAAATGATTCGATGATCTAGAAACATTTATTTCATGTTTGTTTCCCCGTTGTTTGTAGAAAGTCTTAGTTTCTAATACTTGGTGTGGTATAGTGAATTCAACAAATGTATAAGGCAATTAAATAGCAGTGAAGTATAAAATAGATTTTAACAGAACCTAATATCCTCAACATTTGAATGTTTGATACTCTGAATTTGAATATGCATAATGTTAATGCCTTTCTCTAGGTGATTTTGTGAATTCCTCCCACCAAATCATATCTAAATCCAATCAGTCATAAGTACATAGAGTTAGGTGTAGGGAATAAAGCTATGGTTTTATTAATATAGGGAACTCCTAAAGGGAAACTCTTTCTACTAAAGCAGGTTGCCTTATTCTCTATATTTATATATTGTCAAATATATATGTAAATATGTCATTATATATTCTCTATAACTACATATGTAATATATATTACATATTACTAAAGATATTTGTTTTTATTATTTAGTCATTTTTCAGTCATGCTCAACTCTTCATGACCCTTTAAAGGTTTTCTTAGCAAAGACATGGAAGTGATCTTGCATTTCCTTCTCTAGCTTATTTTACATCCAGAAGAGGAATTGACGCAAACAGAGTTAAGTGACTTACCCGGGGTCACATAGCTAATAAGTGTCTGATGCCAGATTTGAACTCAGGCAAATAAATATTTCTGACTCCATGCTTGGCATTCTATCTGCTGCACTAGCTAACTGCCCTATGTACACGTATACTTGGAAATAATGTCACTTAAAACTACCTAAAGAGTAAATTTGCTGGATGCTGCCCTTAAAACAATTTAATGCTATTATGTATGCCATTTGGTCCCGTAATTTATGCTTGTGATGCCTTTATATTCATTCTTCAATTTAAAGATTTTATTACTGAATAAGGGTGTAAATTTTAGTAGTTTACTAGTACATTAATGTCACAATACATTACAAGGTAATTAACCAAAACTGCCACTGTAAATAGAAAAATAGTCACAGCCCTCACTATAAACCACTTAATAAAAATAAGGTCCTGAATCAGCATTAACCATTAGGGTAATTTTTCTTCCTGTGATTCTCATTAATCAGGAAATTTTTCTTTAAATTAGCTTCATCTTTGAAGTATTATTATTTTTAAATCTTCCATTACTTGAATAAGTTTGTTACTAATTTACAGTTAATTTAATGAGAGTGCTTATATATTTTCATTTGTAGATAAGTTTTACAAGTTTTTGAGACAATTCTCTCAGGTTTCTCTGTCAATTGTTAAAATACAAGACATGTAGCCAATGTGTTTTGTAATTATCCTTCAAATAAGAATTGTGTCATTTATTTAATGTAGAGAGAACCATTCCTGGCTTTCTCTCTGCCTTTTTTGATTTATTTTAATGAGGACTTTCCAGAGTTTCTTTTGGGGATTGCTACTTTTACCAGTAAGACTGCTAATAATAATTCTGCCAGTAAGGGAGGAAGAGCCTGGTGATAGCAACTGAAATACCCTTCTTGTTCCCAACTACAGACTGACTAAAGAGACTCATGCTAGTTACTTTCCTCCATTATCTTTCTGGAGCCACCAGCCAGGAGCCAAACAAAAGATTAGTTTAAAAAATCACTTAAGAAAAGATAATTATTAGCCACTGAGCAACCAAGGTTATGGTTTCTCATTTTAAAAAGATTTTATTGATATGTTGGGAGAAGAAGGTTATGCCATTATTTCATATATTTCATAATAATTCACATAATATTCCAACTTCTACAATAGAATAAACATATAAAACAATAACTAAATTTTATTGCATATGTACCTACCATTTTCTACTATGAGGAGAGAGATGTATTCTATCACTAGTAATCTGAAACTAAGGGTGATTATATATAATCCAGTGTTTTTAGATGCCTTCAGGTTTTCTGCTTCATAAGAATCGTTTGTAATTAGATTATTGGAACTATTTGTTAAGTAACTTATTGCTCTTAATATGATTTCTCCTTATGTATTCTCAAACATGACCTATTGCTTACCATTTTTCACAGATTTTTTCATTGTTTTATCTTAAAGTCTGGGATATACTTCCCATTTTACCTTACATAAGGATAGCTATGTAGCACAATGGATAGAGTAGGGGGCCTAGAGTCAAGAAGACTCATCTTTCTGAGTTAAAATTTGACCTCAGACACTTACTAGATATGAACTTAGGAGGATGAGAAGGAAAATAGCCAACTATTCCAATTGTCAGGAAAACCCCAAATGAAGGTACAAGAGTCAGAAACAACCAAAACAACTGATCAACAGTGTCTGGCATTCCCCACTTTCACTACTACAAATTGAAACAGCATAATCATTTTCATTGTCTCTTCCTTTCACTTTCATTTTAGTAATCAAGTTTTTTTTTTTTCAGTAGTCAGAACAAATCCAGAATGGTAATCCTTCTTCTACTATTTGATGTGAGATGCTTATTTTTTTTCTATTTTTCTATATTGATTTTGTTTTAATATTTCATTTTATTTTAAATAGTCATTAAGTTGTTTTGTCAATTCTTATTTTTGAAAATCAGTTGGGTATGATGTTGCATCTCTTGTAATAAGTTGCTTACTCTTCATTCACATTTTTCCTCGAACTTTCATCTCATTTATTATATATATATTTTTTAAAGTCTTGTTTCATTTCCTTTGGAAATTGGAATTGACTTTGTAGCCAAGCTGTATTTTTGATTGAAATTTACCTCATAGATATCATGAAGTTATTTTATTCTTTTGGTTTGGTGTCTTGGACATCCTTGGCTCCATGATGTTTCTTTGTTTATCTTGTTTTACTTCTTGAATTGGGACTTCCTAATAGGGCCAGACTCTGGACACCTCTGGAGGAAACATCATGTCCTTGTTTGGTCCTTTCTTGTCCTGGTTCTGGGTCTTCTCTGGGTAACAAGCACTGTGTTCTCAGATCTGCAGTCCAGCTCTGTCCAATGTACTGTATACCTTCAGTGCCTTAAACAGTCTAAATCTGGGCTGAGTCTGATCATTGCATTTCCACCCTTCACCCCCATTCAGTCATCTGAGTTTTGAAGATTTCAGACTTTAGTTTGTGATCTAGGTGACTTAGCAGCCAACTTGGCCCAGTTTTTAATTCTAGCGACTTACTGACTCTATCTCCTTTTATTGAGAAAGCTCCACGTGTTTACAATGAAACAATTGCAGCATTAAGCTTCTTTTGTCTAAAATCCTATTTTCTACAGCAAGCCTTTTTAAACCCCTTTTAATTCTAGAGACTTCCCTCTGTTAATTATTTCCTTTTCATTCTGTACATAGGTTTTTTTTTAATGTATTTGTTTATTGTCCCTTTCACTCCCATCCCCTCTCAATTAGATTATAAGCCCCTTTAGGGCAGGGATTGCCTTTTACTTCTTTTTATATCCCTAGTTCTTAGCATGGTATCTATCACCTAGTAGGTGCTTAGTAAATGTTGATTAATTGATTGTCCATACTCTATACCCTTGAGTTGCAAGGTTTAGTCCCATGATGTTGCTCTGGAGTCAAACTGACAAGAGTTACTGATGCCTACACTAAATTCCATGCAATGGTATATGGCCACTATACATGAACATATGTATTCAATATAGAATGTTATTCTTTCTATTAGTTCTTTTGGAAAAAAAAAAAGAAAACCTATCCATTTCTATATTTCATTCTATAAAATTTCAATGATACCTTTAATATCATATTTACTTCTTTCAGTCAAAAGTCTAAATTCCTTCTTATTTATAATTCTAATTCACTGGCAAATGGACATCTAGGACAATAGTGTTCCCTACTCTTTTCTTTGTTAATGTTTCCTTTGATTAAGAAATGATAAAATTGAAAATTTGAGTTAGGTTTTAAATTTCACGCTAATAGTCCTATAACAAGTTATGGTTTTTAGAATGATACAAATCTGGTTTACTTGACAGAATACATTGGCCACTCCAGGGATTATAATTCTACTTATGAAGTGAATTATACTAAGCATATTCACATATGCAAAATATTTATAAAGTTCCATATAAGCAGATGCTACTGAGTATTGAAACTACATTCAAAATAGGATAGAACAAAGATCTAAAATAGAAAGTTAGAAGCAGTAACACATAGTCTAATTTATCTAGGGTAACCATTTGAAATTAAATAAAATGAGAATTCACTGGAGCTGAATGATTATGAATAAATTACATGTTCTCGTATTTTTCTCCTATTTTTCTAGTGCAGTTTTTCCCCCCAGATTTTCTTCATTTGCAGGTTATTTGAATGGGGAAAACTACTGTAGACTATCTTACTCATATTTTTAAAGTGAGAGTACCACTCCCTTCCAGCTAGCTTCATCATATTATTCAGAATACATTTGTACTAGCTTTTTTATGTTCATATTTTAGTCTTTAAAGTAGATTTCAATCTGCAGTAGAATATGCATTTTAAAAGAGAGACCATTCTTTTTTCCCTTAAAATTTGGACCAGTTCCCAATGGTGTTTGAAGTCTTCTGCATATTCAATGGTCCATAGTTCAGACTTAGAGAGTGCTTTAGAGAGGAATATTATCTACTGTCTAAATAACATTCTCTATTCATTCTATAAAATTAAAATGACATATACAAATCTGATATCCAATGTTCACAATGTTGCAGAAGGAGTAGGGAGGCTAAACTATTTTTTCAAAGTTAAAAATTACAACCATCCATCAAAATTAACATTTTCGTATCAGTAAGACTGAGGGAAATTTGATCTGGTCATTCACAATGTAATGTTTGTTTTTTTTTTTTTTTTTTTTTTTTTAAACAATCCTGATTTCTTAATTTATAGAAGGATATGTCGTACTTCCCAGAGAGTAAATTCAGTTTTATTTTCAGGGACATCCTATCAGGTAAGAGACAGATTGGCCTAGATCAAGGCTACAAAGTTAGGAAAACCAGACTTTAGACTGGTCTCCAACACACACTGGTCGTGACTTTCCTAAGTATTCATTACGCCCCTAGTCATATACTGTCATGGCTTAGGCCATTTCCTAGTTCTTTCTACTTCTACTAAACAGACACAGATTGGGTTCCAAGACTTAAAAGACAAATGTGGACATACAAAGAATGAATTTCAATTAATTTCCGGAATCACAAGGTCCTGGAGAAGCATCCTGACTGGGAAAACTATTCTCTCACAAATTTCAAAGTAATTTCTCTATGCTGAGTTAAGGCAGTTGACTAGATCAAATCAGTAATATCAGTGGCAGCTGTGCCATTGGTCTATAATGTCTTCAGTTAACTACTTTCCACAGTCCTAGTAACTGATAAGATAAAATTAAATTGTATTGCCTAAGAAATGGCAATTATTATGAGTGTAATCTTACTTTTTTGTGCAATCTTACTTTTTTGTGCTTACATATTGAAAACCAGAAACATGGAATATGATTTCTTGATGGAAATGGCTTTAACCATATACTTGTGAATTTCTCACACCTTGTCCAGCTTCTGTCAGAGCTTGAGATATTTTCCCCGTTATCAATGCTGATGCATTTGTTTCTTTGATATTTGTCATCATTTAATATCAAACATAATATGTCATTCATTCACCTAATTTTGTATTAAAGTTATTTGGGTATGTATCCTATCCCCTATGTTTGTTATTTGTCCTTCATTCTCGAAGATAATCATGACATCAGGGAAGGGATGTCATAACATGCAAGTGAGTTGGATTTAAATGACAGAGAGCTGTACAGGATCACCTGCCTCACTTTTCCCTTCAGAGTCATCTGGGTTCAGTGGCCAGATATAGGTCAGGATGAGTGGAGCTGGCCCTGGATGCAGTGGGAGACCTTGACCTTTTTAAGACTATAAAAGAGTTTATAAAAGAGACTTCAGTCTTTTACAAGTCTCACCCTGCATTGGGTAATATCTATTTGGTAATTAAGGCTAGGTAAGAAAGCAATGAGTCAACTCCCTGTAAAGTACATGAGGGCAGGGACCATGCCTTTTATATATCTCCTCTACTGTCTTGTGTAGGTATTTTCATAAAACCATTTGACTTTTTCTACCATAAGAACTTTAAACTTGCCCTGCACACCTTGCCCCAGATCATTCAGCTATCATTCTTCAAAAAAAAATGGAACTTCAGAAAATTTAATTATCACAGAACCTTATGTCCACTCTTTGCCTATTTTAATGTCATTTCTCTAATATTTTTGATAACTGGCATATAGGTCACTGGCATAGTGGTCAGAGTGCAGGTTTTAGAGTCAGAAATAACTAGATTCATGTTCTGCCTCTTACACTAACTAGGTGTACATTCCAAAATTTCTGGGCCAAACCTTTTTCTTTTAAAAATCATTTTCTTTGTTCCTAGTATCTCCCAAACTTGATTTTTTTTTTTGTTAGCATTGAGCAATTATTTCAGAGAGGCAAGAAGACATGTTATATTTAGTTAAGACATAGATACAGTATGTACTCACTAATCCAGATTTTAGATATTAGTAATTGAGGTTATAAGTTATAAACATAACTGTGAAGGGGGTGTGAAACTGTGTTCCCTTTAAAATTATGACTGTGAAACTGTGTTCCCTTTAATCTGTAAAATTATCACTCTGAAATTGTGTCCCTTTTTGATCTAAGAGATCAGGGTCTCCCAGGCCCCAAGGAGTCTAGAGAGGGCCCATCCTCCCAGGATGAGACAAGCAAAGGGCAAATCAACTTCCATTGATCCTTTGGAAAGTCATATCCTTATTCAGGAAATTCTAAATTCTCATTCAATTGAGAATTCTGATCTGATCAGATCAAATTGCCTCTCACCTTCCTGCCAAAAGCTGCTCATAAAATAGGTTTCCTTTTACTCATTTCTTTGCAGAATATACAAAGTAGGACTCTGCCTGATGAGAAGACATTCTCTTCTCAGTGCTAGCCTCCATTTCCCTAATACGACTTGTCTCTTAGCAAAACTGGCTTCCTATCCAACAATAAACTTCCATTTTTGCCATTAATATTTTGGGTTTCACGAAGGACCTGCATTGACCAAAAGGGGATTTCCATAACTCTCTGACTGCCACTAACCTCATCAATTGTACATAAAGAATCACATTCAGGTATGTAAAGCTAATTTCAATTTATTTACTACATAAACTATCATTCCATATAAATTAGAGAAAATGGAATGAACACAAATTATATATGCCTTCTGGGTAATAATTGAAAACAATTACAATAATACTGCATATAAGGAGTCATAATTAGGGAAGGCTAAAAGTAAGGTTTTATACAAGCTACTAAAATTTAAGGGAGGAACTGTCAGCCTCTCAAAATAATTGCATTTAATGTCTTCTTAGCAAGAATAATGTTTTCAAATAGTAAGCTACCAGATGATACTTCTTTCCCTCTGTCTCTGGAATCTCTTCTTTCAGCTGATCAAACAAATAAAAAATGAAAAAACAAGCAAAACAAAACAAAAACAGTCTAAATAAATAAATACATCTGAGAGGGGAAAGATCCTCTGAGTTTCTGACTAAAAAGGAAATGATTGCTATTTACACTAATTCTAAGTCAATCAGGAGTCAAACAGTGACTAAAAGGGGCTTGGCCTGGATCTTTTGGTGATCAATCAATGAGAATCAGAGTGGTTTTAATTTTAGACCTGGTCCTTAAGAAAGAAATCTAGCCAGGAAACCTCAAGATATCTTGAAGGGTTCAGAGATCCAACAGGAAAAAATAAATGCTTTCAAGAGCCTCTGTAGGTAAAAGTATAATACCCTATATCCACAAAGGCAGAAAAAGGAAGGAGGGAAGACTTCAATTTCTATCTGGCTTTAATCACTGATTGAGCATTGTCTCAGCCAAACTGAGACTAAGTGAAGTTCTTAGTTTAAAAAAGGTCAAGGTCTTTCATTTCACCCAAGACCATCTCCAGTTGTCTTGATCTACATCTGGCCACTGGACCCAGATGGCTCTGGAGGGGAAAGTGAGACCAGTGACCTTGCACAGCTCTCTGTCACTTAAATCCAATTCATATGCATGTCATGGTATCATCTCCCTGATGTCATGGTCCTATTCCAGAACAAAGGATAAAAAACAATCATCACCTCTGGATAAAAATATCGGTGTGCTTCTCAGTGTGATATCTCGTATCCAGGATCTCTGTCCATGGGTTTCCCTTCACTCCAAATGAATGTCTTTTTGCAGTGGGTATACAGCTTTTCAGGCAACAAAACTTATTTAGCATTTACTATGTGTCAGGAGCTATGCTAATTTGAGGGGAAGCCAAAAAAAAAAAGGCAAAAATTCCCCCCTTTCAAGTAGTTTATTTAGTGGGAGTGATGACATGTAAATTACTTGTAAATAAATAGCTATATAAAGAATAAATTGGAAATGATCTCAGAAATCACTAGCATTAAGGGGGATCTGGAAGTACTTCTAGGACTATATTCTAGGAATTGAAGCCAGAAAAACTAGAAGCATAAATGAAGAGAGAAAAGTTATTAACAGGTGAATTTATGAGACTGAGGTTGATCAAAACTCCTCAAATGCCCCCTGCTTCTCCCTTGTTTAGATTTTAATAAATGAAGTCCAATTTTTTAGAGCAGTTTACTTGTGGTCACAGTGAACTGTATACCTTTCTCTTTGTTTATTATGATTTGTTATGCTTCTTCATTTCAAATGTGTGTGTGTGTGTGTGTGTGTGTGCTCATTTAATAAATGCACCTTGTTAAAATCATTCTCCCAGAGAGAACCCTGAGCTGTATCCATATCACAGGCACATAAAACCCAGTATCCAAATGGAAATATCAAAGCCTTGTGCTTTCACCTTCA